>NC_138771.1:37783703-38178703 GCF_965119305.1 Pelophylax lessonae | reverse complement strand
GTTTAGTATCATCTGCAAATACTGAGATTGTACTCGATATCCCCTCCTCTAGATCATTTATGAATAAATTAAACAAGATTGGTCCCAGGACAGAACCCTGGGGGACCCCACTTTCCACACCCGCCCAATCCGAGTACTCCCCATTAATCACCACACTCTGGAATCTCTCCTGGAGCCAGTTCTCTATCCAGGTACTCACCTTATGGTCCATACCTACCTTCCTTAGTTTGTACAGTAAGCGTTTGTGGGGAACGGTGTCAAAGGCCTTTGCAAAGTGCAGATACACCACATCCACAGGCTTTCCTTTATCTAGGTGGCAGCTCACTTCATCGTAGAAGGTTAATAGATTGGTTTGGCAAGAACGATTTTTCATGAATCCATGCTGATTACTACTTATAATACCATTTTCATTACTAAAGTCTTGTATGTGGTCCCTTAACATCCCCTCCAAAATTTTGCATACTACAGATGTTAGGCTGACCGGCCTATAGTTACCCGGGATACACCTCGGCCCCTTTTTAAATATTGGTACCACGTTGGCTTTTTTCCAATCAGCTGGCACCATACCCGTCTGTAAACTATCCTTAAAGATCAAGGATAACGGTCTGGCAATCACCTGGCTGAGCTCATTAAGAACCCTCGGGTGCAAGCCATCCGGTCCCGGGGATTTATTTATGTTAAGTTTCTCTAGTTTAGCTCTAATGCCTCGTACACACGTTCAGATAATCGCACGACATATCGTTCGAGTAAAGTAGCATGCTACAAAATGTTGAATTCAACTATGTGTACTAACCATATGATTTCTGTCGTACGATTGTGTGAAAGCAACCTGAATGCGTAGCTACGTCTTGGAAAGTGATGTCACATACGAAAAGAAAATGCAAAGAAAATCAGTTCTTTATCTTTAACATTTATGCCAGTCTTTGCTAAAATTAAGTAAAATTAGGTAACAAATATAATAACCAGGCTTAATCATTATAGCTGGATTTTACTATTTTACTGACCGAGCGTTCGGTAAAACATTGGGAATAGGCTGCAATATTTTTATTGTCTGGTCGTAACACCATTGTTTACATTCTCCAATCCCCTTCCAGGTTATTTCGCTGTTTCCAATCATGCACGGTGTTTGTCGAACGATCTTTAGCGGACGCATAGTGTACTGATTACACGATTGTCGTTCGCTAGGCTATCGTACGACAGAAGTTTTCCTGTTTGTCCCTTCGGATTTTGTTGGACGAACTGTTGTGATCGGCTGTCGAAAGCAGTGTACTAGCGATCAGATTATCGTGCAACCAGGTCGAAAGCGATTTTTTTCGTACGATTATCTGAACGTGTGTGCGAGGCTTAAGTCTATCTTCTGTTAGCCATGGCGGCACTTCCTGAGGTGTATTATTTAGTTCGGCCTTACAAGCAAGGTTCGTGTAGCCCCCGATTCTTTTGTGAAGACTGAAGAGAAGAAATTATTTAACACTTCCGCCTTTTCTCTGTCCCCAGTGGCCATATTTCCTTTGTCATCTTTTATGGGGCCAATGTGTTCTGGCCTCGCTTTCTTACTGTTTATATTCTTAAAGAACTTCTTGGGGTTCTTTTTACTCTCCTCCGCTATATGTCTCTCGTGTTCTATTTTCAAGTCTCAGTTATCCCCACAAAATCTAAGTCCTCCTCAAACATCAGCAGCTCCAGCTCTCCCATCTTGTTGGCCAGGCTTCTGGCATTGGTATACAAACCTCTTAATTTTGATCAGTTACATATATCCTCATTTGATGTTTTAGGCTGCTCTCTTGATTTTTCCCCATACCCACCCTGGGTTTAGGAGCTCTGAACACCCTACCGCTAATGCCCCCATTTCTGCCCTCTGAATCTTGCTTTCCACTGGCTAATTCTACATCTGTACCCTCCCCCCCCCTCACCTAGTTTAAAAGCCCCTCTAACTTTGTGGCCATCCTCTTACCCAGTACGGCTGCACCCTCCCCATTTAGGTGCAATCCGTCCCTATCAAAGAGCCGGTGGCCGGCTGAGAAGTCAGCCCAGTTCTCCAGGAACCCGAAACCCTCCTTACTACACCAGCTCCTCAGCCACTTGTTAACTTCCCTAATCTCCCGCTGCCTCTCTGGTGTGGCTCGAGGTACAGGTAGTATTTCGGAAAATACTACCTTGGAGGTCCTAGTCCTCAACTTAGCGCCTAAGTCCCTGAAATCGTTTAGGACTCTCCGTCTTCCTCTGCCTATGTCATTGGTACCCACGTGTACCATGACAGCTGGGTCTTCCCCAGCCCCACCCAATAATCTGTTCACCCGATCCGTGATGTGCCGAACCCGAGCGCCCGGCAAACAACAGACTGTTCGGCGCACACGGTCTTTGTCACAGTTCAGTAGATTGTTTTAAAAAAGGCCTTGATTCTTTCCTAAATGCACATAATATAACTGGATACTACCATGTTTCCCCGAAAATAAAACCTAGTGTGATTTTCAGGGAGGGCTGCAATTTAAGCCCTACCCTAAAAATAAGCCCTAGTAAAGTCCTTGTAAAAGTATATAATCCTTTTTGTAAAAAGATTATATAATGTGCAGTGTGTCTCCTTTTGTAAATCTATTGTGGAAAATACCTTATTTACAGCGCCACTGGGTGCTCACGTGACCCACTGGACATTTTCTCCTCTCCTCACGGCTGACTTCAGCGGCCCCTCCATCTGCAATGCTCGGAGCAGGGCTGACATCAGCCGGGATCTCAGTCCTTCCCTCTGCAGTGCTCAGATCTAGGAAGAAGAGCTCCGGCAGATCACGTGAGCGCCCAGCGGTAATGTAAATAAGGTATTTTCCACAATAAAGTTACAAAAGCAGATACACTGGACGTTATGTTATATAATCTTTTTACAAAACAAATTACATATTTTTACAATGACTTTAAGGTTTATTTTTGGGATTAAAGATGTCATAATGATGACTCCTGAGATGACAGGGGGAGAGGGGGGAGAGAAGACAGGGGACATAAATAAGACATCCCCTGAAAATAAGCCCTAGTGTTTTTTTTGTAGCCAAAATTAATATAAGACCCGGTCTTATTTCTGGGGAAACACGGTAATATTTTATAGGTAAAATAAATCCATGGGATTTCTGTTTGCCTGTTTGGGGGGATCAGGAAGGAATGTTTTTCCCCTCACTGGAGCAAATTGGACCATGCGTTATTGAAGTTTTTTTTGCCTTTCTCTGGATCAAAAGTGGTTATAGAATAGTGCAGGGATTCCCAAACTATGGCCCTGCAGCTGTTGCAGAACTAAACATCCCATGAGGCATTGTAAAACTCTGACATTCACATACATGAGTAGGCATGATAGGAATTGTAGTTCCTGAACAACTGCAGGGCCGTAGTTTGGGAATCCCTGGGATAGTGTATATGGAAGTTTTCTATTTGTGTGTGTGTTTTTTTTTCTGTGTTGGTTAACTCAATGGACTTGTGTCTGTTTTCAACCAAATTAACTTTGTAATTATGAGTTGTACAGTGATGGAACAGTAGATTGAGGCGGAATGCAGCCTGGCCAGTCCATACCCAAATATGGAGGCTTCCAGGAAGGATGGCATGTCCCTGCACTTTCCCTACTCCTCCGTAACCTTTCCCTGACACTAAGCACTGTCCCTGACTGATGTATACCCTGGGAACCAGGGTCCTAAATAGACTCTGCCTGACTGAAGATGGCCGCCAAAGTCACAAATCGGATAGCTGCCTCCTGGTGACTGACGAAACCATAGAGGAACCAAGTTCTTTATGAGTTCCTTCCTCATCTGCATTTCCGGTGCCGATGAGTGCCAAATGAATTAGAGAATGTAGACTGCACTTGCCTACAAGAAGACCACTGGTAATAGTTTTATTTTTAATAATAATGATGTTTTCTGGATATTTCTTCATTTCGTACTTCTGAGCCCACTGTTCCGACCACTTGGTTTTACCAGAACCAGTGTATATTTCCAGTTTTTGGTTGTCTCTCAACCTAGTAATGATATATGGTAGAATAGTTTCCCAAGTCACCTATAATGATGACAAATCTATGAACATTATTACTGTACTGGGAGAGGATTTAACCCTTCAGGAAATGTAAATGTGAACCTATACTCCTTACAAAGGTGGTGTGAACAATACAACTTCATATTTCTGCTAAGTGTCTCCAGCCTTTGAAGGATTTCCAGTCTAACTGGAAATCTCCTGTATATTGTGACTTATCATTATTTAACCATGAATAATCATAAAATAATGATTCTCTTTTCATCTAAACTGTTTTTTCTTTTAAAAGAGACCCTAGTAGAAATATTTCCAGCTGTGTAAGCAGAAGGAAAAAATATCCAGCTTTTTTTTTTAGAAAGTTCTGTTATTCTTTTAAAGTTAGATCCTCTTTGATCCATTGGTATTAATTCCACAAGAAAAATGGTTGATACCAGTATTATACTGGAATAAATGCATGAATGAAAAGGTACGTAAGTGTATAAAGTAGGAAATAAAATCCATATATCCGTAGGGCTGCAGAGTGGTCAACATGGGCTCAACCAGCTGCCAGAGGATATGTGCTATTGTATGTACACACACTCCATGGTAACCTTATGTGGAGGCTTAGCATGTCACGTTATCTTGTTTTTTTTAGAACGTCAATATGCTAAGGTTCATTTCAGAGAAGAAATCAATATGATTTTCTTTTACAAAATCTGAGGGTTTCAAAAATAAATTACTGTCAGGTGTTGAAATAATAGGATTTTTTTTTTTTTTTACTGCAAAGCTATGCATATGAATAATTCTTAAAAAAACGACTAAGGAAACTGGCATGCACACCACAAAGGGATGCCTATTTATCTCACCACTCGGCGCTAAGGTGCTTAGTGCTGTAAACACAATAGAAATCACACAATAAATATACCAGATTAAATTGATATAAAATTGATGTAAAAACAATGTTGATATGAAATCAAACCTCAGCTGCTGTTATAAACTAAAGAAACAGTAAAAAGGTGTGTACATCTAATAATAATCACATGTATACACTAACAGCGCTATAGGATAACATGAACATCACATAGTCCAAATATGACATATTCATAATAAAATGGTGAGTGAAAGAGTCCAGCCAAATACAGCATCACTGGCAGAAATTTCCCAAAATGGTATGTCCAGAAAGTTCATATATGCTGTCATGCATCTCCACCACACCGGCGTGCCCCCCAAGAAGTGCCCACGTACCTCAATAAAGGGGATAAAGCGCCAGTAAAAGTCAGCCAATGACAAAACGCGTTAGAGCGTGGACACGCGGTGACCATAGCAACGTGACAATCCGGACGCCTGACGTCAGACCGACACCCGGAAGTCCGGCAGCGGTGTACAAGCCGCGGCCTCTGCTACAGAGCGGGACGGTGCTGACTTGCAGGTAGCCCGGATTGGGAATTTTTGACGAGCTTGTAATTATTATATCTTTGTGAGTGCAATTATTTTGGGGCTTTTATTTTCAATAAACGTCAGTGTGTTTATGGATTCACACTATGAGTGCATTATTTATTTGCATGTCACATGATAATTGTGGGAGTGATCCAGCTACCATCTCTGTGGAGTTCCGGAGTTGTTCTGGGATTTGAAGCCCTGCCACTGTATATATGTTTACTGGCGCTTTATCCCCTTTATTGAGGTACGTGGGCACTTCTTGGGGGGCACGCCGGTGTGGTGGAGGTGCATGACAGCATATATGAACTATCTGGACATACCATTTTGGGACATTTCTGCCAGTGATGCTGTATTTGGCTGGACTCTTTCACTCACCATTTTATTATGAATATGTCATATTTGGACTATGTGATGTTCATATTATCCTATAGCGCTGTTCATGCATATGAATAACTGATAGAAAGATTTCTACAGGCATAAAATGAGAGCTTGAGAGTTTCCCAAAGTTTGGTAAAGGAAGTGCTGCAAGAAAGTCTACCCTTTTAATGGACTTTCTTTATAGATCTTTAATGGCCTTGCCTTTATATTTGTGATTTTGTTTTTCAGAAAAATCCAAGCACCCCTGTCTGGTCATGCGTTTTCTCAACTACTTTTTCTTTATGGAAGCTGATGAGACAAAAGGAAAACCAAATTCTATCCAATCAAGAACATAGTTATATAGTTAGTCAAGTTGAAAAAAGACACATGTCCATCTATTTCAAATAATAGATAAATAAAAAAACACAACCATACAATCCCATATACACAATCCTATGCCCACAGTTGATCCAGAGGAAGGCGAAAAACACCAGCAAAGCATGATCTAATTTGCTCCATCAGGGGGGAAAAATTCCTTCCTGATCCCCTGAGAGGCAATTGGATATTCCCTGGATCAACTTTACCTATAAATGTTAGTACCCATTTATATTATGTACATTTAGGAAAGAATCCAGGCCATTTTTAAAGCAATCTAGTGAGCTGGCCAGAACCACCTCTGGAGGGAGTCTATTCCACATTTTCACAGCTCTTACTGTGAAGAAAACATTTCAATATTTGGAGATGAAATCTCTTTCCCTCTAGACGTAAAGAGTGCCCCCTTGTCCTCTGTGATGACCTTAAAGTGAATGACTCAAAACTACGTTCACTATATGGACCACTTATGTATTTGTATGTGTTACTCATATACCCCCTTAATCTCCTCTTCTCAAGACAGAACATATTCAAAACCAAAGTAGATAACACTTCAGCTTTACCTTTGCACAGGTTTCTTGGCAAATCTTGACATTTTGAGCTCAGGTTAACTTAAAATGGACCTTCACCCAAAAACAACTACTTTCTAAAGGGACTTCAGTCCCATCAGTAGTGGCTGATTTTTTTTTTTTTTTTTTAAAAAGGCACCCACTCCCACTTCCTTATTCCTTGCCTAGACAAGCATGATAAAAATCAACAAATCACCTGTTGTTAAAATATAGATAAATACTATCTCACAAAAAATCTCAGAAGCTGCTAGCACAATTCTCCTTGTCAAGAACATAGAAAATAATAACACATAAATGCAGCGCATAAGACATTGATAAAGTCCAAACAGTATTGAAGAACATCTTTAACAAGGATAGACCAAAAAAGTGCAACTCCACACACGAAGGGTTTTTGGAAGGATCCGACACCAAAGGAAAAGGTTCACACTGACCCTTACTCCAAGAGATGGACTACTTGGTCAAAAATAGTAAATTAGGCTTAGAAGTATCTCGTTCCAACTCTCCACTCATATGACGTAAATGGTCTTTAACATGCTGACACGATCCACCATAGATAGACTCAAACCAGCATATGCATGTGGGGAGAAGCAGGAATAAACTTCATTGCGCTGTATTACTCACAGAAAGTTTATTGAAAAGAGCCAAATTACTTACAAACAGAAGCATTAAAATTGCATGTAAATCCTCATGGTCTTGATAATGTTTCCAACCTATAGTATGGCTGACTACCCAGCGTGGCGACATCACGTGACCAGACTCTATCCGACGTGTTTCGTCATACACAGACATCATCAGAGGCATAGTCACGCACGAGCGTATCACTAGATTTGGTAGGGGCTGGAAATGGAAATGAACAAAGACCCCAATGGAAACCTAAAAGGAGGCCAACAGGACTATAACATAAGGGACACGGCTGCGTTCCAAAAGGCGGACATGCCACCTCTCTGACCTCCATATTTTGCGGTTAAAAATATACTCAAGAAACATTGGGATGTCCTCAAAAATGATAGGGCTTTGGGCCCAGTCTTGCCAGTAACACCAGCTGTTGTTTTTAGGGGAGTTTGCCCCTTAATGCTACAGATTGCTCCTAATGTAACTGATCCTCCTAAAAAAATAAAAGTTTTTTTCCAACAAATGAAAGGGTTTTATCCCCGTAGGAGGTGTGTGGTCTGTCAGACTAGCTGCCTTAAAGACAGAAGGTACACCTCCTTTCAGTCTAATGCTACTTCCAAATCATATGAGATTAACTCTTTCTTAACATGCTCATCACAAAAAGGTGGTGTATATTATTACCTGTCCATGTGGGTTACAATATTTTGGCCGCACTAGTTGCACCTTTCAGGTGCAAATGAAAGAACATATTGCCAACATAAAAAAAATGTTGCTAAACACAGCCTATCAAAACATTTTGATTCTCACCATAATAGGAACCCTAAGGGTATTTCCTTTATGGCTATAGATCAATATCATCCCTATTGGAGAGGCAGCCATACTAGGAGGGAAATCTCTAAATTGGAAACAAAATTGATTGTTTGGCTGAGAACTTATAGACCCCATTGTTAAAATATCGAGTGGGACATTCATGTTTTTATAAATAACAGCTGATTACCTTTGTATGTGCTGGGAATATATTGTTTTTTTATTAAATTTTTTATTTTATCCAACGTTGTAGCTTTTGACTTTTGAAGTTTTTAATATTCAAATTTTATCAATTAAAATATTTTTTCTCCCATTGCATACGTTTGTGATGCTTATGATTAAATTGTATTTTTATTGGTCATATATTTATATATTATTATTATATTTATCTAGTTGTAAATGTTTCCAACCATTAGATGACATTATCAATGTTTCCCATTGAGCGTTTTTGGCAACATCGCTTGATTTTTATTTTATTTTATTTTATTTTTTGCTTATTTTTTATTTACTATCAGCTCAAGTTTGTCATGAAGTAAAAGCCAGCTTATTCTGTTATTTTTTTATTTTTTACCAAATGGACTTGATGAGGTGAGATCTTGACGATATCTAGCTGTTCAGCAGAAAAATTACCGTATCTGCGCTTGGTTAATAATATGACAATAAGGCAGCCAGCTTCAATAGGAAAGATTATACACCCACAACAAAAATATGACAATAGGGTGCAGCACCAATTGAAATAACAAAGTCCAGTTAGAACAGAAAAAAGTCCATAAATGTAAAACATTTGATGTTTAGAAAAAATCCCCACATCGATTGCTGTGAGCTAGAAGCACACATCACCAGCGTGAGGGAGAAGGCAATCCTGCTTACCAGATCACATTGACCCTCAAGTTATAGAGAGGTCAGTAAAGACAAATGGAAAGCCAGAATACACCCATATAATTGCTGGGCCAGGTATGCACTATGTTCTCCACAATGATCCCAAGGCCACAAAATGACTCCACACTTCATCTTCTATAAGCTTCCAATCTGGAAGCAGTGGACAGGATCGGTAGCTTAACCTCTAGGATACAGAGACGCTAACATGGTGTAGTAATTCTTGGAATAAAATCAATTTATTTGAATAAAATACACTCACATTTCACAGAAAGCATAAAAGCGTGTGCTCAGCATGTAAACAAAGATGGCTGTGGCGTATAGCGTGCTTGCGTCATGTTGTCAAATCCCACCTTACACATTTCGTCACAAATAGACGTCATCAGAGGCGTGTCGACCGTTCGCAAGCACGCTTTAAATAACACCCAGCCCGGAAATGACCGGTGCTGTAAACAAAACACTAGCTTGCACTTCACGATGCGCTCCAACCAAAGGAAGCGGAAATACGTCACTAGCTTTCACTTCTCCATGTGCTCCAAACGAGGGAAACTGAAAAAGCTTGTGCCAAGGAGTGGTTGACATGAACAATTGACGCTACAAATATGTTCTATTTAAAAAGAAAATAATGTATATCTATATTGACCCTACAATGTATTCCAATAGTAGCTCCACATTCAATATGGGCAACAAAATTCAAGAAGAAATCAAATAACAAATAGGACACATAGTGAAGTGCCATCTAGTGGACTCAAAACAGCATTACATCTCAACATCATCCAATATGTATACAAAGACACATTCATTTCAAACCTAAATATATACAGATATTTCATTAGAGCTATTGAGCAATCACCAGCTAAAATAACTAACCATAAAAAATAATGAAAATAAAAATTACAAAATAACAACAAATAAAAATAATAATAAAAATCAACTGTTGTTCACAAAACAATTGACGTCCTGTTCAATATTCAAGCCAGAAGGTGTGTAACATTTGAGGTTATAAATACAGCAGGTCTCAAGTCTTGTGATCTCCCGACGGATGTGGCTCCCTCTCCAATGTGGGGAAAAACAATCTATACCCAAAATTAAAGTATCATCTGGCTTTTTATTAGGATATCGCGCATAATGCTTGGACACACTATGGCCAATGAACCCTCCTCCAATATTATCTAAATGTTCATTAATTCTAACATGCATGGTTCCAATAGTTCAGCCTACATACTGTAGGCCACAAGAGCACTCTAAAAGGTACACCACATTGGTGGATGAACAGGTAATGAAGGACTTCATATCATAGATTTTAGATGTAACCTTAGATTAAAAGGTACACACCCTTCTGTCCTTAAGAGAGTTGACAAGGCATACAACACATTTCCTACACATTTCCTACACGGCCTCTCTGTTGAGATCAAGATTCATTGATAGGTGTTATCATTCTGATGAATTAGATGCCATTATTACTGATGTAGGCGGTTTTGATAGGGCTAGTATGTTGGAGGACAGACCCAGACTGGAGAGGGATCAGAACCAATTTCGTTTTTCCTTCATCGTCACCTATTCTAACCAGTTTTGTGACATCAGGCGCATCTTTTTTAGACATCGGAAGGTTTTTAAGAACGACAAATATACATAATATAATATAAATATCTCCTAAAATTGTACCGTTTCTGAGGTTTTTTAATGTATGTGCAGCCGGTGACGCCATCGGCGCATGCGCTCTGAGGGAACAGTGCCATTTATTCAGAGCCCTTTGCCATGACTGGTGGCTCCCACGCGCATGCACGGGAATGACATCACGCGGCTCTGGCCAGTCATACAGCAAGAGTCCGCCGACCCAGAAGGAAGACAGATGAAGATGGATGCGGCCTCCAGCAGTGACAACGAGGGCTTCGTTGGCAGGTGAGTTTCACATAATGTGTTAGTATGCAATGCTTACTAGCACATTATGCCTTTACTTTGCAGATCATAAATAAAAAAAAATAAAAAAACATCAGTTTACTTCCTCTTTAACTGAGGCAAGTGAGGCCTGCAGTTCTTTAGACGTTGTTCTGGGTTATCCTATGACCTCCTGGAAGAGTCATTGTTGTGCACTTGGAGTCATTTTGGTAGGCTGGCCACTCAAGGGAAGGTTCAATACTGTTTTCTCCATTTGTGGATAATGGCTCTCACTCCGGTTCACTGGGTTCCAAAGCCTTAGAAATGGCTTTGTAAACCTTTCCAGACTGATACATGTCAATTACTTTGTTTTTCATCTGTTAATACATTTCTTTAGATTGCAGGATGATGTGTTAGATATTTTAGCGTGCTTCACTTTGTCAGGCAGCTTCTATTTAAGTGATTTATTGATTCAACAGGTCTGGCAGTAATCAGGCCTGGGTGTGACAATTAAAATGTAACTCAGTTTTCCAAAAAATGTGGTTAATCATGATTTAGTAAGGGGGGGAGAGGGCAATTTCTTTTTCACATAGGGCCAGGCAGGTTAATGCCTCGTACACACGCAACGATTATCAGCCGACCGATCGTCCGACTTTTGTCCAGAGTGGTGTTTGGTGGTTGGAATGTGCCTAGACTGCACACGAATTTTCTCGGCCAACAAAAACCAACTTCAGAAGTGATGTCATGTGCTGGTTTACTTTCCGTGTGTTTTTTCTTCTCTGAGCATGCCCAGTCTTGCTCATCAGATTTTTGTCTGCCGAAATCTGTACTGACTGACGGAAAATCGGCCGTTGTGTTGACGGCCAACAAACATTTTATAGCCTGCACACCAGATTTTTTTCGGCCGAAAAGTCGGAGTCGGTTGTTGGAAGCATCATACTAACAAGCCGAAAATCGTCAGATCGGACGTTGGTCGAAAATTCGCGCCCAATAATCGATGTGTGTGTACGGGGCTTTAGACAGCTTTTTCCCCTTAATAAATGAAATCATCATTTAAAAACTGCATTTTGTATTTACTTAGGTTATCTTTATGTAATATTAAATGTGTTTGATGATCTGAATCATTGAAGTGTGACAAATATGCCAAAACATAAAAAATTAGAAAGGGTGCAAATACTTTTTCATAGAGCTGTATAACAGGAATTGCATTGCTAGTTTTCCAAAGGAACTAAGGCAAAATAGTAGGTTTTCCAGGTTACTGCTCCGGCACAAATAAAGTTGAGCCTTATAATGAGTCTTGCACAGTTGTACAGGCTTCTCTACTATACTAAAAGTGCTTATTCTGATTTAATTGTGAGCTTCCCACTGTGTGGATTAGAAGCTGCAATAAGTCAGAAGCTCACCTTTTTTTCTGTCTGCAGGACATCCAGCAGCATCTAATCTCACCCCCATCCCCCAACTTTACATGGCATTCCCCTATAATAATTGGGCTTCAAATTTTTTAATTATGAAGGCTCAGCGTCACATTTGGGCATTACCTAGAGCAGTCTGCAGGTAACTTACCTAGGTACTCCCATTCCTTCAAACTAACATCTACCCATCAAGGCATTTTAATATTTGCATGATGTTTACCCAGGCCAGCCCACTGTTGAGGGCTCTTGAGAGGAATACTGGAGCATGGTGCTGTAAGGTTTTCTGTGATGACTGCACTGGGTATTAAAATAAGTTATGTAATGGAAACAGAGAAGTCTTATTTAAAAATGTCAATAACATGTTGACGGAGGAGGCATGGAAGGTGAGCTCATAAAGATTAAACTTTAGCTTTACCTTTCTACAGGTACCCTAACAAACCTTGCCTTCTTGTGTTCAGGTCCACCTAAAGCAGATCTTTACCCAAAAAATACTTATAATTATTTATTAGCTGCTTCCTCTCCCTTGTGTCTCGCCAAGACAAGGATGGCCTACACACCCCCTTGTCCATAGCTTGCTGGCATCACCTCACACATCCCAGGATGCTGCATGCCCAGTCCCACTGTACAATGTCACTCACACATGTGCAATAGGGGAGCCAACTTTGAGATGCTAGGAAGTCATATCCAACTTTAATAACAAAGATGGTGGCATAGAGGAACAGAAGCCCAGCGGAGAATCGGCAGCATAGAAGACGCTGGACTCCAGGTGCTGGTTTCTTAAAGTGGTTGTTACCCTAGAAAAAATGCTCCTGTTTCTTTAAAGCATGACCCATAGCATAGTGCTGTTGCATTTTCCTATGTCCCTTTGTTTTATCTAAAATACCTGGTTGATCCGGCCAGTCCCTGTGTCCCCCTCTGTGTGCTGACCATGGTAATCATGGCTGCTGAGCCCTGACCACCATAGTCAGCCTGCATGCCTCCATCATCCACTGTGTTCTGAGTGTTTCTTCCTCTCCCCTCTCTCCCTCCCTCCTTGCCTGTCAGCTCCAGTCTGTGTCTGCCGAGCCGATCTCCTCTGAGCCCCTCCCCTTTCCTCCTGCCTCTATTCCAATGCATTACGTAACACAATGCCCTGTATCTTCTCTGTTTTAGCAAGATATTCACTGCAGTGTAGAAATTGTTCAAATAGATCAGGCAAGGACTTTATAGGCACAATTAATTAAAAAACACCATTTATTAAGAAGTTGTTAAAATCAACAATATAGGTGCATATACCTCATACAAAGAGGACAACACATATCAGTAAGTATGACAATGTACACAGAGTATATAAGTTTGTTATAAAGGTAATATCCTACTACATCACAGAGTGGGCCTTATGAACGGTGACAGGGAAGATAACTGTCGTCCGTCAGGGTCCCATGATGTTACATTTGAGTGGTAGATGGTAGATATTTACAATGCTCAACATGTTTCACTTTTATATAAAGCTTCATCAGGAGCTTAAATCATGTTTCTGTGCACTTGTTGTAATTCAGTGGGACAGGTTAGTGAACCCACAACATAAGATTAACGAGGAAGGCGCTGAAATTACAGGTGAAGTCCAGGTGAATGATGATTACCTAAAGGTGTTTTCTTTAGAAACCGCCACGCATCCGAGGAAGGTGTCTGCGCGTGCCAGGATTCTGAAAAAGGATACGGCTGCATCTATAAACCAGCTGGTCCCTAAAGCAATGTTTTTATAAAGAAAACACCTATAGATAACCTATAGATAATCATCATTCACCTGGACTTCACCTGCAATTTCAGCGCCTTCCTCGTTAATCTTATGTTGTGGGTTCACTAACCTGTCCCACTGAATTACAACAAGTACACAGAAACATGATTTAAGCTCCCGATGAAGCTTTATATAAAAGCGAAACATGTTGAGCACTGTAAATATCTACTATCTACCACTCGAATGTAACATCATGGGACCCTGACGGACGACAGTTATCTTCCCTGTCACCGATCATAAGGCCCACTCTGTGATGTAGTAGGATATTACCTTTATAACAAACTTATATACTCTGTGTACATTGTCATACTTACTGATATTTGTTGTCCTCTTTGTAAGAGGTATATGCACCTATATTGTTGATTTTAACCACTTGCCGACTGCCTAACGCCGATCTATGTCGGCAGTCAGCCCCTCACAGGCAAAGTGACGTAGGGCTACGTCACTAGCTTGTGAGGGTCTAGGGAGCGAGCGCGCGCCCCCGGAGGCGCGCTCCCGCGTGGTCACGGACCCCCCCGCACGTGTGACCAGCGGACCCGATGTCCGCCGGTCACTCGGCGATCGGCGGGGGAGAGGGAGAATGTCAGGCAGCTTGTGTAAACAAGCTGCCTGTCATTCTCCTCGCTGTAAAGACACTGATCAAACGGATCTAGTATGTAGATCCGTTGATCAGTGTCCTTACAGCTCAAGCCACAGCCAATCACAGTAGAAAGCACGCCCCTAGGGATACACACAGCCCCTCCCTCCCAAATAAAGTTAACCCCTTCACAACCAGTGTATGTTTACAGTAACAGTGCATATGTATAGCACTGATTACTGTAGAAATGTCACTGGTAACCCCAAAAGTGTCACAAATGTCAGTCAAGGGTCCGATCTGTCCGCCCCAATGTCGCAGTACCGCAAAAAAAAATCGCAGATCGCCGCCATTACGCGTTAAAAAAAAACAACAAAAATGACAAAAATCTTTCCCTTTGTTAGTAAACGCGATAACTTTTGCGCAAACCAATCAAAATACGCTTTTTGCGAGTTTTTTACCAAACATATGTAGCATAAAACAAATTGGCTGAAAATTTTAAAAAATTTTGATTTTTACTTTTTTTTTGGGGGGAATTTCATATAAAAAAATGTGAAAAATATTGTTATTTTTGCAAAATTGACGCTCTTTTTTTGTTTATAGCGCGTGATCAAAAAATCGCACAGGTGATCAAATACCACCAAAAGAAAGCTCTGTTTGTGGGAAAAAAAGGACGTCAAATTCGTTTAGGTACAGCGTCGCACGACCGCGCAATTGTCCGTTAAAGTCACGCAGTGCCGAATCGCAAAATACCCCCTGGTCAGGAAGGGGGTAAAATCTTCCGGGGCTTAAGTGGTTAACAACTTCTTAATAAATGGTGTTTTTTAATTAATTGTGCCTATAAAGTCCTTGCCTGATCTATTCGAACAATTTCTTCACTATATTTGGGATGTGGCACGTTCTTTACCTGTAAAACAACCCCTTTTCCTTGGCGCTCAGAGTACTGCTATCTGAGGGCACTATATTTACTTGAATTCACTGCAGTGTGTCAGTTTTCTTAAATTATAATCCTAAATACCTTTTTGCACAACTCCTCTGTGTGGTCAGATGATCTGCCTCTGATGGACATCACTGGGGAATCTCAGCCCCTCCCACTGCTGCTCTTAGATCGAGGAAGCAGAGGAGAGGGAGATCATGTGACTGCACAGAGGAGCTGTGAAAAAAAGGTATTTAGGATTATAATTTAAAAGAAACACACAAATTGCACTTTATATCTTGCAAAAACAGAGATGATACAAGTAATTGTGTTATGTGACTTTACAACCTCTTTAATACTGAATTTGTTGCTGCTGTTTTTTTAATTTTCATTGTTAGAAATCTAAAAGATCTATTTCTGAAATCTATTTTAGCTAATCCACCCAATCCAGAACCTCTTGTTATTTCAAGTAGTCATGTTATATCATTAATAGACAAATTTACAACATTTCTGAAACTCTCCAGTAGCACTGAGTCTAATAAAAAAAAAAAAAAAAAACATTTTTAATAGTCATCAGCATTATGTAAGCTTTAGATGCTTCGGTGAACGAACTATAACCCTTGCTAAAATGTCATGTAAAGATTTGAGAAGCGCACAGAAGGTTGAAGTATGACTATAAATTGCAGTGCCTTTTTTTTAAAGCCTATTAACCGTATGTTTAGCTGCTAGAGTCTAGGAAAAGTCTTGTAACTCCACTTTTGTTCAGAAAAAAACATTCCCCTCTGGTTCATCTATGTACATTGCAAGGATTATAACAACCATTGTTGCAGATTCCTACCCTTTGATATTCTGAAGAAATCATTGTTTGTTCCTCTGTGCTAAGTGGGACTAATGGGAGTGGTTTCATAATTGTCAATCAGCTGTTTGGGATTATTCCTATTGGGATTATCTCACCAAAAATTACATTTGTGTTGCAGGGGATGCCAGAAATTTGACTTGTATCTTAGTGCAGACTTCTGGGAAAATTAGTGGGCCAATCACACAAGCAGGAAATTATGTTTCTGGGGTTTGCTCAGTACACAGTTTGTGTGCAGAACAACTCTAAGTAGCCATATTGCATTGCATTTTCCAAAAATTACAGCGGCTGCAAATTGAAAAGGAAAATAATTTTTAATAATATTCAATTACAATATGGCTTGTGTCGCAATTGTATACGCTATACTATATTTTTCTATATTTGCTATTTTTTTCACACGAAAGTGGAGTTACCCTTTAAACTAATGCAAATAATACCACAGATGGGTTAGAAAGACTTTGTAAAATAAAATGAGATTACATGATTTATCATTTGCAGTAACATGTAAGGTTAACATACTTTCTTAAAATATGTTACATTATCTATATTTGCCATTTTTGTGATTTCCGATTTGCAGGTTTATCTCCATGAACTCACTGTTGTCCCACCATGAGGACATAAGATGCCATGAAAGTGAGGATACTAATTACTACTGTGCATAGGCTTTTCAGGCTAAACCAAATTTATGGAAGCTTTTTCTGTATGGTGATTGAAAGAATGCCGAAGGAGCTTAACATACTTATAAATCCATATTTAGTAAAAGCTGTTTAGGTTTGAAATTGAGGCCTAAGTCCATATTTTAGTGAACTTTAAATAGTTTGTTCGGACCAAGGTGGAAATGTGCACAATAGAAAACACATTGGGGTTGATTTACTAAAACTGGAGAGTGCAAACTCTGGTGAAGCTCTAAAAAGAAACCAATCAGCATCCAGGTTGTATTGTCAAAGCTTTATTGAACAAGCTGAAATTAGAAACTGATTGGCTACCATGCGGAGCTGCACCAGATTTCCACTGTCCAGTTTTAGTAGATCTACCCCATCTAGGGAAAAGGATACAGAGTTTTTTTGGGGAAAAGAAATACAGAGGGGTTGATTTACTAAAGGGAAATTGATGATTCACTTTGCAAGAGAAGTTACACTTTGCAAGGGAATTTACCCCAAAGCTTAGTGAGTGTTAAAGTTTAGGTAGAACTATAGGCAAACCTTTTTTTATTTTGGATAGAGTAAGAGAGGGTAATAAACCCTGTCAGTTTATTTTCTGCCCTCTGTGTCCCATTGGCGAGATTTCCCTTCACGTTCTGTCCCATATAGGCAAAATGTTATTTTTTATTTTGGATAGAGAAAGGGAAGGTTAAAATCCCCATCTGTTTTTTTTTTTTTTTTTTTTGCCATCTGTATCTCATTGGGGAAATTTCCCTTCACTTTCTGTCACATAGCCCAAAAAGGTAGTGAGAGGAACTCCCTCCAAATTAAGGGAATCCCCTGGGGACCCCCCAGGTAACCAGAACTAGTGTCCCCATTGGAAGATTTCCCCTCTATTACAATTTTTGGACAACCCAAAATGTGGGATTTCCTTTTACTTTTAAAGAGGAGTTCCACCCAAAAGTGGAAGTTCCCCTTATCTGTCTCCTCCCCCCACCTCAGGTGCCACAGTATTACTTTTCTGGGGACAAACCAAAATTTGGGATTTTCTTTTAATTTTAAAGAGGAGTTCCACCCAAAAGTGGAAGTTCCACTTATCTGTTTCCTCCCCACACCTTCGGTGCCACAGTATTACTTTTCTGGGGACAAACCAAAATGTGGGATTTTCTTTTACTTTGACTTTCAAAGATAATGGTAAACAGGGCAAATAGAGAGGGGGATTCTCCCTAATGGGGGGCACAGATAGCAAAAAGAAAAAGAAAACTGACAGGTGTTCTAATCCCTCTCCACTCTATCCAAAACAAAAAAAGTAGAACTACTCCCTTGGGAGCTGCTGGTTAGGGGTTCCCCTGGGTTACCCTTAGCAACAGCATGAAAGTTCAGAATTTTCAAAGTGTTTTGGCTCAGTCAGGAAACTTGGTTTTTGTGTTTTTTTTTTTTTTGAGAACTTGGATAGGAGAAGGGAATAAGTGGGATACTCCAACTTGTATAACTATGAACAATTTGCTGGGTCGACTAGACATTGCTGAGTGCGGCAAAGCCACTGCTACACCCTGTCACTAGTGGTAAAGTAATAGTTAATGAACTGTCTTAGATATGCTGTACTGTACTGCAGAACACTCTTCAGGCCCTTCCTGGCACCCCCTTTGTTCCTGTTCTTCAGGGTTCTCTACACGGCACCCCCTTTACTGTAGCACTCTCTGTGTGAGCTAGCTCCTTGATACCCTGACTTCACTGGAGTGGTCCCCCTTCCTGGGCAGATCCTTAGGCAAATCTCCTGGTACTCACGGACACTGTTTTTCCCGAGAGACTCTGCCAGCAACTCCACCGTCAGCTACTCTGGATCCTCTGCAGCTCAGCTCCACGCCTGGTTCACTAGGCCGACTGCCTAAGATCACCTTCCTCTCACCCTGCAGGAGGAGAGACAGTCGTCCACCTCCTCCTGGGACTCCTGCCAAAGACGCCCTGTCACATGCCCCCTCAGTATTTATGATCATTCCCAGGATGCATTGCAGGAATGCCCTCCCACTGGGACTGTCATAAAACCTGATGTGTCACTGGCTGGGTTTCCTCCACTGTCCAACAAGCTCCCTCATTGGATACAGTGGGGACACTCCCTCAGACCCAGTGAATCACACCTGGAAACATGTGACAGGCAACCTAATAGACCAGGCTCCCCTGATAAGCAGAAGGAGCAAAAAATATGCTTTTACCTAGCACCTGCCTAACTAGGAGGGTGCTACAAAATGTTGCCTTTAGTTGTGCTTTTATTTTTGCTTTCACCTGATTAGATAATGGAAGTCAGCAGAGCTTCACCTCATTCACTAAGTGCTGGGGCAACTGCCCTTGCAAAGTGCAACTTCTCTTGCAAACAGAATATTCTATTTGCCTTCAGTAAATCAGCCCCTTTGTATGTCTCTTTTGCCAAAAAAAACCTCTGTAGTCTTTCCCCTAGTAGTACTTTATTTTGTGCATGCTGTCTATAGCACATGCGCTGTCAACAGTGAAGTCGGTTCCATGATATTGTAATTCCAGGGACCATGAGTCATCATTATTGGCCAACCAATGGCTGAAAAATAAGACACCGAATTTGGGAAATTGAAAACATGACAGTGGTGGTGACAGCAGCAAGGAGAAACGTGGTCGGACTGAAGGAGGGCATACTAAGGGGTCAGTTATGCTGTGCATATTTGTTTTTTTTAATCAGAAAAAAGCTTTATTGAGAGAAACTCACATCACCACAATAAACATCAAAACAGTGTACAGGTATCATAGCACAGAAAGAAATCACTATCCCCACATAAAACAGTATGCATAACAAATGCGACACAGACCCGTTCAGAGTAGTCAGCCCATCAACAACGATGCCAAGCACAGTAATAGATCCCCCCAATCCACCCCCAATGCATCAAGCAATCATCCCACAGCAGTCCCAACTTATATACATACATTTAAGATAACAAACGGTCCAGGATGAGGTCATTAGGAGCCATTCCCGGGCAATTCAACCAAGCACCCCATATTTTAGAGAATTTTTGCAGAGATCCCCTATGTTGGTATATAACCTTTTCCATTCTGAGAGTACCCCCCATCTGCTCCAGCCACATCCTATAAGTGGGAGGGTCAGGTGCAATCCAGTGTCGCAATATAAGTAGGCGAGTTTGGAACAGGGCACGGGAGGCCACCTCCCGCATAAATCTGTCTTCCACTTGTTGGTCTAGGATTCCAAAAATGCAGTGTTTAGGGTCCCCAGGGATATCCACTCCCAGTGTTCTATTAATAGCAGAGCGCACCGCAGTCTAGTACCTGTGTAACTTTGGGCAGCGCCACATCAGGTGAATCAAGTCACCCACCTCCCTTTGACCATGACCGCAAAGGTCGTCATCCCGGGCACCCATAGAATACAATTTCAGAGGAGTATGGTGGACCCTAAGTAAAATGTATAATTGAGAAACCTGATGCGAGACATTCAAAGAGCATGTGCGGACCGACTCTAGAGCCTCCTCCCACTGCTCACCCGGGATCTCCCCTATATCAACGCTCCATTGGTCACATGCCCTGCCAGGGTATTTTTCTAAGTACGTGCTCAACAGGGAGGCATAGCAGCTGGATATGAACCCCTTGGTATCTGTGAACGGTTGCATAAGGTAGAATATAGGAGTAGGAGACAGGTGAAGCTGTCCTGCGACCGCCTGAGCCCGCAGCGCATGCTGTAATTGTAAATAGTAAAATTTCATGTTGTCGGGTAAAGAAAAGCGCTCTTGTAGCTGCGCAAAAGATAACAGGACCCCTCCACGGAGGATTTGCCGCAAATGAGTCACCCCCAGAGAACGCCATCTATCAGCCTGGTCCAACTTGCACAATTCCGGATAAGTGCGATTACCCCAGTTTGGGCTAAATTTGGTGTATCCCGTCACTTGCTGCAATTGTTTGGTCTTGTCCCACACCTTCTGTAGGAGGCGATACGTCGGGTATCGCTGATTGGGTTTGGTGAACAGCTGTGCCTCCAGTCCCTCCGGTACCCCATTCGCCCCCTTAAATCCCTGCATAACCGCCAACTCTGCGTCGACCCGTGTCCCCGATACCGCGCCTACTAGGTGTTGCATTTGGGAGGCCAGATAATACAGCCAGGGGTTAGGTAGGGCAAGGCCCCCACCCCCCCCCTTCCCTACGCTTCTGCAGTTGTTCCAGTCAGATCCTAGCCGCCTTTCCCTTACACAGCAGGGATGCTGTGCATATTTGTACTTTATGACAATTGCTCTTTTGTCATGCCCACCACAGTTCTGCATGAAAAATAAAAAAGTAACAGCAAATTGGGCTATTTGCCAGTGGAGTTGATTTTGCATTATTTGTGCATCTCTAGCTGCTGGCATAAACATATTTTGTGAGTATTAAGGGACAAGCCATGCTTTATAAGTTACTCCGAACGAGAGGGCACCCTATTTCTGTGAACAGACTAGAGTTCTGAGTTTCAACCCACAAGCTTGGGCTTGGTTTAACAGACCTCGGGTTGATTCCAAGCCAGCTTAAATCCTTCTTTATTGCTCTTCAAACCACATCTAAACCTAAGTGTGTGGTACACAATTTTCAGCCATTTGAATTGCTTGCAACAACCATTCCAGGGTTCCTGGTACATATTTGTGGCCAGAAAAGGTACATAATTCTGAAACACCTCACTGCAGAATTAATGTAACTCACAGGCAGTTTATTATCCATGTTTCTATTTTTTTTTTTTTCCTCAAGAACAAAAATGAACATGTAAAAAATAAATCACTTTGCAATAGTGTATAAAAAAAAAAACACCTAGTCCATTAATAAAGTAATATTTCAATATTCAACAAGAAAAAATAATATGTAATAGTATTAGCATATAAATGATAAAATATGTCAAGCGTTCCTATTTTTTTTTTTTTGCATTTATTTATTCATATTGAGAAGAAACATTTATGTTTATTTTACCACCAGGTAACATATTTAATAAAGCAACATAAGTATATTTTTACTTGTTCTTCCTTAGAAATTGGTGTTACATATTGCAGCTATCATCATAAAATGAAATCATGCCTGTTACTATATTAGTGTAATAGTCAATAACTGGGCAAAAGATACCCCAAGGTATTTTTGAACTCAATATGCAAAGAAATAAATATGCAACTAGGTGACAAAACTGGTAAAGGAATTAATGGTGAGAAAATTGGTTTAAAAAACCGGGCAGATCAGTGAACTGCAAATATTTGATTCTTTTAAATATATGCGTCCATTCTTCAGAGAATTGCGCAATTCAAGAACGGGGTTGCAAGAATTCCTATATTGTGTAATTCTCTGCAGTTGAGACATTCTGGTTGCAGCTATCCAGGAGAATAAAAACGATTAAACCACAATTCTCTTGATTCAATAATTTCTAACTGTAATTAGTACAAAGCCAGATTAAACTTGATTTTATAGGCTGTGAAACTGTCCGGAAAGAATCTGATTGATGTATTTGGATGAATAAATCCATTTCTAAGTCATTGCTTTTTGAAATTCCTGCACAGTCACACGTGGACAAAATGACAATTTCTGGTCACAAAACTGTTAGAAGATTTTGAATTTTGACAGCAGACTAAACCCTATGATTATAAAATGCAATTTGTTGATGTCCACACCCATGACAAGTAGAAAGCCTTTTTGATGCCTAATTGGATGACTTTGGATTTTGGTCATTGGTGATGTTACTAATAATGCAGATCTGTGTTGGGGTATTTTAATTAACCTCCCTGGCGGTATGATTCTTTCGGATTTTAGGTGCTGAAACGGTACCATTATTTTGCATGTAATTCTTAAGAATGAGCAGCCCAAACCAACTATTTATATATGATTTTTTTTTTTTACTGTGCGTTCTTCTTTATGATGAAGTTTGAAACAAAAAATCATAAATTTTATAATATAATAAAAAAACTATAAATAAGTTAAAGTATGTATATTTCCCGTATGGAAGATCTCACTTTTCAAGCCCTTGACACTCCTTCCAAATTTTATGACATTTGGGCCCCATGGATTGACTTTGCTGCCTCGGACGAATACCGTCGCCTACTAACTACGTAGTCTGCTCACTAACTGCCACACCCTACCTGCCTCTCTGCCGAGTTCCAGAGGAGTGTGCCCGCAGTCCTCTTCTCCTTCCCTCCCTATTTCTAGCCTCCCTTCTATTCTTCCTACTTAGTCTACCTTCCCTGCTCCTCTATCCCCCTTTTTGCTATTGCTCCCTTCACATGCTGTCCCGTGACGCTTCTGGCGTCAGCCTCCCCCCCATGGTTTTCCTTAGCCTCCCCCTCCCCTACCTCCTTTTACCTCCCGAACCCGTGCTCAGCGAGGAGCGGTCTGTGCGCATATGTGGATGGTGCTCCCCCGGCCCTGGACACAGCGTGTTCCCCCTGGGGGTGTCCGCTCCGGGGGTGCTCCCTCCAAGAATATCATCTTACTGCCCCCTGGCCACCCCCGTCCATGTCTCTCCAGATTGATGGGTCGGAATTCTCTCTTTTCCCCCTAGCTGCTCTACCCAGTAGGATCCCAATACCCCTCTTGACAGCACTTAACCCCGTTACACACTTGTTTTGGCCCATGTGGCTGGGGCAAACAGACTGAGATGATACCTGCTGTTTCTGATCAATCCAGGCCAAACAGAATTTATTATGTCCAGGGAAGACTGGAATAATACCCTATCACTGCCATATGCTGGGTCTCACCGATTGATGAATATTACACTAAAAACATTTGAAAAATATGCAAATAATTAGTAATATCTCATCCTTGCTCTCCCAGTTCACACCTATCTTTCAAATTCCATATTTTCCACCAGGACTTTACAAGTCCAGCTTTACCAATTGGAAAAATGAAGGCATCGTGCAGTTTTTATCTTCACATGAATGTGCCCTGGACTCCCTCCAGGAGTTTATGGGTTGCCAGGACACTTGGAGTTACATCCAAATTACTAATTTTATACAGTTCATATGTGGATATTGATTTACTAAAACAGGAAAATGCAAAATCTGGTGCAACTGTGCATGGTAGCCAACCAGCGTCTAACTTCAGCTTGTTCAATTAAGCTTCGACAAAAAAAACTGGAAGCTGATTGGACTCTCCAGCTTTAGCAACTCAACCACATAAAGACTAACTGCTCTGACTGCTTAAGCCTAGTACCCATGATGAGATTGCTGGATGAATGATCGTCTTTTTTTTTTTAATGCTAGTCTCCATATTGAAAATGAAGAGGTTACTGGTACGAAAGTTCATATGACAAAATACAAATTCCAAAGTGATGAAATGTATTGTGTTGTATTGTATTTTCAGACCAAAACTGTACTGATTAAATGAAAATCGTTTGATCTGGTATCCTGTGAGAAAACTTTTAGTGTTTGTCCCTTAGGACGAAATCTGTGTACTAACGATCAGATTATATGGTGCGATTCCTTTGAAAGCATTTTTTTTTTTGTATGATATTCTGATCATGTGTATGGGGCTTTACTCCCCCAGAAATAATCAGTTTAACCACGTGTCGACCATGCTTTAGCCGAATGAAGGCTACAGTGAAGACGGCTAGTTCTGGGAGGCCGCGTAATCACGCCTTCCGCGCACCCACTACTGGGCGCGGGTGCCGCGCTCTGTGATTACAGTGTCTGGAGGACACTGCTGATCACAGATCGGGGTAAACAGCCAATCAGCCGCTCTTTACCACCTGATCAGCCGTGTCCAATCACAGCTGAAGATGGTTGTAAATATAAGCCAGCCATCGGCACACCTTTCCTCCTGCTGACAGCATGAGGAGAGGAAAAGAGAGCTGGTAACCAACTTCTCTAAAAGGGACATGTACATTGATAATCAGGGTACTGATTATCAGTGATCTGATAATCAGTGTAGTCTAAACAGTGCCCACTAGTGCTGCCAATGTGTGCCCACCACTGCTGCCAATGTGTGCCCACCAGTGCTGCCAATAAGTACCTATCAGTGCTGCTTACTAGTGCCCATCAGTGGCACCTATCAATGCCCATCAGTGGCACCTATCAACGCCCATCAGTGCCGCCTATCAGTGCAGCCCCATCAGTGCCCACCAGTGCCTCCTCATCAGTGCCCACCAGTGCGGTCTCATCAGTGCAGCCTATCGGTGCCCATCAATGCCACCTCATCAGTACTGCATCATCAGTGCCCATCAGTGCAGCCTATAAGTGCCCATCACTGCAGCCTCATTAGTACACATCAGTGAAGAATTTTTAACAAACTATGAAAAAAAATTTTTTTTGGTTTAGTTAGCGAAAAGTAAAAAAAATTGTGAAAATTGGCCTGGTCAGAAAGGGGGTAAAAGTGCCCAGTAGGCAGGTGATTAAATAAAACCTATTCTTGCAGCCTTTTATCCCAAATCTATCAATGGCTCCACACTGACAACACCTCTAAACCTCCTATTGCCATCTTTGGAAGAGGGAACTTAAACATCAGATTTTAGATTCACAATGGGTAAAAGTATTCTTCTTAACCCACAAAGCTTTAATTTCTATTACACTTTATGAATCAGACTATAGGCTACATTCTCATTTGTATTATAGGCCAGCAAAACTTCATTAAATCTTTCCAGGGGTCATGTAGAACTCCAAGAAATCTGTAGCGAAGGACTTTATAGGGCATATTGTAAACGGCACAAAAATTTTCTTTTTTTAATTTTATAAAATCATAAAGTTTATTATATGTATAATAAAAACATATATACCACCATTTACAATATTTTTATATGGGGTTCACAAATCTTTTTTTAATTTCAACATCCACATATCAGTTCAGCATGTTTTAAATGTTTGAACATCTTCATCAGGAGCACATGTGAAAAGTATCCATATAGCAGAACACGATCCCATGAGATCATTGGTTTATTACAGTTTGCTGGAATAACATGGTATCCGTTGCAGAAAAAGGCATCCAGGGGATGAAAAAAAAGAAGAGTCAAAGAATGTCTGAACCTTATAGAGGTAACGCCACCTGCAAACAGAAATGTATTTGTAGCAGAGAATTATCAGTCTAGTTCCAAGGGTCAGTCCAATCACTCACTAAAGGGGGGCCCATGCACAGTCTCAGATATTTCACCCACAAATGTATGTACAATTCAATGGTAGACAATACTGTTAATAATAATAATTATTAATATTAGCGCTTCCCCTAGGCATCACCCATCAAAGCAAAAAAGGAAGAAGACAAAGGGCGCCAGGTCACAATATAGTATGAGAAATATGACAATTTATTGTAGTGACTTACATGTACAAACGATCCAAAATACAGGCAGTAAACCATGAACAACGGTACTCGCAATGGGACACATCCGGGATGATCAGATCCGGGGACCTGCTGAACGATCCTGTGCTGTGTGGCAATGTCTATAATACAGGTGCCCGTTGCTGCTATAGGTGGCGCAGGCTCCCTGGATGGGCAGCCTTGCAGATGTCTGTGTACAGCGGGGTCGATGAAAGCAGTGACCCGGAACCCGGAACTTTTTTCCAACGGGTATATGTATATAGTGTTTATGGAATATATTCATCTCGACTATGATCTTGCGTCTCCAGACATGCTTCATTATTTTTTATTTTATTTATTATTAAGTTTACAACAATAAACATCTTCAGTGCAATATTTAAGTTTTATCACTCTCATTATTGTCACACCCACATCACAGCGCATATCTTCATCAATTAATACATGCACACCACACAACAGATGGTTTTGTCCATTTTATCAGGTTGATTCACCATTTTACATGGTTTACATTATTTCTCTGTTGTTTATCATTCCTCATATCCTTTAATTTAATCAATTTTATTTTTGTCACTTCACTGTCTTTTGTTATCATTGACACAAATATTGTTATTCATTCACAAATTTCACTAAATAGCCTTTTACTGCCAATCATGGTATTTTACACATCCTTTGCATTTACTTTTCATCACCTGCAACTACCCACCCTTTCTTCCCTCCCCCCTCCCCCCCCTCTCTTTTTTCCTTCTTTCCCCCTTTCCCCTTTCCTTTTCCCTTCCCCACCCCCCCCCTTCTTTCCTTCTCTTTCTTCCCTCCTTTTTCAACTATTCATTGCATATACTTCACGTTCATACACTTGGTTTGATTATAATATACAAGATCAACATGATGATCTA
Organism: Pelophylax lessonae; assembly: GCF_965119305.1. Classification (NCBI taxonomy): domain Eukaryota; kingdom Metazoa; phylum Chordata; class Amphibia; order Anura; family Ranidae; genus Pelophylax; species Pelophylax lessonae. Next base: position 38,151,475 of record NC_138771.1, on the reverse strand, counting down.
GATATATGGTGCTGGGTTTGATTGCCATATTTATTTATGCATACATGCACGATTTTTTTGTAGGATGACTTTTTTCTTATATATGAATTTCTCCTACATGTACATGTATGTCATTATATGTTATTATTTTTTATGGCTTTGAGAATATTACCCATGCATGTTCAAGTGTGTGATTGTGCACACCTGTGTTGCATTTGATACATTTGCATACACGTATACACTACGTACACTTTATATATTTTACATTATATATATATCTTTATTATTTCATTGGGAAACAGTTATATCATTATTATTTTTGTTTAATTGTTCACATTCATATAAGATATTTATATCTGTTTTCCCAATATTAACTTTCATTATTTATTGCTATTTAGATACAGGCATGTCTTGAGACCCAATATCTATGCAAGATAACAGAGGAAAGTTATGCAATATCATGTATTTATATAATGCATTTTCATTTTGATGTTCATGTTTTGTTGGACATATATTTTCCTCTGCATTATGCCGAGATGGATTTTCCTCTTGCATTTCATGATTTTATTATTACAGTTATTATCACTCATTTTGTATACCCTTTTATGTTCACATTTATTGTCATGTTTGTGAAGCACTCCAATATGTATGTCTAAATATCCCAGGTGCTGAATCACGGACTCATCGGTCTCTCAATTGAGAAACATCTAGTTGATGACACAAACCTGCGATTAATCATCAAATCAGAATGTGTATATCAAACCGATTTCCGTGATCCATCACTACGGTTATGAGTAAGCGGCTGTATGTGCCGTGAAACGCGTTAACCTTTGGATTGCCTGTTCCCCTGCACTGTCTGTTCATCTATGATTTGAAGAATAAAAAAGTATTATTTTACTTTCATCCACCTGAGTGCGGTTCCTCTACTTCTTTGCACTTCATCCGGATGACGGGTCTTACCAGCACCAGGTTGGACTTACACACCTGAGCGGCTCCATCTCTCCCATAGATCCGGGGACCTGCTGAACGATCCTGTGCTGTGTGGCAATGTCTATAATACAGGTGCCGGTTGCTGCTATAGGTGGCGCAGGCTCCCTGGATGGGCAGCCTTGCAGATGTCTGTGTACAGCGGGGTCGATGAAAGCAGTGACCCGGAACCGGAAGTGATGTCAGCGACCTGTCAGTTCCTCCACCGAGTCTGACAGGAACCAGAGAGCTGGATAGAGTGTGGAGGGCGGGCCGCAATGTCGTTTCGGAGGCCCTCCTCCTTCATCCCAACATTTCCGGGCACTTCCGGTTTGGCGTCACGAATGTGACGTCACTTCCGGCGGAAGTGGGGTGTTTCCAGCATGGTTTTTCCCGCGCTGGCGCCCTTTTTGAGGACGCCAAGGTCCGTGACCGGCGTCAGTCTCTTGGAACCCCCTTGCAGAAGGGGTGTTCCACCTTGTGGGGATTTTCAGCACACCATTGGGGGCGGCCAAACTGGAGCCTCTTTTGAGCTTAAACTCAATCAATTAACAAAAACGGACCCCTTGTCTTTGGACCTGTGCCTTTTTGGAACCAATTTTTTTCTCTGGGATTCCATGTAAGTACAATTACTGCACAGTTGGTCTTTGATAGATCGATAGGCTATGCATTTAATGTGACATCTATAACAGCATTTGATGCCCTTCTTTCTTAATATGCATCATTTTATATGCTGGCTTTAAATAATGACCCAGAGACTTGTAGTATTAAAGACAATGTACAGTGATTTGAGCTGTAACTATTGTCTTTCCTGTTTTATTTCTTACTATACATATACACATATATCTTTTACAGTGCTCTTGCCGGTCGGTTGGTGAATATTTCTTGTTTGCCTGCGAGTCAGGCTGCGACCCTACAGGAGAATATGGGACTCACCTATCTGAGAAAAACTTGGATGCAGATATTTGGAACCCCTTCCAACTAAAAGATTTTTACGCATGCTTTTGCCCTTAGAGGAAGGATTTATGGGGATTTCGTTTGTTTCTCCCTCTCTTCCCCTTCTATGGTCAGTCTGAATTTAGTAATCATATCCAGATATATGTTGCTATTACCTACATATGGACATGTTTGCGGTTTGTATGCAGCTGTTTTATTATGTTTTCTATTTTTTATCTTTCTAGAGTTGAAATCTATCTCTCCCTGATGAAGAACAGAACTGTTAGTTCTAAATATGTTTGAAATGCGTTGGATCAGGATTTATACTCTGCCAAAGGGTTTTTACTCAATACTATTGATTCATGTGTGGTAGCATTTTTTAGTGTCCCACGACATGTATTTTATTATGCCGTGATTTATATGTGCAATTTTGAACTGTATCTGTGTATTTTTGAGTAAAAGTAATAATTTTTTATATCTTTTTGTGTCTGTTTGCCCACAAAATCCCAAATTGAGGAGACCAATCCTTTTATTCTTAACTTTCTCAAATTGTGCTCCATGATTGAAAGGGTAAACTGGGACCAAACCCTGGGAACACTGACTACAGAGGAAAAATGGGAATGCTTTAGGAACATATTAAACAAATGCATCTCGCAGTGCATTCCTATGGGAAATAAATTTAGAAGAGACAAAGCCAAACCTGGCTGGCTAAACCATAATCTTAAAAAACGTATTAGGGGAAAAAAAATGGCCTTCAAGTAATATAAATCAGAGTGCACAGTATCGGCTTTTGAGCAATACAAGGAGGCAAATAAGAAAAGTAAATACAAAATCAAAATGGCTAAAATCAACTTTGAGAGACAAATAGAGGAGGATAGTAAAAAGAACCCAAAGAAATTCTTTAAATATATCAACAGCAAAAAAACTAGGACAGAGCATGTTGCACACACAATTAACGATGATGGGAGAATGGTTACAGAGGACACTGAAATAGCAACCGCGCTGAACGCTTTTTTCTCGTCAGTCTTTACACATGAAAAGGGGGGGTACACTGACCATGACTGTACTTGCTGCTATCGCTAACAGAGGGTAAAATCAGTAAAAGGCTGGATAAAATTAACACAAATAAATCACCAGGCCTGGATGGCGTACATCCAAGAGTACTCAAAAAACTTAGTAAGGTTATATCTAGACCACTGTTCGTGATCTTTGCTGACAGTATTATGACAGGAAATGTACCAGGGGATTGGAGGAAAGCAAACGTGGTACCGATATATAAAAAAAAAAAGAGGCATGTCCTGGGAAATTATAGGCCGGTCAGTCTGACATCGATAGTATGTAAACTTCTGGAGGGGATGATAAGGGACTATATCCTAGAGTTTGCTAAAGACAACAACATCATCAGCAGTAACCAGCACGGGTTTACAAATGGGCGTTCTTGTCAAACCAATCTCTTAACATTCTATGAGGAGGTGAGCTTTGAGCTAAATAGGGGGAGACCAGTGGATGTGGTGTACCTGGATTTCGCTAAGGCGTTTGATACAGTTCCCCACAAGCGCTTAATTTATAAAATAAGGTCTGCAGGCATCGACCGCAGGGTTTGCTCTTGGATACAGAACTGGCTAAAAGGGCGTGTCCAAAGGGTGGTAATATATAGCGCATACTCAGACTGGTCTGAGGTGGTAAGTGGGGTCCCCCAAGGCTCAGTCCTGGGACCAACCTTGTTCAATTTTTTCATAAACAGCATTGAGGATGGGATCAGTAGTTCTCTATCAGTTTTTGCAGATGACATAAAATTGGGCAGGGCAATAACTGCACAGCATGAAGCAGATATCCTACAGAATGACCTGGACAAAATAACGGAGTGGGCAACAACATGGCAAATTAGGTTTAATGTGGTGAAGTGTAAGGTTTTGCACTTGGGGACTAAAAACATAAAAGCACAATACACTTTAGGGGGGGAACCCTTGGGGGAATCAAAAATGGAGAAAGATCCAGGAGTCTTGGTAGAGGATAGACGAGGCAATAGCATGCAATGTCAAGAGGCAGCTGCCAAAGCCGGCAGAATATTAGCATGCATAAAAAAAGGGATGTATTCCAGAGATAAGACTATAATCCGTCCACTTTATAAAACTCTGGTCCGACTGCATCTGGAGTATTCTGTCCAGTTCTGGTCACCAGTCCTCAGGAGGGATGTGTTGGAGCTGGAATGAGTCCAGAGAAGGGCAACTAAACTAATTAGGGGATTGGAGGACCTTAATTATGAAGAGCGTCTGCAATCGCTTGATTTATTCTCCCTGGAGAAGAGACCCCTGATAGGGGACATGATAGCAATTTATAAATATCTCAATGGTGATCTCAGCATAGAAAAAAAGCTATTCAGTCGAAAGGATTGCATGAGGACTCGGGGGCATACAATGCGATTGGAGGAGAAGCGTTTTAACCTCAGGCAACTTGGGGGGTTCTTTACTGTTAGGGCTACAAGATTGTGGAATTCTCTACCACAAGAGGTGGTTTCTGCGGGAAGTATGGTGGCTTTCAAAAGACTCTTAGACGTACATCTCAAGGAGAAAAACATTCAGGGGTATGAGAGATGATTACGGCCACACACACCTACACAGGTTGAACTGGATGGACTATGGTCTTTATTCAACCTCACCTACTATGTAACTATGTAACTATCACTGGCCCCACCTCGTCCAATCAGAAAATGCTTTGCATTCATTGAGAAAATACAAAGAAATCTCTAAATGGCACCCGTGAAAAGTGGCCGACCTCCTGTGTTCAGAATGCAGCAAGGCAGTCGCTTTTCACAGGACCCAGAAGCAAGTGGAGATCCCTGGAGTATGAGTGCCTACTACAGTAATTTTCATATTCTAGAGGGATCCCACATATTTGATACTTGCATAGTTAGATTGATCCAAGTTGGGCCAAAGCAACAATGTAAAAAAAAAAGCCTAAACTTGAATTCTTCTTTAACCGGTTCCTTACCGGGCCATAGAAAAATGACGCTGGCAGGAACATTTCATGGATCCGGGCGGACGTCATATGACTACGCAGAGCGGCGTTCTGGGATGAGGCTTGTCCCTCGGACAGAGCCCATCCCCGATCAAGGTAAAGAGCCAATGAAATTGGCTTTTTACCACGTGATCAGCTGTATCCAATCACAGCCGATCACATGAGAGGCTCCAGTGCGAGCCGCTCGTTCTCGCCGCAATGCGCAGTGATCGGGGATGAGGCTTGTCCCTCGGACAGAGCTCATCCCCGATCAAGGTAAAGAGCCAATGAAATTGGCTTTTTACCACGTGATCAGCTGTATTCAATCACAGCCGATCACATGAGAGGCTCCAGTGCGAGCCGCTCGTTTTCGCCGCAATGCGCGGAGATCAGGGATGAGGCTTGTCCCTCGGACAGAGCCCATCCTCGATCAAGGTAAAGAGCCAATGAAATTGGCTCTTTACCACGTGACCGGCTGTGTCTAATCACAGCCGGTCACAAATGTCAACAAAGATGGGGTAACTCACTGTTACCAGGTTCTCCTCCTCCCACACCAATCCAGTGTGAGGAGGAGATCTGGAAACAGTGAGTTACCATTTACTGTGCCCTGATTGCCCACCAAATAAAGAGGACCTGTCAAGACACTGCTCCTAGTACCTATCTATGAACCCATCAGAGTACCTGTCACCTGTCCATCTGAGTACCTGTCGCCTGCCCATCAGAGTACCCGAGTACCTGTCACCTGCCCATCAGAGTACCCAAGTACCTGTCACCTGCCCATCAGAGTACCCGAGTACCTGCCACCTGTCTATCAGAGTACCAGAGTACCTTCCACCTGCTCATCAGAGTACCTGCTGCCTGCCTTTCGAAGTACCTGAGTACCTTCCACCTGCTAATCAGAGTACCTGCCGCCTGCCTATCAAAGTACCCAAGTACCTTCCACCTGCTCATCAGAGTACCTGCCGCCTGCCTATCAAAGTACCCGAGTACCTTCCACCTGTTCATCAGAGTACCTGCTGCCTGCCTATCAAAGTACCGAGTACTTGCCGCCTGCTCATCAGTACCCGAGTACCTGTCACCTGCCTGTCACCTGCCCATCAGAGTTTTGTGTGTGATTTATGTCCCTAGAATGCATGATGGTGCTCCTTGGATGTTGGGCCCCTCTATGTAGCAAGGCTGTGAAAAAGTCTCACACATGTGGTATCACCATACTCAGGAGTGGCAGAATGTATTTTGGGGTGTCATTTTTGCTATGTACATGCTATGTGTTAGGAATATCCTATAAATTGACAAAAAAATATGTTTTAATTTTTTTCCCACATTTCCCAAAAACTTGTGGAAAAAAAATGACATGTTCAAAAGACTCATAATGCCTCATAGAATATACGTTGGAGTGTTTGCTTTCCAAAATGGGGTCATTTTTTGGGCGTTTCTATTGTTTTGGTGCTCTAGGGACTTCAAAAGTGTGATAGTTAGTCAGAAAATGATGTGTGTAATTTATGCTCCTAGAACGCCGAAAGGTGCTACTTGGATGTTGAGCCTCTTTATGTGACCAGGCTGTGTAAAAGTCTCACACATGTGGTATCGCCAAACTCAGGAGGAGTAGGAGAATGTATTTGGGGGTTCATTTTTGCTGTGTACATGCTATGTGTTAGAAATAGCTTATAAAATTGACAACTTTGTGGGAAAAAAAAAAGAAAAAAAAAACTTCTTCTTCATTTTCCCAAGAATTGTGGGAAAAAAATTACAACTTCAATAAACTCATCATGCCTCTTACTAAATACCTTGGACTGTCTGCTTTCCAAATAGGGGTCATTTGGGGGGTATTTGTACTGTCCTGACATTTCAGGGCCTCAAGAAGGGAGATAGGCAGTCAGTACATCCGTTGTGATAATTTTTCAGTAATTGGTACCATAGCTTCTACACTCAATAACTTTCACACAGATTAAAAATTATACACTAATTTGGGTTATTTTTTACCAGAGATATGTAGCAGTATACATTTTGGCCCAAATGTATGAAGAAAATAATTTTTTTGCTAAATTTTATACTAGAAACTGAAAAAAAATTTTTTTTTTCACAATTTTTGCAATTTTTTCCTTATATCACGATTAAAAAAAAAAAAAAAAAAAAAAAAAAAGTTGTGATTATACCACCAAAAGAAAGCTCTGTTTGTGTGAAAAAAATGATAAAAATTGTTGTTTGGTTACAGTGTAGCATGACTGAGCAATTGTCATTCAAAGTGTGAGATTGCTGAAAGCTGAAAATTGGTCTGGGCAGGAAGGGGGTATAACTGCCCTGTATGGAAGTGGTTAAGCACTGCTAGTATGAAATTATTTATTGTATTGGTGAACAGAACCCCCTATCAACGTAATTCCTTTGCTTGTGTAATTGGCTCGCTCATATTTTCCCTCCTGAAGGAAGATGAAATTAAAATTTTAGGCATCCTCTGTAGTGTTGAGCGAACACGGACTGTATTATTCGTGTTCGTACCGAATAATTGGATTTTTTGTACCCGAACACGGACACGGACACTTTACTGTATGTTCGGGTAAAAATCCGTGTTCGGTCGTTTTATTTCCGGGTTTTGCATGCTTTGGCGCTCTTTTCATGGCGGGCTTTCAACAGCCAATCAACAATCGTTTAACTGGTGTGCCTTAAGCCATCCCAGCCATGCCTGCAAATGTCTCAGTAGCTGTGATTGGCCGTCTGAAGCATGTGACCAAGTCTTTATAAGTTCGAGGCAGCCGCAGCGGCGTCATTATGCTGCTTAGATTCAGGGACAGAGCACACATCAACGTGCTGGCTGCTGATTAGGGAAAGATAGGCAGGAAAAAACCATTTGTGTCCGGATAGAATTGAGGGACAGGTCGGAGTGTTTAGGCAGGGCGAGTTGTAGGCATTTTAGGGATAGAGTCTGCTGAATTATATAGGGTCAGTGTCTTCTACAAACTACAATCGATATTGCTGTGTGGGGGGTGGGGTGAATCTGCACTCAATCCTGATCTACGATCTCTTCTCAATCCTGTTAGGGACAGAGTCTGCTGAATTTTAGGGAAACTGTGTTCTACAAACTACAATCGATATTGCTGTGTGGGGGGTGGGGTGAATCTGCACTCAATCCTGATCTACGATCTCTTCTCAATCCTGTTAGGGACAGAGTCTGCTGAATTTTAGGGAAACTGTGTTCTACAAACTACAATCGATATTGCTGTGTGGGGGGTGGGGTGAATCTGCACTCAATCCTGATCTACGATCTCTTCTCAATCCTGTTAGGGACAGAGTCTGCTGAATTTTAGGGAAACTGTGTTCTACAAACTACAATCGATATTGCTGTGTGGTGTGGGATTGGAGATAGGCAGGTGTCAGTGATCCACATCCATTTTTCTGTGTGTGAGCTGCAGTGAACACAATTTTTTTGGGCTGCAGTGAACACAATCTTTTTGGGCTGCAGTGAACACAATCTTTTTGGGCTGCAGTGAACACAATCTTTTTGGGCTGCAGTGAACACAATCTTTTTGGGGTGCAGTGAACAAAATCTTTTTGGGGTCCAGTGAACACAATCCTTTTTGGTGTGCAGTGAACACAATCTTTGTGGGGTGCAGTGAACAAAATCCTTTGTGGGGTGCAGTGAACACAATCTTTTTGGGGTGCAGTGAACAAAATCCTTTTTGGGGTGCAGTGAACAACATCCTTTTTGGGGTGCAGTGAACACAATCTTTTTGGGGTGCAGTGAACAAAATCCTTTGTGGGGTGCAGTGAACACAATCTTTTTGGGGTGCAGTGAACACAATCTTTTTGGGGTGGAGTGAACAACATCCTTTTTGGGGTGCAGTGAACAAAATCCTTTTTGGGGTGCAGTGAACAAAATCATTTTTGGGGTGCAGTGAACACAATCTTTTTGGGGTGCAGTGAACACAATCTTTGTGGGGTGCAGTGAACACAATCTTTTTGGGGTGGAGTGAACAACATCCTTTTTGGGGTGCAGTGAACAAAATCCTTTTTGGGGTGCAGTGAACAACATCCTTTTTGGGGTGCAGTGAACACAATCTTTTTGGGGTGCAGTGAACACAATCTTTGTGGGGTACAGTGAACAGAATCTTTGTGGGGTGCAGTGAACACAATCTTTGGGGGGTACAGTGAACACAATCTTTGTGAGGTGCAGTGAACACAATCTTTGTGGGGTGCAGTGAACACAATCATTGTGGGGTGCAGTGAACTCAATCTTTGTGGGGTACAGTGAACACAATCTCATACTGAAGGTTTGAGGGTGCTGCCTGTTCCATACTCCCCCTACTCCTCATCTAGCCTTTTAGGGGTACAAACAATAGTAATTGGGGCCTAGTGTGGTTGTGTACGTGTGATATACATACACTTTTTTGGGATCATATTTTCTATTCCGCTATTTAATCAAAAACCTTTGGGGATCAGTTAAATTGGGGGATAGTCTGTGTTGGTACGTGTGAGAGAGATCCACCTTTCCAAGTTGTTGGGGTTCATCTCATACTTCTGAAGGTTTGAGGGTGCTGCCTGTTCCATACTCCCCCCTACTCCTAGCCTTTTAGGGGTACAAACAATAGTAATTGGGGCCTAGTGTGGTTGTGTACGTGTGATATACATACACTTTTTTGGGATCATATTTTCTATTCCGCTATTTAATCAAAAACCTCTGGGGATCAGTTAAATTGGGGGATAGTCTGTGTTGGTACGTGTGAGAGAGATCCACCTTTCCAAGTTGTTGGGGTTCATCTCATACTTCTGAAGGTTTGAGGGTGCTGCCTGTTCCATACTCCCCCCTACTCCTAGCCTTTTAGGGGTACAAACAATAGTAATTGGGGCCTAGTGTGGTTGTGTACGTGTGATATACATACACTTTTTTGGGATCATATTTTCTATTCCGCTATTTAATCAAAAACCTCTGGGGATCAGTTAAATTGGGGGATAGTCTGTGTTGGTACGTGTGAGAGAGATCCACCTTTCCAAGTTGTTGGGGTTCATCTCATACTTCTGAAGGTTTGAGGGTGCTGCCTGTTCCATACTCCCCCTACTCCTAGCCTTTTAGGGGTACAAACAATAGTAATTGGGGCCTAGTGTGGTTGTGTACGTGTGATATACATACACTTTTTTGGGATCATATTTTCTATTCCGCTATTTAATCAAAAACCTCTGGGGATCAGTTAAATTGGGGGATAGTCTGTGTTGGTACGTGTGAGAGAGATCCACCTTTCCAAGTTGTTGGGGTTCATCTCATACTTCTGAAGGTTTGAGGGTGCTGCCTGTTCCATACTCCCCCCTACTCCTAGCCTTTTAGGGGTACAAACAATAGTAATTGGGGCCTAGTGTGGTTGTGTACGTGTGATATACATACACTTTTTTGGGATCATATTTTCTATTCCGCTATTTAATCAAAAACCTCTGGGGATCAGTTAAATTGGGGGATAGTCTGTGTTGGTACGTGTGAGAGAGATCCACCTTTCCAAGTTGTTGGGGTTCATCTCATACTTCTGAAGGTTTGAGGGTGCTGCCTGTTCCATACTCCCCCCTACTCCTAGCCTTTTAGGGGTACAAACAATAGTAATTGGGGCCTAGTGTGGTTGTGTACGTGTGATATACATACACTTTTTTGGGATCATATTTTCTATTCCGCTATTTAATCAAAAACCTCTGGGGATCAGTTAAATTGGGGGATAGTCTGTGTTGGTACGTGTGAGAGAGATCCACCTTTCCAAGTTGTTGGGGTTCATCTCATACTTCTGAAGGTTTGAGGGTGCTGCCTGTTCCATACTCCCCCTACTCCTAGCCTTTTAGGGGTACAAACAATAGTAATTGGGGCCTAGTGTGGTTGTGTACGTGTGATATACATACACTTTTTTGGGATCATATTTTCTATTCCGCTATTTAATCAAAAACCTCTGGGGATCAGTTAAATTGGGGGATAGTCTGTGTTGGTACGTGTGAGAGAGATCCACCTTTCCAAGTTGTTGGGGTTCATCTCATACTTCTGAAGGTTTGAGGGTGCTGCCTGTTCCATACTCCCCCCTACTCCTAGCCTTTTAGGGGTACAAACAATAGTAATTGGGGCCTAGTGTGGTTGTGTACGTGTGATATACATACACTTTTTTGGGATCATATTTTCTATTCCGCTATTTAATCAAAAACCTCTGGGGATCAGTTAAATTGGGGGATAGTCTGTGTTGGTACGTGTGAGAGAGATCCACCTTTCCAAGTTGTTGGGGTTCATCTCATACTTCTGAAGGTTTGAGGGTGCTGCCTGTTCCATACTCCCCCTACTCCTAGCCTTTTAGGGGTACAAACAATAGTAATTGGGGCCTAGTGTGGTTGTGTACGTGTGATATACATACACTTTTTTGGGATCATATTTTCTATTCCGCTATTTAATCAAAAACCTTTGGGGATCAGTTAAATTGGGGGATAGTCTGTGTTGGTACGTGTGAGAGAGATCCACCTTTCCAAGTTGTTGGGGTTCATCTCATACTTCTGAAGGTTTGAGGGTGCTGCCTGTTCCATACTCCCCCTACTCCTAGCCTTTTAGGGGTACAAACAATAGTAATTGGGGCCTAGTGTGGTTGTGTACGTGTGATATACATACACTTTTTTGGGATCATATTTTCTATTCCGCTATTTAATCAAAAACCTTTGGGGATCAGTTAAATTGGGGGATAGTCTGTGTTGGTACGTGTGAGAGAGATCCACCTTTCCAAGTTGTTGGGGTTCATCTCATACTTCTGAAGGTTTGAGGGTGCTGCCTGTTCCATACTCCCCCTACTCCTAGCCTTTTAGGGGTACAAACAATAGTAATTGGGGCCTAGTGTGGTTGTGTACGTGTGATATACATACACTTTTTTGGGATCATATTTTCTATTCCGCTATTTAATCAAAAACCTCTGGGGATCAGTTAAATTGGGGGATAGTCTGTGTTGGTACGTGTGAGAGAGATCCACCTTTCCAAGTTGTTGGGGTTCATCTCATACTTCTGAAGGTTTGAGGGTGCTGCCTGTTCCATACTCCCCCCTACTCCTAGCCTTTTAGGGGTACAAACAATAGTAATTGGGGCCTAGTGTGGTTGTGTACGTGTGATATACATACACTTTTTTGGGATCATATTTTCTATTCCGCTATTTAATCAAAAACCTTTGGGGATCAGTTAAATTGGGGGATAGTCTGTGTTGGTACGTGTGAGAGAGATCCACCTTTCCAAGTTGTTGGGGTTCATCTCATACTTCTGAAGGTTTGAGGGTGCTGCCTGTTCCATACTCCCCCTACTCCTCATCTAGCCTTTTAGGGGTACAAACAATAGTAATTGGGGCCTAGTGTGGTTGTGTACGTGCGAGATACATACACTTTTTTTGATCATATTTCCTATTCCGCTATTCAATAAAAACCTTTGAGGATCAATTGAATTGCGGGATAGTCTGTGTCGGTACGTGTGAGAGAGATCCACCTTTCCAAGTTGTTGGGGTTCATCTCATACTTCTGAAGGTTTGAGGGTGCTGCCTGTTCCATACCCCCCCTACTCCTCATCTAGCCTTTTAGGGGTACAAACAATAGTAATTGGGGCCTAGTGTGGTTGTGTACGTGCGAGATACATACACTTTTTTTGATCATATTTCCTATTCCGCTATTCAATAAAAACCTTTGAGGATCAATTGAATTGCGGGATAGTCTGTGTCGGTACGTGTGAGAGAGATCCACCTTTCCAAGTTGTTGGGGTTCATCTCATACTTCTGAAGGTTTGAGGGTGCTGCCTGTTCCATACCCCCCCTACTCCTCATCTAGCCTTTTAGGGGTACAAACAATAGTAATTGGGGCCTAGTGTGGTTGTGTACGTGCGAGATACATACACTTTTTTTGATCATATTTCCTATTCCGCTATTCAATAAAAACCTTTGGGGATCAATTAAATTGCGGGATAGTCTGTGTCGGTACGTGTGAGATCCACCTTTCCAAGTTTTTGGGGTTCATCTCATACTTCTGAAGCTTTGAGGGTGCTGCCTGTTCCATACTCCTCCTCCTCCTCATCCATCCTTTTAGGTGTACAAACAATAGTAATTGGGGCCTAGTGTGCTTCTGTACGTGTGAGATACATACACATTTTTTGATCATATTTCCTATTCCGCTATTCAATAAAAACCTTTGGGGATCAATTAAATTGCGGAATAGTCTGTGTCGGTACGTGTGAGATCCACCTTTCCAAGTTTTTGGGGTTCATCTCATACTTCTGAAGCTTTGAGGGTGCTGCCTGTTCCATACTCCTCCTCCTCCTCATCCATCCTTTTAGGTGTACAAACAATAGTAATTGGGGCCTAGTGTGTTTCTGTACGTGCGAGATACATACACTTTTTTTGATCATATTTCCTATTCCGCTATTCAATAAAAACCTTTGGGGATCAATTAAATTGCGGGATAGTCTGTGTCGGTACGTGTGAGATCCACCTTTCCAAGTTTTTGGGGTTCATCTCATACTTCTGAAGCTTTGAGGGTGCTGCCTGTTCCATACTCCTCCTCCTCCTCATCCATCCTTTTAGGTGTACAAACAATAGTAATTGGGGCCTAGTGTGCTTCTGTACGTGTGAGATACATACACATTTTTTGATCATATTTCCTATTCCGCTATTCAATAAAAACCTTTGGGGATCAATTAAATTGCGGGATAGTCTGTGTCGGTACGTGTGAGATCCACCTTTCCAAGTTTTTGGGGTTCATCTCATACTTCTGAAGCTTTGAGGGTGCTGCCTGTTCCATACTCCTCCTCCTCCTCATCCATCCTTTTAGGTGTACAAACAATAGTAATTGGGGCCTAGTGTGCTTCTGTACGTGTGAGATACATACACATTTTTTGATCATATTTCCTATTCCGCTATTCAATAAAAACCTTTGGGGATCAATTAAATTGCGGGATAGTCTGTGTCGGTACGTGTGAGATCCACCTTTCCAAGTTTTTGGGGTTCATCTCATACTTCTGAAGCTTTGAGGGTGCTGCCTGTTCCATACTCCTCCTCCTCCTCATCCATCCTTTTAGGTGTACAAACAATAGTAATTGGGGCCTAGTGTGCTTCTGTACGTGTGAGATACATACACATTTTTTGATCATATTTCCTATTCCGCTATTCAATAAAAACCTTTGGGGATCAATTAAATTGCGGAATAGTCTGTGTCGGTACGTGTGAGATCCACCTTTCCAAGTTTTTGGGGTTCATCTCATACTTCTGAAGCTTTGAGGGTGCTGCCTGTTCCATACTCCTCCTCCTCCTCATCCATCCTTTTAGGTGTACAAACAATAGTAATTGGGGCCTAGTGTGTTTCTGTACGTGTGAGATACATACACTTTTTTTGATCATATTTCCTATTCCGCTATTCAATAAAAACCTTTGGGGATCAATTGAATTGCGGGATAGTCTGTGTCGGTACGTGTGAGAGAGATCCACCTTTCCAAGTTGTTGGGGTTCATCTCATACTTCTGAAGGTTTGAGGGTGCTGCCTGTTCCATACCCCCCCTACTCCTCATCTAGCCTTTTAGGGGTACAAACAATAGTAATTGGGGCCTAGTGTGGTTGTGTACGTGTGATATACATACACTTTTTTTGGATCATATTTTCTATTCCGCTATTCAATAAAAACCTTTCTAGGGCAAGATCTTAAATTACAGAAATATGAGGAGACCGTCAAATAAGGGCCGTGGCCTGGGTCGTGGTGCTGCTGGTAGAGCTCCTGTTGCAAGGAGAGGACATGGTCGATCTGTGCCAGCTACACGCACAAGTGAAACACCTTCCTCAAGTGTGAGTAGGCGACAGAACCTGCATCAGTATTTGGTAGGGCATCAAACGCCCCTAGAAGTGATGAGGCCAGAACAAGTTGAGGCGATAGTAGATTGGTTTGCTGCTGACAGTGCCTCCAGTTCCTTCACATTGTCTCCCACCCAGTCTACTGCAGAAAGGTCAGAGTTGGCACCTGCAGCCAATGTCCAACCGTCTTTCACCTCACCCCCTTGCAAATCAGGCCAGCAGTCTGAGCCCCAAGCCATACAGCAGTCTCTTATTCTTTTTGAGGACTCTGTCAGCAGGGTTTCCCAGGGCCATCCACCTAGCCCTGCCCCAGAAGTGGAAGAGATTGAGTGCAGCGATGCCCAACCACTTATTCCTCAAGATGAGTACATGCAAGGATCATCGCAGCACGTCTCCGATGATGACGAAACGCAGGTGCCAACTGCTGCGGCGTTCAGCATTGTGGAGACCGACAAGGAGGGCAGGGGTGAAGACTGGGTGGAAGATGATTTGGAGGACGATGAGGTCCTCGACCCCACATGGAATGAACGTCATGCAGGTGAACTGAGTAGTTTGGAGGAAGAGGCGGTGGTCGCACAGAGCCACCAGCACAGCAGAAGAGGGAGCAGGGTGCAGAAGCGGAGCGGCCGTGCCCTAGACACTACGCCCGCTACTGCCCAACGCAGCAAGGGAACGAGCGCACCAAAGTCAGCTCAAAGGAGTTCTCTAGCGTGGAAGTTCTTTAGAAAATGTGCTGATGACAGGACACGAGTGGTTTGCACCCTGTGCAATCAGAGCTTGAAGCGAGGCATGAACCTTCTCAACCTGAGCACAACCTGCATGATCAGGCATCTAAGTGCAAAGCACGAGCTGCAGTGGAGTACACACCTTCAAAACCAAGAAACGTCTCTGGCTCATCCTGCTTCCTCTTCTGCTGCAGTCTCGGCCGCTCCAGCCACATCTGTAGTGATACCGGCACCTGCCACCCCGCAAACAGACGATCTGTCAGCAACACCACCACCTGGGTCACCAACAACCATCTCCACAATGTCCCGTGGAAGCGTTCAGCTTTCCATCTCCCAAACACTTGAGAGGAAGAGGAAGTACCCCCCTACCCACCCGCGATCCCTGGCCCTGAATGCCAGCATTTCAAAATTATTGGCCTTTGAAATGCTGTCATTCCGTCTGGTGGAGACGCACAGTTTTAAAAACCTTATGTCGGTGGCTGTCCCACAGTACGTCGTGCCCAGCCGCCACTACTTTTCCAGGCAAGCCATCCCTTCCCTGCACAACCAAGTGGGGGAAAAAATCAGGTGTGCACTGCGCAACGCCATCTGTGCCAAGGTACACCTAACTACGGATACGTGGACCAGTAAGCACGGTCAGGGGCGTTATATCTCCCTAACGGCACACTGGGTAAATGCAGTGGCGGATGGGCCTGAGGCGGATAGCAATTTGGCGCATGTCCTTCCACCACCGAGGATTGCAGGGCGCTTCAGTTTGCCTCCTGTTCCTAACTCCTCCTACTCCGCTTCCTCATCCTCTACCGCCTCCTCATCCGGACAGCGTAACACCTTCACCACCAACTTCAGCACGGCCAGGGGTAAACGACAGCAGGCAGTTTTACAACTTGCCTGTTTGGGGGACAAACCACACACCGCGCAGGAGTTGTGGAGGAGCATGGAACAGCAGACAAATGAGTGGTTGCTGCCAGCGAGCCTCAAGCCCGGCCTGGTGGTGTGCGATAACGGGCGAAATCTCATAGCAGCTCTGGGCCTAGCCGGTTTGACGCACATCCCTTGCCTGGCGCATGTGCTGAATTTGGTGGTGCAGAGGTTCCTTAAAAACTACCCCGATATGTCAGAGCTGCTGCAGAAAGTGCGGGCCGTTTGTGCGCACTTTCGGCGTTCTCACCCTGCTGCTGCTCGCCTGGCAGCGCTGCAGCGTAACTTCGGCCTTCCCGCTCACCGCCTCATATGTGACGTGCCCACAAGGTGGAACTCCACCTTGCACATGCTGGAAAGACTGTGCGAGCAGCAGCAGGCCATAGTGGAGTTTCAGCTGCAGCACGCACGCGTGAGTCGCTCTGCGGAACAGCACCACTTCACCACCAATAACTGGGCCTCCATGCGAGACCTGTGTGCCTTGTTGCGCTGTTTTGAGTACTCCACCAACATGGCCAGTGGCAATGACGCCGTTCTCAGCTTAACTATCCCACTTCTATGCCTCCTTGAAAAAACAATTCGGGCGATGATGGAAGAGGATGTGGCACAGGATGAGGAGGAGGAGGAGGATGAAGAGGTAACATTTCCAAGGCTTTCAGGGCAGTCATTCGCAAGGGGCTCCGAGGGTGGGTTCCTGCACACGCAAACGCCAGGGACGCAATTGTCCAGCAGGGGCACAGTTCTGGAGGATGAGGAGGATGAGGAGGAGGAGGAGCTGGAGGAGGAGATGGAACCATGTTCACAGCAGGGTGGCACCCAGGCCAGCTCATGGCCATCACTGGTGCGTGGCTGGGGGGATACAGAGGACACGGACCATACACCTCCCACAGAGGACAGCCTTTCGTCGCCTCTGGGCAGCCTGGCACACATGAGCGATTACATGCTGCAGTGTCTCCACAACGACCGCCGAGTTGCCCACATTCTAACTTGTGCTGATTACTGGGTGGCCACGCTGCTGGATCCCCGTTACAAGGACAACGTACCGTCCTTAATTCACTCACTGGAGCGCGATCGCAAGATGCGCGAGTACAAGCGCACGCTGGTAGACGCCATGCTGCTGGCATTCCCATCTGACAGCGGGGCCACAGTGGAAGCACAAGGCAGAGGAGGAGGAGGAGGAGGTCGCCAACGCAACCAGGGCACCGCCAGCACCTCAGAAGGCAGGGTTAGCATGGCCGAAATGTGGAAAAGCTTTGTCAGCACGCCACAACAAACAGCAGCACCAGCAGCTCAGATGGAACGTCTTAGCAGGAGGCAGCATTTTACCAACATGGTGGAGCAGTATGTGTGCACACGCCTACATGTAGTGAATGACGGGTCTGCCCCCTTCAACTTCTGGGTCTCCAAATTGGGCACATGGCCTGAGCTTGCCCTTTACGCCTTGGAGGTGCTGGCGTGCCCTGCAGCCAGTGTATTATCTGAACGGGTATTTAGCACGGCTGGGGGCGTTATAACAGACAAGCGCAGCCGCCTGTCCAGAGACAATGTGGACAAGCTCACGTTCATTAAAATGAACCAGGCATGGATCCCACAGGACTTTTCCGTACCTTATGCAGAATAGCAATGGATACCGACCTTACCCACCCATTGTTCCATTTTTGCTCTTTCTCACTCTTTTGGGGTGTACCCTCATTTAAAATTTGTGAAAAGAAGCAGTGTTGGCTACCTCGTCCTCCTCCTCAGGGCCAGATTAATGTAGGGTCTATTGGAGCTGCAGCTCCAGGCCCCTACCTTTTATATAGGCCCCGGGTTGGCCATATTCACTGTTACCGCTCTTCTGTCACTTGTAAACACAGAAGTCTGGCTTCTATGCTCGCTTCCCCAGGCAGCACCCTCAGAACCTCCCCACACAGCGTGAAGGCCGGACAAGGAGGGACAGTTGGCGATGCATGGATGTGTTTATGGGCTTCAGAGACAGCATCCCATGTTGAATTAGGCATGCATGGCTGCACCCTTCCTCCTCTGGGTGCATGGCAAGGCACGGCCCTAAGGCCCTTCAAAATCCTCAGCACCAAGCCCATGATGCTGTTAATCCGGCCCTGGTCCTCCTCCACCGCCGCTTCCACCTACACCGCCCATAGGTGTGCGCAGCCTATTGCATTAAGGTGTGCACCCCAAAGTTGAAATACACATGCATGTGTTTGCCAGCAGGGAGAGTAATGTATCGGGGCCATGTACCTGTAGGCAAGGAGAAATAGAGCAGAGCAGGTCCCAGGGAGATCTTTCCCATCTCCTCACTGGCAATGCTATGTGCCCTAGGTGATTAGGGTGTGCCCAGGCACACCCAGCACACCCTGTGCGCACGCCTATGTCACCGCCACATCCACCACCACCTCAACCTCCCTCCTACTCCATATGGGCCTCGTCCTTCAGAGATGAAGAAGAACATTGTTTTATTTTTCTGTTTTTTTTTGTTGTTTTAAGTTATTTCCCTATCCACATTTGTTTGCAGAGCACTTGCCATGCTCTTAATTACGTTTTGCTGCCATTTGCAGCACTCTAGCCCTTTCCTTTGGTGTTTTAGAGCCATTTTAGTGCCTTAAAGTTCGGGTCCCCATTGACTTCAATGGGGTTCGGTGTCCGGGAAAAGTTCGGTAAAAGTCCGGGACACGGACCCGGACTTTTTTTTAAAGTTCGGCCGAACCCGTCGAACACGGACATCTAGGTGTCCGCTCAACCCTAATCCTCTGCAATGAGATATTTTTTGGGTAAGATACTCTCTAGGGGTTTGTTACTTCTGAAGAGATACAGACACTGTAGCTTTTCTAATCAGAACACTAAAAGCGCACCAGGTGGTTATAATGAACCAAACCCTCCCATTCAGGAATCAGTCTTGCAAGGACATAGGGGAACAAACATCTATTTCTTTAGAACAGAAAAAGGTAGGAATCTGCTACAAGGTATGTTAAAATCATTTCAATGTACATAAGTACCTAGCAGAGATTGTATTTTTATTTTTTTCCCAACAAAAGTACAGTGCACTTTAAATCTTACAATACATGTACTATTTGAAAACATACTATAGTTTGCCTTAAACATAAGCAATTATAGCAACTAAATCAATTTACTAAGTGCAAGTAGGCTGCTTACTTTGCAAGGAAACTTTATCTTAGCTTATTGAATGTGGTGAAAATTAATTTTGTAAATAATACCGAATCACATTTTTGCAAGGAAAAAAAAAACAGTATGTTTGCTTGTACATGATTAGATAATGGAAGTCAGCAAAGCTTCACCCAATTCACTAAACTAATGGAAAACGGCCAAAAAATGTGAAAGTTTCCTTCAAGTCAATTGCCTATTAATCTTTAGTAAAAGTCCTCTATATACAGCACATGCACAGTAGCTGTGCATAGTGGAAGGTTAGCACTATGTGCTATCCTGTTATGACTACAGACCACATATTTATAGAGATCCCTTCATAGCTAAAGGCTATTTCTTTACTTTGTCAATGCACCCTGACTAGCAACACAAGGAAAATGAGCATTTTTGTTTTCTCAGCAATTGCTAAGATTCACCTATGACTTTGCCCCCAGTAGTATCATTGTAAATGTCAAACCTAATACAAAGTCTAGTTACAATTTAATTATACTTCTATAGTTGGTAGTGCTGGAACCAGCCTCAGGCTAAGTAAAGTGATACCGAGACTTATGCATACTCTTCTGGACAGAAATAAATAGAAAGGGAGAAGACGTTTTAGAGTTACCGTTACATTACAAGCCATACTTTATATTACACTACTGTGATTATTTTAAAAGTTAAGTGTTTTTCTGCTTTTTGTATTAAAGTGACTATGTCACAAAAAATAACAAAGGGGAAATTTCACAAATAATGGCAGGTATAGCTTCTGTAAAATTATACTTTAACGTTTTCATCTGATTTACGGTAAAGTTGCAAAAAAAATATTTGAAAAATGTACAAAACATTGAAAGTGTAAGTGTATGTTACCCTAAACGTTTATTTTTTTTGTTCTATGTGTATGTGTATTTTATGTGTATTTTATAAATCATACAACATAAACATGCCCCAGATGATATTAGTTCTAATGAAACACGTCAGGAGGAGCCCATGTCTGTGAGCTACCACGCCCGCCAACCCTGTTTACTGGTCGATCGACTTCTAGGATGTCTTGAATCTATTAATGCTCTCTTTATACCCGATTTCTGTAAGTGTTTAGCAATGATTTCTTTTAACAAACTTTCAAGCAGTTTTACACTATGTGACTGGTTTATCTTTCCTTCATGGGCCCCACTATAGAGTAAACTTTACTATCAGCCATAACAGTACTACCACCTGCAATATAATAGAGGAAGCTGATTAGATCTTCTATACTTCTATATTACACCTGTAATAACACTCTTATATAATAATATAGAATAATATATTATACTAATATTATTAATAATAACAATAATATTAGTATGTAGCACTACTTCCATGGGAGCTGCTGTGAAAGGGCACTGGGGGGCAAACTAATATGATTTATTTTTTTATTTTGAATAGTATCAGTGTGTTTGGTGTGTTTTTACATTTGAATTTGCCGCCGGTTCCACCCCCTTGCGAACGTCACGTCGCAGGAGACGGGAGCCGGGGGACGGAGAGGATCGGGAGGAAGATCCGCCGCGAGACACCGCCGGGACACATCGCTGGATCCCGGTGACAAGGTAAGTAACCCTGCTTACAGGATCCAGCGATGCTTCTGGCGGTACCCCGAGTGTGGCTCGGGGTTACCGCATTTGGCTCTGAAATTTAACCCAGAGCCACGCTCGGGAATACCGCTAAGAAGGTTAAAAGATGTTTGGTTACTCTGCAGTAGTAAGCCTGATTTGCACTCTCCAGCTTTAGTAAATAAACCCCACAGTTTGTAGGTTTGAAAAAAGAGGTTCATACAGTATGTGTATTATTTATTTATTTAGGTACTTTGCCATTCATTTAAATGCCTTGCAAATAGATTTAGAATATTACTCTTTACATTATATGAGCATTTTAATTCAGTGGTTGGAATTGTCTCTTTGTAGGAGCGAGGTCCTAGGAATCATTGCAACCAAGAGCCTAGCTGCATGTACTCTTAGGTTTGGGTCCAAGATGACCTTGCATAGACCAGAAGATACTCACAAGTCTAAAGCCTCGTACACACGCGTCGATAATTGGCCGTGAATTTTCGGCCAAAGTCCGATCGGCCGATTTTCGGCTTGTTAGTATGATGCTTCTGACAACTGACTCCGACCTTTCGGCCGAAAAAAAATCTGGTGTGCAGGCTATAAAATTTTTGTTGTCCGTCAACACAACGGCGGATTTTCCATCAGTCAGTACAGATTTCGGCAGACAAAAATCTGATGAGCAAGACTGGGCATGCTCAGAAAAAGAAAAAACACACGGAAAGTAAACCAGCACATGACATCACTTCTGAAGTAGATTTTTGTTGGCCGAGAAAATTCATGTGCAGTCTAGGCACATTCCAACCAACAAAACACCACTCTGGACAAATGTCGGACGATCGGTCGGCCGATAATCGTTGCGTGTGTACGAGGCATAAGACTTGTGAGTCTAAGTCATAAACCTAATAGGAATATATCTCACAGGTGACTAAAGCACTAAAAGCAGTCTTTTTCTCTTTATTTCTGGTTGGGGTTGAGGGTTGATATAACGGGACACCATACACGTCATCAGTTGGGTTGGTTGTTCCCTCCCTCCCCATTCTTTTTCTCCTGATTTGTACTATTTTCTGCTTTGATTCATTTACTAATGTGTGCACCAATCATCATTAACACTATCGGCCAATCAATAAACCAAACCGTCCCTTTTTGTACATATACAGTATACAGTCCAGAAATGTTTCATAGAGTTTAAATAAAAGTTATATTTTAATACCAATGGCCTATGGTGCGCAGGGCACGCAACCTCCATTCAGTTAGAATCTAGTTATTGTCAGCAAGGTATCTTTTGAAATATTTAAGGTATTAGTTTATGTTTTGTGAATATTGTTAGAAATAAATATATATATAATAAAATACATCTTTATTAAAGGTGGGTGCATGGCTCTGGAGTGATCAGGTTTACTAAAGTGTAAAGTGACCTAATGCATACCCTTTATTTTGGGGGGTATCCCCCCTTAACGTTTGAAGGGCCCCTGGGGGGTGACTCCATAAAGAAAGATAGCCATAGGGAAATTAGCTTTAGGTGAAAATAATAAATGACTAAAGCACACACAAACGCCTCACAGTATGTGGATAAGAAGGTAAGGAGAAGGGTTGGAAGGGAAGGGCTTTGTAGAAGAGTGTGGAGAGCCTGACAGATATCCAGGATTAACTGCAAAAGAAGATTTCAGTATACAATCTACAAAGAGGCATCAAGGTAAAGCCAGACCTGTTTAAAAGTTGTGAGGGTATTATTCATTCTCACTTTATGGGCTTCCATGGGTTTGACTTCTCAAATGCAAGGGCATAAACTGGGTGTTGTCGGTGTCCATCTCCAATGTGAGATAATTAGGAATCTGGCTGCAGTAAGTACAAGGAGTAACCTATTGGCATCCTTAGTTACTGCCTGTGGAGAAGATCCAGAAAGTACATGGATGGGTCTGAGGGAATTTTGATTTGTTGGAGGATGTAGATGAGAGATTCCACTTGTTACCAAAATGGTTGTATGTTTAGACAAGTCTAAAATATGTGATCAAGTGTTCCTGTTTTTTTTTGCAACACCTCCAGCAATGGTTTGATATGTTGGGGTTGACAGCGTATAAGAGGGCAGAAGTGTGATACTAGTGATAGAGGATCTTAACTGTATTTCACAGACATATTGTTTAGTGTTAAGGCCAAATAATTCAATTTTAGTCTCATCTGACCACATT
Organism: Pelophylax lessonae; assembly: GCF_965119305.1. Classification (NCBI taxonomy): domain Eukaryota; kingdom Metazoa; phylum Chordata; class Amphibia; order Anura; family Ranidae; genus Pelophylax; species Pelophylax lessonae. The sequence continues at coordinate 38,128,247 of NC_138771.1, read as the reverse complement.
AAATTCACCTTGAAGATTATGGTCAGATGAGGCTAAAACCAAATTATTTGGCCTCAACACCAAACGATATATCTGTTGGAAATCCAGTACAGCTCACCATCCAAATAACACCATTCCTACAGTAAAGCATGGAGGTGGTAATATCCTGTTATGAGGATGATTCTCTGCAGCAGGGACTGGAGCACTTGTCAGGATAGAAGAAAAATGGATGTGGCAAAATACCAACAAATTATTGAGGAAAATCTGCTGCCCTCAGCCAGAAAGTCAATGGGAAAAAGGTTTAGCTTCCAACATGACAATGACCCAAAGCACGCAGGAAAAATTACCACACAGTGGTTAAAGTAGAAAAAGGTGAATGTCCTTGCATGGCTTAGTCAGAACCCAGACTTAAACCCCATTGAAAATCTGTGGAATGACTTGAAGACTGCAGTCCACAAACGGTTACTATCAAATTTAACTGAACTTGAGCAGTTCTGCAAAGAAGAGTGGGTGAATATTACAAAGTCTAGATGTGCAAAGTTAGTAGAGACTTATCTCAACATACTAAAGGCTGTATTTAAAGCAAAAAGTCCAACAAAATACTGACATAAAGGGGGTGATCCTTTTTCCAACTTAATTTTGATTTAAAAAAAAAAATCTGACATGTTGGTGTTATATCATTCACTTGAATGTTATAACTTGCACTAGTAAGCACAGCTGGATACAACAAAAACTGTGTCTGTCTTAATTTCAAGCTGCAAAGCAACAACTTTTGATTATTTTAAAGGGGGTAATTTGTTTTCTATACCCCCAGTATGAACAGGGTCTTAGGATATATACCAATGCTATATGTTTGTTATAGTTTTTGTGTTGTGTATGAGATTAAAATGCTCTTTTTTTTCCATGAACGTTGTCTTGTTTTTTCTTGTGCTGTACCTGGAATTTTTTCCAATGGTTCCTCTGGGATTAAGAGGTTGAAAAATTCTCAACCCCCGGGTTCCATGGAACCCTAGGTGTTTAGAGGTTGCTAAGTCATCCAGCTTTGAGAGTGCAGTGTCTAATTGATCTTGAAGCGTTTGGATGCAGGCAGAGTTTTGGTTGGCCCTCGCCACGGTTTGGTCAACTGTGGATTCTATTGCTTTCATTCTTGTGCCAATATTGTGTAGTTCTGCCTTGATTGATTCTGTAATCTTGGAGGCAGTGTGGGCTAACCCCGCAGCAAACATGTGCGAGAACTGAGCCATGAGCTGGGCAAGATCAGGGTTAGAACCCAAAGGACTAAGGCCCAGGTGTTGTGAACAGGCTTGAGAGGCCGGGCTATGCAGGCCTGGTGTCCCCACTAGTTGTGCCATAGATCGGTGCAAGAGGGATTCTGTAGAAGCAGGAGAGGCATCTGGGATGTGTAGAGCATATGCTGGGGTCGCTGGAGAAGACCAGGGCCCAGGGGATGCTGGGGGTATGTCCGCTTTAGAGTCTATAGGCCCCCCTACCTCTGAGCTGCCTCGTGCTTCATGTGGTTATGAGCTGGCGGCCCCCATCTTTGCTGAGTCCTGCAGAGGAGAAGTGAAGTCGAGTCGGCGGGATACCTCTGTGACGGAATCCGGACACCGTGACTGGGTATCTCCACCAGTAACCTGCTTCCTAAGCTCTGGAACATGGGATCTGTGATTCTGGCTATAGTTACCCCAAGAACTAGACAGTACAAGTTTTGGAGTCAACCAGAATCAAACTGTTTATTCAAAACACATGCACACAGAGATATACAATCTGACAACCCCTCCCCCTTAGCTACACAAACATACACATCCCATAATAAGCTTACTATAGGCAGATAGGAACAATAGAACAATGGAATGCAGGTATTCAACAACAACAAACCCCCACCCCACTAGCAAGAGTCTGATTAGTGCAGAGCAGACCTGACTGGGGTTCTTGGTCACCCTGTGCCCCTAATAGACACAGGGTGACTTACACATAGGAAGGAATGTTAAACTGGACGAGGAGTCTCCCAACCTCCCTACAGCAATCTGGGTTCCACAAGCCCCCCCAACCAAAGTGACTCACGTCACAACCTCCTTCCTATGGCCCGCCGACATGCAGGAACTGTCCCTCGGGTGTTCAGGAGGTGGTATGCTGGCGGGGAGAGGGAAAGCCTTTTGTGAGCCCCAGCGCCGGAGCTGGGGCTCACAAAACACCGGAGCAGTGCGGAGCTCACGGGCTATGTATCCATCCCAGAACTGCCACACATGCGCACTCTTTTTTGGAGGTTGCTAAGGGCCCCTTGAGTTGTGTCTGATTACACTCCAATTTGATGGTTCCTCCACAGGTCGGGGGACAGTGCCACTTGGCAGAGACAGCTGCATGACACCAATGATCTTTTTAGCTGTAAAGGTGAGATTCTGACCACCACCATAGTGGGGGCTCAGTCTTCCCACTAGCCACCAATGTAGGGGCATTTTCACACTGACCACAAATGAACTAGTTTTTGGAAGGATATCCTGATACTGGAAATGTTTTTTAAGGGTTCCTCTGGGGTTAAGAGGTTGAGTTTTATGGGCTGCAATCCAAATTGCACTTCATTTCTCTACTCTACATGCTCTGTTTAAAGCGGGAAGGAAAGTCAAAATCTAACAAAGCTTAACCACCTTGGCGGTAATCCCGAGCGTGACTCGGGGTTGATTTTTTCTATCAGGAGCGGTAACCCCATGTCACGCTCGGGGTAGATGTGCAGAGAGTGCAGCGGTGTTCTCTTACCTTCTCCTGGCGATCCAGCGATGATCTCTCATTGCTGCGACCGCCAGCCGAGAGTCCCGCCGCTCCTCCGTCCTCCGTCGGTGTGATGACTTCCTAGTTCCATTCCCTGCAGCAGCAATGCTGCATGGGAGCGGAACTAGGGAGGGAAATTCAAAAAAAAAAAAAAACGTTGCACAAAACACAAAACACATTTTATATTATATATATATATATATATATATATATATATATATATATATATATATATATATATATATATATGCATATATGCATATATATATATGCATATATATATATATATACCGGTATATATATATATATATATATACCGGTATATATATATGCATATATATATATATATATATATATACCGGTATATATATATATATATATATATATATATATGCACACACACACATATATATATATATATATATATATATATATAAAAAATTATATTATTGATTCAATTATAATTCATGCGTTATATATTTTATACATATATATATATATATATATATATATATATATACATACACACACACACACATATATCTATATATAATGCATGAATTATAATCTAATCAATAATATAATTTTATTATATATATTATATATTAAATAATAAAATAATATTATTGATTCGATTATAATTCACGCGTTTGTGTTTCAAATTTATCACATCTGGGATGTCTACTAGAGTCTTGTTTTGGTCAGGTTTAAGTCAGTAATTACTAAGAATTGTAGGCCTATAATACATAACGCCAAATTTCCATGAAAACAATTGTACCGCTTTTGGTATGTAATTCCTGACATAATCATACCGCCAGGGAGGTTAAATCGACCCCACCCCACTTCTAAGCCTTTTTTTTTAATCTAATCAGTAAAAGGAAAGATACATATTAAAAAAAGGAAAGATGCCAATGCGTACCTATTCTGAAGTCGCTTCGGTCAGGTTACATGATCAGGTTCTGGGGGCCGACTTCAGTATATAGGACCGTTTACAGCAAATGGTCCATAGTAAGCCTATGAGTGACATAATCATCTGGGCTCTGCAGCCGTTGTCAGTAATCTCTCTGCAGTGGAGCAACTTCAGAATAGGTAAGTACAGGCATCTTTCCTTTTGTAGGGTAGATAGAATAGGCCTAGAATGGGTGTAGAAGTAGATTTAAGCTTAGTTAAGTTTTTAACTATCTTCTACTTTAAGCATTTAGGCATGGGCAGAGTTTGAAGAATTAGAGATGCATGTTCATATGAATGGATGTTAGAAGGTATCATAGGTTTACATGAGCTCATGTCACATTTTAGTAAATATGTTTTTTCCCTAACATTTAGAGCAGTTCATCTCATTTGACTGCACTTCATATCTTGTATGTGAAAGCAGACAACTTTATTCAGATTTTCTTCTTCCTATTCAAATTGAGGTTGCCTTGCTTTTCGAGCTCTAACTACTCTGCCTGCTGTGCCTATACCATCATCAATATAAAATATTGCAAAGCGGAAGCCCTTTTCATTTGACATTTAAAACAAAAGTATAACTCCATCCTGATTCACACAATGGACCCGGCAGAAATTATGGTAGGTTCAGTTGAGTACAAGCTAGGAAAGACTTCAAACGTTTTACTCATTCGACTATTTCAGAGAGGATTTCAACTTACTGAGCTGTGAAATAGCTTCATAAGGCTGAATAATCTAAACCTGGGGAAGAGGAGGCTTTCTTTCCAGATGAATTCAAATAATAATGGTACACACAAAGAAGAATATCTGAAATTGTACAATGAACATCTTAAAGCCTAAAACGGTGGAAAAAAAGACTAATGGATTTATTTGTAAGTGTGCATGAGTTTAACTCTTTCTTACATAAATCCTTTCTAAATAAATGTTATTTTGACATTCAGATGAATTGCAATCTTTTATGTGTTTTTACCTACAAAAGATTGGTGTTTCCTTTTATTTATTATTTTATTAACACGGTATGAGATCATAATTACAGAGTATTTTTTATGCAAACATAAAACAATGCCGTTGGCATACACAAGCAAAGAGAAAACAGCTTGACACCCAACAATAGGCCTACTGTAAGAAGCATCACATTACCAGAGGGTGGACCATTATGTAGGTGTGTAAAAATTAACCTATATCAGTAATACAAGCACTGACATGGTACAGGATACAATAGAGTCACAGATAACTGCCCATCTGCGTGTCTAATACAAGAAAATAATACAAACAATATCTATTTCAATCAGTATCAATATAAAAATGATGCATTAAATTCAAGAAAAAGAAAAAAGGGAGGGTGCCAACCCTATGTTTATATACCCTATATTACCAAAAGTTTTGGGTAGCCTGGCTTTACATGCACATGAACCTTAATGGCATTACAGTCTTAGTCCGTAGGATTCAATATTGAGTTGGCCAATCCTTTGCAGCAATAACAGCTTCAACTCTTCTGGGAAGGCTGTCCACAAGGTTTAGGAATGTGTCTATGGGAATGTTTGACCATTCTTCCAAAAGTGCATTTGTGAGGTCAGGCACTGATGTTGGATGAGAGGCCTGGCTTGCAGTCTCCACTCTAATTCATTCCAAAAGTTTTCTAATGGGTTGAGGTCAGGACTCTGTGAAGGCCAGTCAAGTTCTTCCATCCAAAACTTGCTCCTCCATGTCTTTATGGACCTTGCTTTGTGCAGTGGTGGGCAGTCATGTTGGAACAGGAAGGGCCACCCCCAACTGTTCTAACAAAGTTGGGAGCATGAAATTGTCCAAAATGTCTTGGTATGCTAGCGCCTTAAGAGTTCCCTTCACTGGAACTAAGGGGCCAAGCCCAACCCCTGAAAAACAACCCAACACCATAATCCTCTTTCCACTAAATGCTTTGGATGCAACGTCCATAAAGATTTGGGTGAGCAAGTTTGGGGTGGAGGAACTTGTCTGGCCTGACCCTCTAGAACCCCTTTGGGATGAATTAGAGCAGAGACTGAGACTGAGACTCTCATCCACATCAGTGTCTGACCTCACAAATGTGCTTCTGGAAGAATGGTCAAACATTCCCATAGACACACTCCTAAGCCTTGTGGACAGCCTTTCCAGAAGAGTTGAAGCTGTTATAGCTGCAAAGGGTGGGCCAACTCAATATCAAACCCTACGAACTAAGACTGGGATGCCATTAAAGTTCATGTGCGTGTAAAGGCAGGTATCCCAATACTTTTGGTAATATAGTGTATAAAAAAGGCAGCTGTCTCTTTAAGTGTGAATAAAATACTGTTTAGCTGAATATAGATGGGCAGTCGTCTTGTGCACATAACAAATACATGATCAATAAAGATAAAAGATAAAAATGCAAAATATCAAATGTGTCAAACCACGACCTTACACATACAAAAGCTTGAATACATCAAATTAAATGTAATCCTTATACAAGATAAATTATTGCTTATTCATGTGCTACAAACAATAAAATTTGAATCATCAAGTCCATAAATATATAGGTGTTGCCAAATCACCATAAGAAGTTGAGAGAAATACAGATGACTATTTATTCTTCAACACCCGAAGAATAATGTGCCAACAAACACTGCATTCACCAGAACAATAAGGCTGACTAACAAGCCCTTATAACTTAAATCCATGGTATCAGGGAGTTATCATCCGGTCTTCTCCTAATACTCATCAGCCATTCTCAAAAGATGGATGTAGAAAATAAGAGAGCCCCAAAGAATGGAAAGTGTATATAGAGTAGTAGTGTAATTGAAAATAATAGATTTAAAAACATATATATATTCACTTATATGTAGAAGTGTCTTAAGAAAGGCATCAACCTAAATAGCTCACTGTGTTTCGGAACCTTGCACCACCGCCTGCATCCACCAGAGCCAACGTGCGTTCCACAGACCCAGAAGTGACGAAGGGGATAAAACTGATAATGACGTTGACCTCTCAGCCTCTATGCATCTCACTTCTCCACACGTCTTTAGGAAGCAACATTTTTAGAGGCTGAGAGGTTGACATAATTTCCAGTTCCCCCCCCCCCCCCCTACGCCATTCCGGATCATTGCTCCCTCTGCTCTCTGCATGATCCACTTATGACAGGTTATGCCAACACCATAGAATCATAGGGAACATACCCCAGCACACTGAAGGTGATTGACAGCCTCAGCTGTGCATGTTTCCCTGTGAGACTGTGTAGAGGGGTGTATGTCCAGTCCCTTCACTCAAGTCTCAGATTACACTCAGCTCCCTGCTCTATGCTGGGCAACGTAAATAGCCTTTGTTCTACTGTACTTTAAAAGGTTGTAGAGAAGAGAGGACTGCAGTTAAACAGGTGCAACTTATGTAGAAGGATTTGTTTAATCTCAGTGTATCGTCTAGCTAGTCACTTCAGTGGGTTTATGTAGGGTGTACAATCACTTTTATTTTAACACCCTTGTTTTTGTGGTACAATATTTTTTAATGAATTTTACAGGAATAAAGAAAAAAAGGATAACAAAGCATTTATAAATCATTATATATGATAATACAAAAGTTATAAGGTATTCAATATAACATTAAATTATTAGTAATAATTATCAATAAAAATATATATATTGATAAAGAAATAATCAGTTAGTAAACTATTTGTATGGCAAGAGTAATAGGAGAATACAATTCTAAATATCAAATTGTATATTATAAAAGAATATAAAAAAAAAAATAAAGGAGAAAAAAAAAAGATATATAAAATCGTCTTTTATAGAATTTTTATAGAATGAGAGGAAAGGAATGGAGGTGTAGATTAAATAAAATGGGAAAAGGATAGGGCCATGTGGGTATACGTTAGATGTGAGACATTGTATTTTGAAATGATATCTCATTAAAGAGAAAGGAGGGAATGAAAAACAACCTTGTTTTTGACGCATTTCAAGGGGCATCTCCACTTCTTCAGGACTAAGTAGTTGATGTTTCAAATAAGGCTTTCTTAGTCGATCTGCCTAAAATAGACATATGTGATAATATCCAATTCATAACAAAAACTATGCACACAAAAGTAACGAGCAGGTAAAGAAGGGAAAAGCCAGACGGCCCCATTTATAACCACCATCCCATCACCTGGTGTCAGAAAACCCTATATATGGACAGTATGGACAAAAGCCTTATATATGGACAGTAAACAAGAGCTGGTAAGTACTGGCGAAACCAGGGCCAGTATGGGTTAGCAGGGGCCACGCACATTTGCGTCACTAACCTGGAACGGAGTAGATGATGTACATGTACGTGGTCCAGCCTGCTTGTGCCACCAGCCTGCAGTAAATGTACTGTGGGACGGGAGGCAGGCGGTTAAACGTCTGCCTATTTTTGACACAATGAACACATAGTACAGTAAACCCCCTCCGTTGCGGGGGTTACGTTCCGGACCCAGACGCGAAAAGTGAAAATCCGCGAAATAGAAAAACCCTATTAAAATGCATTGTAGGCATGTTTTTTTTTTACTGTCACTGTACGTGTAAAAGCATTTTAAGGTCTTTAAACACACTTTTAAAACAATAGAAACGATTTTAAACACATAAAAGATACTGAGAGTCATAGCAAGAGCTATGGAAAACACAAAAATATTTCATTTTTAATGATTTATATAGTAAAATAACATTACAAAAAAACCTGCAATATACCGGGACCGCAAAAACTGACCCGCGATGGAGCGGGGGTTTACTGTATAATAATATGTTTATTGCATTTTCTATTACACAGCACAGCAATGACCAGTTTGTGATTTTTTTTAAGCTACTAAGTAACAAAAATAGAATGGAATATTTATATATATTGGCATGGTATCACTTTCCAATTGTTGGTGAGCCAAAAGGCCCAGAATTTCCCACTCTGGTTTTGATGTGTTGTTTTATTTTCTTTTACATAAATCTCTCTACTTGATGGCCTAGAGACAGCTTAGTGCATTTGAGGAGAACATGCTTGTCTCCAGTTGTGCACATGCTGGGGTTTGCTTTTTGAATTTATGAGTGATCAATATTTATTACATCTCATTTACACACCATGAGGCTCATCACTCAACTGTACCATTTTCACTGGCACCCCAGGGATGCATTGGGAATAAGAACCATAACTGGCATATAACGCTAGCCCATACTAGTGTATGTTACCTAGCTTTGTCAAGTGCAATGGAATAATAATACATATTTATATATTGGCACCGCCGCCAACTCTAGTACTATTTTGAGACCCAAGAGCCATATGTGTATAAGCTGTTTACTTAGCTAACATGGGGCTACACATTCATTAAGACTGAGCTTACAAGTAGGGTTGAGCGAACACCTAGATGTCCGTGTTCGACGGGTTCGGCCGAACTTTAAAAAAAAGTCCGTGTCCGTGTCCCGGACTTTTACCGAACTTTTCCCGGACACCGAACCCCATTGAAGTCAATGGGGACCCGAACTTTAAGGCACTAAAATGGCTCTAAAACACCAAAGGAAAGGGCTAGAGTGCTGCAAATGGCAGCAAAACGTAATTAAGAGCATGGCAAGTGCTCTGCAAACAAATGTGGATAGGGAAATAACTTAAAACAACAAAAAAAAACAGAAAAATAAAACAATGTTCTTCTTCATCTCTGAAGGACGAGGCCCATATGGAGTAGGAGGGAGGTTAAGGTGGTGGTGGATGTGGCGGTGACATAGGCGTGCGCACAGGGTGTGCTGGGTGTGCCTGGGCACACCCTAATCACCTAGGGCACATAGCATTGCCAGTGAGGAGATGGGAAAGATCTCCCTGGGACCTGCTCTGCTCTATTTCTCCTTGCCTACAGGTACATGGCCCCGATACATTACTCTCCCTGCTGGCAAACACATGCATGTGTATTTCAACTTTGGGGTGCACACCTTAATGCAATAGGCTGCGCACACCTATGGGCGGTGTAGGTGGAAGCGGCGGTGGAGGAGGACCAGGGCCGGATTAACAGCATCATGGGCTTGGTGCTGAGGATTTTGAAGGGCCTTAGGGCCGTGCCTTGCCATGCACCCAGAGGAGGAAGGGTGCAGCCATGCATGCCTAATTCAACATGGGATGCTGTCTCTGAAGCCCATAAACACATCCATGCATCGCCAACTGTCCCTCCTTGTCCGGCCTTCACGCTGTGTGGGGAGGTTCTGAGGGTGCTGCCTGGGGAAGCGAGCATAGAAGCCAGACTTCTGTGTTTACAAGTGACAGAAGAGCGGTAACAGTGAATATGGCCAACCCGGGGCCTATATAAAAGGTAGGGGCCTGGAGCTGCAGCTCCAATAGCCCCTACATTAATCTGGCCCTGAGGAGGAGGACGAGGTAGCCAACACTGCTTCTTTTCACAAATTTTAAATGAGGGTACACCCCAAAAGAGTGAGAAAGAGCAAAAATGGAACAATGGGTGGGTAAGGTCGGTATCCATTGCTATTCTGCATAAGGTACGGAAAAGTCCCGTGGGATCCATGCCTGGTTCATTTTAATGAACGTGAGCTTGTCCACATTGTCTCTGGACAGGCGGCTGCGCTTGTCTGTTATAACGCCCCCAGCCGTGCTAAATACCCGTTCAGATAATACACTGGCTGCAGGGCACGCCAGCACCTCCAAGGCGTAAAGGGCAAGCTCAGGCCATGTGCCCAATTTGGAGACCCAGAAGTTGAAGGGGGCAGACCCGTCATTCACTACATGTAGGCGTGTGCACAGATACTGCTCCACCATGTTGGTAAAATGCTGCCTCCTGCTAAGACGTTCCATCTGAGCTGCTGGTGCTGCTGTTTGTTGTGGCGTGCTGACAAAGCTTTTCCACATTTCGGCCATGCTAACCCTGCCTTCTGAGGTGCTGGCGGTGCCCTGGTTGCGTTGGCGACCTCCTCCTCCTCCTCCTCTGCCTTGTGCTTCCACTGTGGCCCCGCTGTCAGATGGGAATGCCAGCAGCATGGCGTCTACCAGCGTGCGCTTGTACTCGCGCATCTTGCGATCGCGCTCCAGTGAGTGAATTAAGGACGGTACGTTGTCCTTGTAACGGGGATCCAGCAGCGTGGCCACCCAGTAATCAGCACAAGTTAGAATGTGGGCAACTCGGCGGTCGTTGTGGAGACACTGCAGCATGTAATCGCTCATGTGTGCCAGGCTGCCCAGAGGCAACGAAAGGCTGTCCTCTGTGGGAGGTGTATGGTCCGTGTCCTCTGTATCCCCCCAGCCACGCACCAGTGATGGCCATGAGCTGGCCTGGGTGCCACCCTGCTGTGAACATGGTTCCATCTCCTCCTCCAGCTCCTCCTCCTCCTCATCCTCCTCATCCTCCAGAACTGTGCCCCTGCTGGACAATTGCGTCCCTGGCGTTTGCGTGTGCAGGAACCCACCCTCGGAGCCCCTTGCGAATGACTGCCCTGAAAGCCTTGGAAATGTTACCTCTTCATCCTCCTCCTCCTCCTCATCCTGTGCCACATCCTCTTCCATCATCGCCCGAATTGTTTTTTCAAGGAGGCATAGAAGTGGGATAGTTAAGCTGAGAACGGCGTCATTGCCACTGGCCATGTTGGTGGAGTACTCAAAACAGCGCAACAAGGCACACAGGTCTCGCATGGAGGCCCAGTTAAATTAAATAGCGGAATAGAAAATATGATCCAAAAAAAGTGTATGTATATCACACGTACACAACCACACTAGGCCCCAATTACTATTGTTTGTACCCCTAAAAGGCTAGATGAGGAGTAGGGGGAGTATGGAACAGGCAGCACCCTCAAACCTTCAGAAGTATGAGATGAACCCCAACAACTTGGAAAGGTGGATCTCTCTCACACGTACCGACACAGACTATCCCGCAATTCAATTGATCCTCAAAGGTTTTTATTGAATAGCGGAATAGGAAATATGATCAAAAAAAGTGTATGTATCTCGCACGTACACAACCACACTAGGCCCCAATTACTATTGTTTGTACCCCTAAAAGGCTAGATGAGGAGTAGGGGGGGTATGGAACAGGCAGCACCCTCAAACCTTCAGAAGTATGAGATGAACCCCAACAACTTGGAAAGGTGGATCTCTCTCACACGTACCGACACAGACTATCCCGCAATTCAATTGATCCTCAAAGGTTTTTATTGAATAGCGGAATAGGAAATATGATCAAAAAAAGTGTATGTATCTCGCACGTACACAACCACACTAGGCCCCAATTACTATTGTTTGTACCCCTAAAAGGCTAGATGAGGAGTAGGGGGGGTATGGAACAGGCAGCACCCTCAAACCTTCAGAAGTATGAGATGAACCCCAACAACTTGGAAAGGTGGATCTCTCTCACACGTACCGACACAGACTATCCCGCAATTCAATTGATCCTCAAAGGTTTTTATTGAATAGCGGAATAGGAAATATGATCAAAAAAAGTGTATGTATCTCGCACGTACACAACCACACTAGGCCCCAATTACTATTGTTTGTACCCCTAAAAGGCTAGATGAGGAGTAGGGGGGGTATGGAACAGGCAGCACCCTCAAACCTTCAGAAGTATGAGATGAACCCCAACAACTTGGAAAGGTGGATCTCTCTCACACGTACCGACACAGACTATCCCGCAATTCAATTGATCCTCAAAGGTTTTTATTGAATAGCGGAATAGGAAATATGATCAAAAAAAGTGTATGTATCTCGCACGTACACAACCACACTAGGCCCCAATTACTATTGTTTGTACCCCTAAAAGGCTAGATGAGGAGTAGGGGGGGTATGGAACAGGCAGCACCCTCAAACCTTCAGAAGTATGAGATGAACCCCAACAACTTGGAAAGGTGGATCTCTCTCACACGTACCGACACAGACTATCCCGCAATTCAATTGATCCTCAAAGGTTTTTATTGAATAGCGGAATAGGAAATATGATCAAAAAAAGTGTATGTATCTCGCACGTACACAACCACACTAGGCCCCAATTACTATTGTTTGTACCCCTAAAAGGCTAGATGAGGAGTAGGGGGGGTATGGAACAGGCAGCACCCTCAAACCTTCAGAAGTATGAGATGAACCCCAACAACTTGGAAAGGTGGATCTCTCTCACACGTACCGACACAGACTATCCCGCAATTCAATTGATCCTCAAAGGTTTTTATTGAATAGCGGAATAGGAAATATGATCAAAAAAGTGTATGTATCTCGCACGTACACAACCACACTAGGCCCCAATTACTATTGTTTGTACCCCTAAAAGGCTAGATGAGGAGTAGGGGGGGTATGGAACAGGCAGCACCCTCAAACCTTCAGAAGTATGAGATGAACCCCAACAACTTGGAAAGGTGGATCTCTCTCACACGTACCGACACAGACTATCCCGCAATTCAATTGATCCTCAAAGGTTTTTATTGAATAGCGGAATAGGAAATATGATCAAAAAAAGTGTATGTATCTCGCACGTACACAACCACACTAGGCCCCAATTACTATTGTTTGTACCCCTAAAAGGCTAGATGAGGAGTAGGGGGGGTATGGAACAGGCAGCACCCTCAAACCTTCAGAAGTATGAGATGAACCCCAACAACTTGGAAAGGTGGATCTCTCTCACACGTACCAACACAGACTATCCCCCAATTTAACTGATCCCCAGAGGTTTTTGATTAAATAGCGGAATAGAAAATATGATCCCAAAAAAGTGTATGTATATCACACGTACACAACCACACTAGGCCCCAATTACTATTGTTTGTACCCCTAAAAGGCTAGGAGTAGGGGGAGTATGGAACAGGCAGCACCCTCAAACCTTCAGAAGTATGAGATGAACCCCAACAACTTGGAAAGGTGGATCTCTCTCACACGTACCAACACAGACTATCCCCCAATTTAACTGATCCCCAAAGGTTTTTGATTAAATAGCGGAATAGAAAATATGATCCCAAAAAAGTGTATGTATATCACACGTACACAACCACACTAGGCCCCAATTACTATTGTTTGTACCCCTAAAAGGCTAGGAGTAGGGGGAGTATGGAACAGGCAGCACCCTCAAACCTTCAGAAGTATGAGATGAACCCCAACAACTTGGAAAGGTGGATCTCTCTCACACGTACCAACACAGACTATCCCCCAATTTAACTGATCCCCAGAGGTTTTTGATTAAATAGCGGAATAGAAAATATGATCCCAAAAAAGTGTATGTATATCACACGTACACAACCACACTAGGCCCCAATTACTATTGTTTGTACCCCTAAAAGGCTAGGAGTAGGGGGAGTATGGAACAGGCAGCACCCTCAAACCTTCAGAAGTATGAGATGAACCCCAACAACTTGGAAAGGTGGATCTCTCTCACACGTACCAACACAGACTATCCCCCAATTTAACTGATCCCCAAAGGTTTTTGATTAAATAGCGGAATAGAAAATATGATCCCAAAAAAGTGTATGTATATCACACGTACACAACCACACTAGGCCCCAATTACTATTGTTTGTACCCCTAAAAGGCTAGGAGTAGGGGGAGTATGGAACAGGCAGCACCCTCAAACCTTCAGAAGTATGAGATGAACCTCAACAACTTGGAAAGGTGGATCTCTCTCACACGTACCAACACAGACTATCCCCCAATTTAACTGATCCCCAAAGGTTTTTGATTAAATAGCGGAATAGAAAATATGATCCCAAAAAAGTGTATGTATATCACACGTACACAACCACACTAGGCCCCAATTACTATTGTTTGTACCCCTAAAAGGCTAGGAGTAGGGGGAGTATGGAACAGGCAGCACCCTCAAACCTTCAGAAGTATGAGATGAACCTCAACAACTTGGAAAGGTGGATCTCTCTCACACGTACCAACACAGACTATCCCCCAATTTAACTGATCCCCAAAGGTTTTTGATTAAATAGCGGAATAGAAAATATGATCCCAAAAAAGTGTATGTATATCACACGTACACAACCACACTAGGCCCCAATTACTATTGTTTGTACCCCTAAAAGGCTAGGAGTAGGGGGAGTATGGAACAGGCAGCACCCTCAAACCTTCAGAAGTATGAGATGAACCCCAACAACTTGGAAAGGTGGATCTCTCTCACACGTACCAACACAGACTATCCCCCAATTTAACTGATCCCCAAAGGTTTTTGATTAAATAGCGGAATAGAAAATATGATCCCAAAAAAGTGTATGTATATCACACGTACACAACCACACTAGGCCCCAATTACTATTGTTTGTACCCCTAAAAGGCTAGGAGTAGGGGGAGTATGGAACAGGCAGCACCCTCAAACCTTCAGAAGTATGAGATGAACCCCAACAACTTGGAAAGGTGGATCTCTCTCACACGTACCAACACAGACTATCCCCCAATTTAACTGATCCCCAAAGGTTTTTGATTAAATAGCGGAATAGAAAATATGATCCCAAAAAAGTGTATGTATATCACACGTACACAACCACACTAGGCCCCAATTACTATTGTTTGTACCCCTAAAAGGCTAGGAGTAGGGGGAGTATGGAACAGGCAGCACCCTCAAACCTTCAGAAGTATGAGATGAACCTCAACAACTTGGAAAGGTGGATCTCTCTCACACGTACCAACACAGACTATCCCCCAATTTAACTGATCCCCAAAGGTTTTTGATTAAATAGCGGAATAGAAAATATGATCCCAAAAAAGTGTATGTATATCACACGTACACAACCACACTAGGCCCCAATTACTATTGTTTGTACCCCTAAAAGGCTAGGAGTAGGGGGAGTATGGAACAGGCAGCACCCTCAAACCTTCAGAAGTATGAGATGAACCCCAACAACTTGGAAAGGTGGATCTCTCTCACACGTACCAACACAGACTATCCCCCAATTTAACTGATCCCCAGAGGTTTTTGATTAAATAGCGGAATAGAAAATATGATCCCAAAAAAGTGTATGTATATCACACGTACACAACCACACTAGGCCCCAATTACTATTGTTTGTACCCCTAAAAGGCTAGGAGTAGGGGGAGTATGGAACAGGCAGCACCCTCAAACCTTCAGAAGTATGAGATGAACCCCAACAACTTGGAAAGGTGGATCTCTCTCACACGTACCAACACAGACTATCCCCCAATTTAACTGATCCCCAGAGGTTTTTGATTAAATAGCGGAATAGAAAATATGATCCCAAAAAAGTGTATGTATATCACACGTACACAACCACACTAGGCCCCAATTACTATTGTTTGTACCCCTAAAAGGCTAGGAGTAGGGGGAGTATGGAACAGGCAGCACCCTCAAACCTTCAGAAGTATGAGATGAACCCCAACAACTTGGAAAGGTGGATCTCTCTCACACGTACCAACACAGACTATCCCCCAATTTAACTGATCCCCAAAGGTTTTTGATTAAATAGCGGAATAGAAAATATGATCCCAAAAAAGTGTATGTATATCACACGTACACAACCACACTAGGCCCCAATTACTATTGTTTGTACCCCTAAAAGGCTAGATGAGGAGTAGGGGGAGTATGGAACAGGCAGCACCCTCAAACCTTCAGTATGAGATTGTGTTCACTGTACCCCACAAAGATTGAGTTCACTGCACCCCACAATGATTGTGTTCACTGCACCCCACAAAGATTGTGTTCACTGCACCTCACAAAGATTGTGTTCACTGTACCCCCCAAAGATTGTGTTCACTGCACCCCACAAAGATTCTGTTCACTGTACCCCACAAAGATTGTGTTCACTGCACCCCAAAAAGATTGTGTTCACTGCACCCCAAAAAGGATGTTGTTCACTGCACCCCAAAAAGGATGTTGTTCACTCCACCCCAAAAAGATTGTGTTCACTGCACCCCACAAAGATTGTGTTCACTGCACCCCAAAAAGATTGTGTTCACTGCACCCCAAAAATGATTTTGTTCACTGCACCCCAAAAAGGATTTTGTTCACTGCACCCCAAAAAGATTGTGTTCACTCCACCCCAAAAAGATTGTGTTCACTGCACCCCAAAAAGATTGTGTTCACTGCACCCCACAAAGGATTTTGTTCACTGCACCCCAAAAAGATTGTGTTCACTGCACCCCAAAAAGGATGTTGTTCACTGCACCCCAAAAAGGATTTTGTTCACTGCACCCCAAAAAGATTGTGTTCACTGCACCCCACAAAGGATTTTGTTCACTGCACCCCACAAAGATTGTGTTCACTGCACACCAAAAAGGATTGTGTTCACTGCACCCCAAAAAGATTTTGTTCACTGCACCCCAAAAAGATTGTGTTCACTGCAGCCCAAAAAGATTGTGTTCACTGCAGCCCAAAAAGATTGTGTTCACTGCAGCCCAAAAAGATTGTGTTCACTGCAGCCCAAAAAGATTGTGTTCACTGCAGCCCAAAAAGATTGTGTTCACTGCAGCTCACACACAGAAAAATGGATGTGGATCACTGACACCTGCCTATCTCCAATCCCACACCACACAGCAATATCGATTGTAGTTTGTAGAACACAGTTTCCCTAAAATTCAGCAGACTCTGTCCCTAACAGGATTGAGAAGAGATCGTAGATCAGGATTGAGTGCAGACCCCACCCCCCACACAGCAATATCGATTGTAGTTTGTAGAAGACACTGACCCTATATAATTCAGCAGACTCTATCCCTAAAATGCCTACAACTCGCCCTGCCTAAACACTCCGACCTGTCCCTCAATTCTATCCGGACACAAATGGTTTTTTCCTGCCTATCTTTCCCTAATCAGCAGCCAGCACGTTGATGTGTGCTCTGTCCCTGAATCTAAGCAGCATAATGACGCCGCTGCGGCTGCCTCGAACTTATAAAGACTTGGTCACATGCTTCAGACGGCCAATCACAGCTACTGAGACATTTGCAGGCATGGCTGGGATGGCTTAAGGCACACCAGTTAAACGATTGTTGATTGGCTGTTGAAAGCCCGCCATGAAAAGAGCGCCAAAGCATGCAAAACCCGGAAATAAAACGACCGAACACGGATTTTTACCCGAACATACAGTAAAGTGTCCGTGTCCGTGTTCGGGTACAAAAAATCCAATTATTCGGTACGAACACGAATAATACAGTCCGTGTTCGCTCAACACTACTTACAAGGCCTGTTAGCAATGCAGCAGATTTAAGTATTGCTGTAATATAATAACAGACAGGCTCCAGAAGGCAAACAGAAGCTTACAACTTGTTCTTAAAACAATTTACCAGTGAAACAGAACAAATTATTATATTTAAACTGATATGCTACATAGTATATGAAGAGGTATGGTTGAGGAATACAAACAGCATACAAAAATATTTATTCACTTTGGGCAGAACTCTTTGGCCTGTAATCAAAGGACTGAACACAAGAGGTCAACACTATATTTTCCCTGAGGGGACATGCAACCCCCTTTGCCCTGCTGTTCCTCAGAGATAACCCTTCCCATTGGTTATAGTTGGGATGTCTTCAGCTAACAGTTGGATCTCTGCTTTGAATATAGTAGCCCTTGCATGCACACAGGTCATTGATGGACATATTCATTAAGGGGCCACTATTCAAATACTGCCCAAACCCATTTATCACTGTGAATAGATAGATAGATAGATAGATAGATAGATAGATAGATAGATAGATAGATAGATAGATAGATAGATAGATAGATAGATAGATAGATAGATAGATAGATAGATAGATAGATAGATAGATAGATAGATAGATAGATAGATAGATAGATAGATAGATAGATAGATAGATAGATAGATAGTCTATGAGATCCTCTAAACTCTCACATGGCTTATATTATGCAATTGGGTCAGAAAGCAAGCACTCTCTTTCATTAGAAGTCTAAATGGCTTTAGGAGGAAATGGCTAAATAATTCTACTTGCCGCAGCATCAAACAGGCAGAGACTAAAGCCTAGTACACACGCAACGAATTTCCGCCGATCGGTCGTCCATCTTTTGTCCAGAGGGGTGTTTTGTTGGTTGGAATGTGCCTAGACTGCACACGAATTTTCTGCACGACAAAATTCTACTTCAGAAGTGATGTCATGTGTTGGTTTGCTTTCTTTGTGTTCTTTCTTCTCTGAGAATGCCCAGTCTTGCTCATAAGATTTTTCCCTGTCGAAATCTGTACTGACTGCACGAAAATCGGACGTGTTTTGACGGAGGACAAAAAATTTATAGCCTGCACACCAGATTTTTTTCGGCCGAAAAGTCGGAGTCGGTTGTCGGAAGCATCATACTAACAAGCCGAGAATCGGCAGATTGGTCGTCGGACGGAAATTCCCGGCCGAATTTCGACTCGTGTGTGCGAGGCTTTAGGGAGAAGCTTTCTACCCAACACCACTTGGTTATTACCAACCAGGAGCATAGTTACGTTTTCATGAAGAATGCATCCTGCTTCTCCACTGCCCCAGGCGAGAGCAGTGTCTAGTTTTATGTGACTATACAAGGGCATATTAGCACTCATCCACCCAACCCAACATACCTTAGATATTACAAATCAGGAGCTTAGTTAGGGTATCATGAAAAATGCCTCTTGCTTCTCAACTGCCCTAGACGTGAGCGGCGTCTAGTTTTATGTGACCGTACAAGGACACATTAGCCCTTATCCCAACTCACATCTTGTATAAATAGGTCCTTGAGATTCAGAGAGACGTTATACATCTGTATGTCCCCATAGATCAGGGGTGTCAAACTCCATTTCATCGCGGGCCGCATCAGCATTATGGTTGCCCTCAAAGGGACGGTTATATCTGTAGGATTAGATGTCCAGAGCACCCCATGGGGGGGCGCAAAGAGGAGCCTTTCTACAGCTGCACAGAGGAGTGCAGGATCTGGCAAAGTAGTTCTGTCCTCTCTGCTGTTGACTACAGAGACAAGGGGGGGGGGCAGAGACAAGGTGGGTGCCGCAGCTGCAGGAGAGGTGCGAGGGCCACATGAAATGGCCTGGGGGGCCGCATTCGGCCCTCGGGCCTTGTGTTTGACACCTGTGCCATAGATAGTAGGTGCACCTCTGACACAACTCCTTAAAACCTTGACAAGGATCAGGGTCACAGCATCTAAAGCTATCAAGCAGTGCTGCCCTGAGAGCATCATGCTGATGTCTTTAGGAGCACTAAATTTGCTCAGTTACCTATCAGCAGAAGATATTATTCATCTCAACCCATAAGGATAGACATTTGATCTGGTCCTGTGCTATATTAGGACTTTATTGCAAATAATGTGGTGTAGAGTTGCTTATACAATACATTTAAATTCCACAAAAAAATGAATAATCTGTGAAAGATAAGCCCACCAATCATATATAATCCTTAATAAATGAGTCCATATACACCAAAATATACACCAAATTCTTCCATAAATATCTTCACTTAAAATGCTTCCATAGGACTATCTCACACCATGTGAATTAAATAATAAAAAGGAAGAACACCACGTGCTCCCTTCAGGCTCCCAGAACTCTATCCTCCACTTAGGAAGTATACAGCTTACAGTATATTATCTGTCTCCTGGTCATCAAAGCCTTCCTTTTGGGACCACTTCCACCTCCGTCCACTGTGGTCTACCTAGAACACGGATAGGTACCTCCTTCCCAGGATAACAGGGGTATTGCTCCTTTAAGATTCCTCAGTACTTGCCTTGCCAGTATGCGGCTAGATAGATGGTATTCTTAATGTGACAAGCATAAATTAAGGGCTCTCCTAGTGTAGCAGAACTTGAACCATCAAATGTATTAAACTTAATACACTCACATTTACAATGTAAATAAACTCCCATAAAACCATTCCATAACCAGATACCAAACTTCCTCACACGTCACTTCCGGTCCGTGCTGTCTCCACTCTTGTCCTACGCATTACCTCACAGTCACTGGTGGTTTGATGGTTCAAGTTTTACTACATAATGAGAGCAGTTAAGTGTTATTAAACCCACAACAGTAAAATCAGTCTGAATATGCAGGAAAGCATGCTTGTTATACTCACTGTGGAACCTAAGGGTTTAATCCTCCACATTGTGTAATAAGGCTGTTTGATCCTGTCTTCTCGGATCCTCCCCTTCTTTTACTTTCTCCAATCCATCTCCTGATAGAACACAGCCTTGCTCAGTTTGATTTGTATTGCTAATTTTTAATTTTTTTCTTGGGAGGATGCATGGGATAAGCACCGGGCCAATCTGCACTATTCAGACAGAAGGTCAGCCTCACAGGACAGTCAGAGTAGAATGAAAATTCCTCCTACAAGCTTAAAACAGACATTGATAGAAGTCACAAGATTGCTATATACTGCTGATGAGAAAAGGTATTTAGCAGTTTATATTTACTAAAATGATTATATTTTCATGTTCTGTGTACTGTGTGAGACCAGATATAGTGACTGCAGGCTCCTGGGTTTAGTAACACTTTAATTTATGCTTGTAACATTGAGAATACCATCTATGTTGCCGCATTGAGTATTGAGGAGCCTTAAGAGAGCAGTACCCCAGTTATCCTGGGAAGTACCTAGACAGCGCTATTTGTGGGAACACACATTGGTGTTTTAGTAGCAGCTATTTCAACATTATTTAACCACTTAAGCCCCGGAAGATTTTACCCCCTTCCTGACCAGGAGGTATTTTGCGATTCAGCACTGCGTGACTTTAACAGACAATTGCGCGGTCGTGCGACGCTGTACCTAAACGAATTTGACGTCCTTTTTTTCCTACAAACAGAGCTTTCTTTTGGTGGTATTTGATCACCTGTGCGATTTTTTGATCATGCGCTATAAACAAAAAAAGAGCGTCAATTTTGCAAAAATAACAATATTTTTCACATTTTTTTATATGAAATTCCCAAAAAAAAATTGTAAAAATCTAAATTTTTTAACATTTTCGGCCAATTTGTTTTATGCTACATATGTTTGGTAAAAAAAAAAAATGCAAAAAGCGTATTTTGATTGGTTTGCGCAAAAGTAATCGCATTTACTAACAAAGGGAAAGACTTTTTTTCATTTTTGTTTTTTTTTAACGCGTAATGGCGGCGATATGCGATTTTTTTTGCGGTACTGCGACATTGCGGTGGACAGATCGGACCCTTGACTGACATTTTTGACACTTTTGGGGTTACCAGTGACATTTCTACAGTAATCAGTGCTATACATATGCACTGTTACTGTAAAATGACACTGGTAGTGAAGGGGTTAACTTTTTTTGAGAGGAGGGGGTTATGTGTGTCCCTAGGGGCGTGATTCTAACTGTGATTGGCTGTGGCTTGAGCTGTAGGAACAGTGATCAACGGTCCTACATAGTATAACCGTATGATCACTATTCCTACACAGGGGAGAATGACAGGCGGCTTGTTTACATCAGCCGCCTGCCTTTCTGCCTCTCCACCCGACGATCGCGAGTGACCGGCAGACATCGGGTCCGCCGGTCACACGCGCGGGGGAGTCCGTGACCACGCGGGAGCGCGCCTCCGGCGGCGCGCGATCGCTCCCCAGAGCCTCACAGGCTAGTGACGTACCGGTACGTCACTTTGCCTGTGAGGGGCTGACCGCCGCAGTATATGTACTTGCGGCGGTCGGCAAGTGGTTAATTCATAATTTTTACACATGTATATGCTTATACAATAATCAAAGGGCTTCATATTGTTTGTATGGCAGCGCAGGGGTTAGGATATATTTACATAAATTAGCATACCTCCCAACTTTTTGAGATGTGAATAAGAGACACCTATTAGCAAAATATGCAGGCATTGGACACACCACCAAAAAAAAGAGATTGTACAATCACTTTAAACCCACGTGTGCTTTTTTTTTTTTTAAACCCTACTATACTTTTACAGATGCAAAAATTTAGATGCTGAATAAATGTTTTAGCACTGGTGTTGTGGAAATGTTATTAGGATTAGTGTGGACATTTTTCAGCATATTTTTTTATTTACATTGTCATTAAGGCTCCTGTTGTTGGTTTGCTTGCAATATGCTCTATATGCAATATTTGGGCGAACCGGCATTAAGGAAAGACTATTGGCAGTGAAAACCTTGACTTAGATGTGTAGACTCGTTTGCTCTACATAGACATCTCCACCGGTGAACAGGTCTGTTTGCAGGTAGAGATCCATATGTATTGTGGTGCAGAGTCAATATAATTTTCAAATCTATCTGTCTTTATGAAGGGATACACGCTCATGTCTTTCTACTGTGCCTGATCACCATAGTGGAAACAGCATGGCTTTTTCCCTGCAGATAACCTCACATCTATGGGAACAGTAGTATAATCCTATTAGGCATTGTTCTCTGAAGCTTTGTTAAATGGGATTCACACCAGTAGTAATTTAGGAAGTCCATGCACAGGTTTGGTTAGAGCAGTGTTCATGGCTCTACATGCTGGTTTATTGCGTAGGATTAGGCAATAATCCATGCACACTGTTCTGTTTATTCACACCTGTGTACTTCCTCTTCCTGTTATATATTTGAATGTATACAAGTGTGTCATTGGCTGATTCTATGTGAGTAACTTATGTCATGTGACTGTAGATCTGGAACTGATTGGCTGATGTGGTGTAGCCATCACTTCCTGCCTCTGTCCTTTGTTGCCCTATAAATAAACAAAGCCCTTTGCTCAACACAGGACAACTTAGGAGCATCGAAACTGAAACAGCCTGTGTAAGTCTGTATCTCTGGGGAGGGTGAGTGCACTCCATTACCTTATACAGAACTGAGCTTTTTTAGCACAACAGGATTGATTGCGCTTGGCGTATATTAATATCCAAAAGTACGCTTATTAGCAGAGTTATTTGTGCATCAAGCATACATTAATTTCCACGACACTGGGAAACATTTTTTGAAATATAAATAGTGCATTTTATATACAACTCTATAGATCAGACCAAAATGACGGACAAGTTAGTAGGAAAGAGGGACAGAGGGACTTTGTTCCAAATCAGGGATAGTCCCCCCAAATCAGGGACAGTCCCTCCGAATCAGGGACCAGGGACTGTTGGGAGCTATGTATTAGGACTTTGTCATTTTACCAGGTATCTACTGCACATGTTGCTACAGATTCAGCCACTGCAGCATCTCAAGCCTATATTTTACATTTCATTGTTCCTGTCTACCATCAGTATCAAGGGCGATCATCATACACTGCCTAATCTGGACCAATTTCGTGCATCACCTGTGAGGATCATGTAGCAATGTAAACTGTGTATGTCATTCCTAGTCATTAATAATGACAACTTTTCAACAGCTGTCATATATGCTCACTATAAAAGAGATTATCCAAACTTGCAAGACAAGTCTGTCTGGAAACCAGAATTCCCTTCTTATAAAGTGCAATCTGAATCTTTCTATGGGCTGAGTTCAGGACTATATCATAATGAGAATGTCACCATCTCACTAACTGTCTTCCTCAGTGGGACATCTGCTCATAGATGGCCTGATTAAGACAGAATGTGAAGGACATTCTTAAATTTTAAGCTAGTCAATCTACTCCTGGTTAGTCCTGAATTTGAAAAGAAATATTACAAAGCATAGACAGGGTTAGCAGAAAGTGAAACTAATTTCACAGTATGACACACGTACATAATTTAATTGATACAATTTTCACAAGTTGGCTAACCCTATACCTTGGTGCTCCTAGTGTATTGCAAGTGCTTTAGGACTTGATTAGTGGGCACTTATACCCCCTTCCTGACCAGGCCAATTTTCAGCTTTTAGCGCTGTTACACTTTGAATGGCAATTGTACGGTCATGCAACACTGTACCTATATGAGATTTTTATCATTTTTTTTTTCACACAATAGAGCTTTCTTTTGTTGGTATTTAATCACCGCTGGATTTTTTATTATTTGCTAATCAAGCCAAAAAAGACCAAACATTTAACAAAAAAAAAAAAACCTTTTTTATATTTTGTTATAAAATTTTGCAAACAGGTAATTCTTCTCCTTCACTGATGTGCGCTGATGAGGCGACACTGATGGGCACTGATAGGCTGCACTGATGGGCACTGATGAGGCTGCACTGATAGCGACTTATAGATGGCACTGATAAGCAGCACAGAGAGGTGTCAGTGATAGGTGGCACTGATGGGCATTGATAGGTGGCACTGATGGGCACTGGTATGTGGCATTGATGGGCACTGGTAGGCGGCACTGATAGGTAGCACTGAAAAGTGACACTGATGAGACACTGATCAGTGGCACTGATTGGCAGCACTAACGGGCACTGATAGATGACACTGATGGGCACTGATAGGTGGCACTGGTGGGCACTGATTAGCAGCACTGCAGGGCACTGATTAGCGGCACTATAGGGCACTAATAAGCAGCACTGATGTGGACTGTGTGGGACCAATGTCCCTCTAACAGAAGCCAGTTAATGGCTTTCTTCTTTTCTTTATCCTGACAGCGTGAGGGAGAAAAAAGCCAACAACCAGCTTCTGTTTACTTCTGTGATCAGCTGTCATTGGCTGACAGCTGATCATGTGGTAAAGGGTCCGCTGTGATTGACCCTTTACCCGATCTGTGATCAGCTGATTCCCAAGGACTTGGCGATCACAGAGCACGGCGAGAAGCAGAGAGCACGCGAGAACGGGAGGACATCTATGTACACCCTCCCAGCATTTTAAGCCCATGCTTTAGCCATCTTTCGGCTATAACGTGGGCACCAAGTAGTTAAAGCAATAGCAAAATTATCAGATACTGGAAACTATATGTATGAGGGTTCTTCAAATAGTTTCCTCACTTTTTTTAAACTCTTTTAAATATAAAGAAAGTAAAGAAACGTTTTCGAAGACCCCTCATATGTTTCAAAAATTGGCACTAGGCAGAAATTAGATTAACCAGTTCTGGACCGCAAGGATTTGCCCCTTAATGACCAGGCCATTTTTTGCTATTCGGGAACTGTGTTACTCTAATGGAAAATTGCACAGTCGTGCGACACTGTACTAAAATAAAATTGATGTCCTTTTTTTCCCACAAATAGAGCTTTCTTTTGGTGGTATTTGATCACCTCTGGGATTATATTTTTTGCGCTAAACAAAAAAAGAGCGACAATTCTGAAAAAATAAATAAAATCACATTCTGCTATAGAACATTCCCAAAAAAAAAAAAATGTAAAAATCTAATTTTTTCATCATTTTAGGCCAATTTGTATTCTGCTACATATTATTGGTAAAAAAAAAACGCAATAAGCGTATTTTGATTGGTTTGCACAAAAGTTTTTGCGTCTACAAACTAGGGGAAATATTTATGTAATTTGCATTTATTTTTTTTAATAGTAATGACGGCGATCTGCAATTTTTAGCAGGACTGTGACATTTCAGCGGACAGATCTGACATCTAACTGACCTTTTTCACACTTTTGGGGGGACCAGTTACATTACAGTAATCAGTGCTAAAAATATGCACTGTTACTGTAATAATGACACTGGCAGCGAAGGGGTTAACCTAGTGGGTGATCAAAGGGTTTAATGTGAGCCTAGGGGAGTGTTTACTTACTGTGGGGGGAGGGGCTTGTATAATGACCATAGAGACCTGTGATCCTATATAGAAGGACCACAGGCACTCTTTGATCATTTCAGAGAGAAGAACGGTCAGCTGTGTTTACAACAGCTGACCGTTCTTTTCTCTTAGTGGGGAGCGAACAAGGGTGGCTGGTGGCAATCGTGGCTGCCGGCTCCGTGCATCGGCATCCCCACTGCCCCGTGGGGGGGGGAGCGCACCCCAGCACCACGCGCGCGATTAACGTAGTACTACGTCGTTTCGCGCAGCTGAGTTAGCCTGCCGCAGTTAAACTGTGGCGGGCGGTCGGCAATGGGTTAAAGCAATGTATATATTTAAAAACTGCGGCGGGCGGTCGGCAATGGGTTAAATCAATGTATATATTTAAAAACTGTTAAGGAAAGCACGGTCTGTCAGATAAGCACCATATTAGAAATGATACTTTGTTCGGTGTTTCTAAAAATATTTTTGATAAATGTCTTAATATGTAAGCGTAATGGAATGTCTACTAAGTATAATAAAGTGGAAGTTCACCCTAGAATTACTGGATTGAACGGAAAAAAAAAATTGACGATGGAATCCTCCTGCTGTGCTATTGTGTTCTGACAGGGAAGAGACTTCCTCGCCATCAGAATACAATTATCAGTGTTTCTGACTATAAAAAACAAAAGTTGCTTGTACACAAGTCTTTCGATTGATTAGTTTTTATACACCTTGGCTGCTCTATACATGGATCAAAATCCAGCCACTTCCTGCTGAACCGGGCCAATTCCAATCCATGTATGACCGGTTCAGCGTCAGATGTGGTTGGCGTGGCACGTGTTTGGAGCATACGTGCTCCTTTATCAGGCCATCGTGCACCATGCAACTAATGGTGTCTTTCAGCCAACAACCCCATGCAACCAATGAAACAACCATGCAACTAATGAAAAGGGAAGGACTGATCTGATGAACTATAAGTAAAGTCCCAAGTGTTTGTATGGCCAAAGATGCGTAATGGCAGTCTAAATGTCCAAACGTATCCAGAAAGGTAAACTCGGTGGCTGCCCCTGTTGGAGAGCTAGAAGGTACTCTGCATTGGGCAAAAACAAGGAAGAGAGCAGCGCCTTCTGAGTGTAGCACTGAAAGCACTTTACTGGAAACCAACAAAGTGGCAACTTACAAGATTTAGATTAAAAAGCGCTTATCAGTAAAATGTAGGTCATGGCTTCAGCTGGCCGGTCACTCCAACCGCCTCCTGTATTGTGAAGCCAGATGAAATCTTTGATGGTGCTGGTTGTTTTCAGCACTTTCTGGATGGTCCAGCAAGTGTAGATGGTGTCAGCATCAGCGTCAGATGTGGTTGGCGTGTTTGGAGCATACGTGCTCCTTTATCAGGCCATCGTGCACCATGCAACTAATGGTGTCTTTCAGCCAACAACCCCCCATCCTGCTATCTACATCTTTGACAGCATCAGGGAGGAACTGTTTCACAGACAGGCTTGCAGATAGCAGGGGAACGGGGTAGGAACTGAATGACATAATAGGGTTTGTTTACTAAAACTGGAGAGTGCAAAAACTGGTGCAATTCTGCATAGAAACCAATCAGCTTCCAGTTTTTTTTTTGTCAAAGCCTAATTGAACAAGCTGAAGTTAGAATCTGATTGGCTACCATCCACAGCTGCACTAGATTTTGCACTCTCCAGTTTTGTTAAATATACCCCAATCAGTTGCATGCTGTGGCTCTAAAAGTAGAATTATAGGCTAAACATTTTTCTTTTTTTTTCATTTTGGATAGAATAAGGGAGGGTTGAAATCCCTGTCAGTTTTTTTTTTTGCCATCTGTGTCTCATTAGGGAGATTTACCTTCACTTCCTTTCCTATAGCAAAACCGGAAGTGAAATTAAATCTCTGCAAATTTAGGGAATCTATTGGAGACCCCCAGGTCACCAAAAATAGTGTCCCTATTAGAAGATTTCCCCTTTATTCCTGTTCTGGGGACAACCCAAAATTTGGGACTTTCTTTTCCTTTTCCTTTTGATGATAACAGTAAACAGGACAAATAAAGAGGTTGAATCTTCCTAATAAGGGCAGAGGTAGCAATAAAGACCTAACAGGTGTTGTAATCCCTCTCCACTCTGTCTGAAACTAAAAAAAAAAAAGTTTGCCTTTAGTTATATTTTAAATGGTCAGCAGTTTCCAGTGCTGATTGCTGGACAACCAGATAGTGGACAGATGCCAAATATGGTGCTATGCATTTATTAAAATAAAGAGTGGCTGTTTAATGTTCATAGAGTAAATCTAGGGTGAACGGCCATTTATAGTCATTTTTGTATCTTTCAATAAATATTATATCTGTTTTCACTAGCTCTATAGCATTTGGTGTTTACAATCAATCTGAACTGAAGGTGAAGGAAGAGAAGAACATCAAGGCGTTCTCTATCGCAAACAAGCATACACTATATTAACAAAAGTATTGGGACGCCTGTCTTTACACGCACATGAACCTTAACGGCATCCCAGTCTTAGTCTGTAGGGTTCAATATTGAGTTGGCCCACACTTTGCAGCTAAAACAGCTTCAACTGTTCTGAGAAGGCTGTCCACAAGGTTTAGGAGTGTGTCTATGGGAATGTTTGACCATTCTTCCAGAAGCACCTTTGTGAGGTCAAGCACTGGTGTTGGATAAGAAGGCCTGACTCACAGTCTGTTCTCTCATCCCAAAGGTGTTCTATTGGGTTGAGGTAATGACTCCGTGCAGGCCAGTCAAGTTCCTCCACCCCAAACTCACTCATCAATGTCTTTATGGACCCTGCTTTGTGCATTGGTCCAAATCATTTGGTGGAGGGGGGATTATGGTGTGGGGATGTTTAAAGGGGTTGGGCTTAGCCCCTTAGTTCCAGTGAAGGGAACTCTTAAGGTGTCAGCATACCCTGACATTTTTGACAATTTCATGCACAAACAAGGTCCATAAATAGGGTTGAGCGGACACCTAGATGTCCGTGTTCGACGGGTTCGGCCGAACTTTAAAAAAAAGTCCGGGTCCGTGTCCCGGACTTTTACCGAACTTTTCCCGGACACCGAACCCCATTGAAGTCAATGGGGACCCGAACTTTAAGGCACTAAAATGGCTCTAAAACACCAAAGGAAAGGGCTAGAGTGCTGCAAATGGCAGCAAAACGTAATTAAGAGCATGGCAAGTGCTCTGCAAACAAATGTGGATAGGGAAATAACTTAAAACAACAAAAAAAAACAGAAAAATAAAACAATGTTCTTCTTCATCTCTGAAGGACGAGGCCCATATGGAGTAGGAGGGAGGTTGAGGTGGTGGTGGATGTGGCGGTGACATAGGCGTGCGCACAGGGTGTGCTGGGTGTGCCTGGGCACACCCTAATCACCTAGGGCACATAGCATTGCCAGTGAGGAGATGGGAAAGATCTCCCTGGGACCTGCTCTGCTCTATTTCTCCTTGCCTACAGGTACATGGCCCCGATACATTACTCTCCCTGCTGGCAAACACATGCATGTGTATTTCAACTTTGGGGTGCACACCTTAATGCAATAGGCTGCGCACACCTATGGGCGGTGTAGGTGGAAGCGGCGGTGGAGGAGGACCAGGGCCGGATTAACAGCATCATGGGCTTGGTGCTGAGGATTTTGAAGGGCCTTAAGGGCCGTGCCTTGCCATGCACCCAGAGGAGGAAGGGTGCAGCCATGCATGCCTAATTCAACATGGGATGCTGTCTCTGAAGCCCATAAACACATCCATGCATCGCCAACTGTCCCTCCTTGTCCGGCCTTCACGCTGTGTGGGGAGGTTCTGAGGGTGCTGCCTGGGGAAGCGAGCATAGAAGCCAGACTTCTGTGTTTACAAGTGACAGAAGAGCGGTAACAGTGAATATGGCCAACCCGGGGCCTATATAAAAGGTAGGGGCCTGGAGCTGCAGCTCCAATAGCCCCTACATTAATCTGGCCCTGAGGAGGAGGACGAGGTAGCCAACACTGCTTCTTTTCAAAAATTTTAAATGAGGGTACACCCCAAAAGAGTGAGAAAGAGCAAAAATGGAACAATGGGTGGGTAAGGTCGGTATCCATTGCTATTCTGCATAAGGTACGGAAAAGTCCCGTGGGATCCATGCCTGGTTCATTTTAATGAACGTGAGCTTGTCCACATTGTCTCTGGACAGGCGGCTGCGCTTGTCTGTTATAACGCCCCCAGCCGTGCTAAATACCCGTTCAGATAATACACTGGCTGCAGGGCACGCCAGCACCTCCAAGGCGTAAAGGGCAAGCTCAGGCCATGTGCCCAATTTGGAGACCCAGAAGTTGAAGGGGGCAGACCCGTCATTCACTACATGTAGGCGTGTGCACACATACTGCTCCACCATGTTGGTAAAATGCTGCCTCCTGCTAAGACGTTCCATCTGAGCTGCTGGTGCTGCTGTTTGTTGTGGCGTGCTGACAAAGCTTTTCCACATTTCTGCCATGCTAACCCTGCCTTCTGAGGTGCTGGCGGTGCCCTGGTTGCGTTGGCGACCTCCTCCTCCTCCTCCTCTGCCTTGTGCTTCCACTGTGGCCCCGCTGTCAGATGGGAATGCCAGCAGCATGGCGTCTACCAGCGTGCGCTTGTACTCGCGCATCTTGCGATCGCGCTCCAGTGAGTGAATTAAGGACGGTACGTTGTCCTTGTAACGGGGATCCAGCAGCGTGGCCACCCAGTAATCAGCACAAGTTAGAATGTGGGCAACTCGGCGGTCGTTGTGGAGACACTGCAGCATGTAATCGCTCATGTGTGCCAGGCTGCCCAGAGGCAACGAAAGGCTGTCCTCTGTGGGAGGTGTATCGTCCGTGTCCTCTGTATCCCCCCAGCCACGCACCAGTGATGGCCATGAGCTGGCCTGGGTGCCACCCTGCTGTGAACATGGTTCCATCTCCTCCTCCAGCTCCTCCTCCTCCTCATCCTCCTCATCCTCCAGAACTGTGCCCCTGCTGGACAATTGCGTCCCTGGCGTTTGCGTGTGCAGGAACCCACCCTCGGAGCCCCTTGCGAATGACTGCCCTGAAAGCCTTGGAAATGTTACCTCTTCATCCTCCTCCTCCTCCTCATCCTGTGCCACATCCTCTTCCATCATCGCCCGAATTGTTTTTTCAAGGAGGCATAGAAGTGGGATAGTTAAGCTGAGAACGGCGTCATTGCCACTGGCCATGTTGGTGGAGTACTCAAAACAGCGCAACAAGGCACACAGGTCTCGCATGGAGGCCCAGTTAAATTAAATAGCGGAATAGAAAATATGATCCAAAAAAAGTGTATGTATATCACACGTACACAACCACACTGGGCCCCAATTACTATTGTTTGTACCCCTAAAAGGCTAGATGAGGAGTAGGGGGAGTATGGAACAGGCAGCACCCTCAAACCTTCAGAAGTATGAGATGAACCCCAACAACTTGGAAAGGTGGATCTCTCTCACACGTACCAACACAGACTATCCCCCAATTTAACTGATCCCCAAAGGTTTTTGATTAAATAGCGGAATAGAAAATATGATCCAAAAAAAGTGTATGTATATCACACGTACACAACCACACTAGGCCCCAATTACTATTGTTTGTACCCCTAAAAGGCTAGATGAGGAGTAGGGGGGGTATGGAACAGGCAGCACCCTCAAACCTTCAGAAGTATGAGATGAACCCCAACAACTTGGAAAGGTGGATCTCTCTCACACGTACCAACACAGACTATCCCCCAATTTAACTGATCCCCAAAGGTTTTTGATTAAATAGCGGAATAGAAAATATGATCCAAAAAAAGTGTATGTATATCACACGTACACAACCACACTAGGCCCCAATTACTATTGTTTGTACCCCTAAAAGGCTAGGAGTAGGGGGAGTATGGAACAGGCAGCACCCTCAAACCTTCAGAAGTATGAGATGAACCCCAACAACTTGGAAAGGTGGATCTCTCTCACACGTACCAACACAGACTATCCCCCAATTTAACTGATCCCCAAAGGTTTTTGATTAAATAGCGGAATAGAAAATATGATCCAAAAAAAGTGTATGTATATCACACGTACACAACCACACTGGGCCCCAATTACTATTGTTTGTACCCCTAAAAGGCTAGATGAGGAGTAGGGGGGGTATGGAACAGGCAGCACCCTCAAACCTTCAGAAGTATGAGATGAACCCCAACAACTTGGAAAGGTGGATCTCTCTCACACGTACCAACACAGACTATCCCCCAATTTAACTGATCCCCAAAGGTTTTTGATTAAATAGCGGAATAGAAAATATGATCCAAAAAAAGTGTATGTATATCACACGTACACAACCACACTAGGCCCCAATTACTATTGTTTGTACCCCTAAAAGGCTAGATGAGGAGTAGGGGGGGTATGGAACAGGCAGCACCCTCAAACCTTCAGAAGTATGAGATGAACCCCAACAACTTGGAAAGGTGGATCTCTCTCACACGTACCAACACAGACTATCCCCCAATTTAACTGATCCCCAAAGGTTTTTGATTAAATAGCGGAATAGAAAATATGATCCAAAAAAAGTGTATGTATATCACACGTACACAACCACATTAGGCCCCAATTACTATTGTTTGTACCCCTAAAAGGCTAGATGAGGAGTAGGGGGGGTATGGAACAGGCAGCACCCTCAAACCTTCAGAAGTATGAGATGAACCCCAACAACTTGGAAAGGTGGATCTCTCTCACACGTACCAACACAGACTATCCCCCAATTTAACTGATCCCCAAAGGTTTTTGATTAAATAGCGGAATAGAAAATATGATCCAAAAAAAGTGTATGTATATCACACGTACACAACCACACTAGGCCCCAATTACTATTGTTTGTACCCCTAAAAGGCTAGATGAGGAGTAGGGGGGGTATGGAACAGGCAGCACCCTCAAACCTTCAGAAGTATGAGATGAACCCCAACAACTTGGAAAGGTGGATCTCTCTCACACGTACCAACACAGACTATCCCCCAATTTAACTGATCCCCAAAGGTTTTTGATTAAATAGCGGAATAGAAAATATGATCCAAAAAAAGTGTATGTATATCACACGTACACAACCACACTAGGCCCCAATTACTATTGTTTGTACCCCTAAAAGGCTAGATGAGGAGTAGGGGGAGTATGGAACAGGCAGCACCCTCAAATCTTCAGAAGTATGAGATTGTGTTCACTGTACCCCACAAAGATTGAGTTCACTGCACCCCACAATGATTGTGTTCACTGCACCCCACAAAGATTGTGTTCACTGCACCTCACAAAGATTGTGTTCACTGTACCCCCCAAAGATTGTGTTCACTGCACCCCACAAAGATTCTGTTCACTGTACCCCACAAAGATCGTGTTCACTGCACCCTAAAAGGATGTTGTTCACTGCACCCCACAAAGATTGTGTTCACTGCACCCTAAAAGGATGTTGTTCACTGCACCCCAAAAAGATTGTGTTCACTGTACCCCCCCAAAGATTGTGTTCACTGCACCCCACAAAGATTGTGTTCACTGCACCCCAAAAAGATTGTGTTCACTGTACCCCCCAAAGATTGTGTTCACTGCACCCCAAAAAGATTGTGTTCACTGTACCCCCCAAAGATTGTGTTCACTGCACCCCACAAAGATTCTGTTCACTGTACCCCACAAAGATTGTGTTCACTGCACCCCAAAAAGATTGTGTTCACTGTACCCCCCCAAAGATTGTGTTCACTGCACCCCACAAAGATTCTGTTCACTGCACCCCACAAAGGATTTTGTTCACTGCACCCCAAAAAGATTGTGTTCACTGCACCCCAAAAAGGATTTTGATCACTGCACCCCAAAAAGGATGTTGTTCACTGCACCCCAAAAATGATTTTGTTCACTCCACCCCAAAAAGATTGTGTTCACTGCACCCCACAAAGATTGTGTTCACTGCACCCCAAAAAGATTGTGTTCACTGTACCCCCCAAAGATTGTGTTCACTGCACCCCACAAAGATTCTGTTCACTGCACCCCACAAAGATTGTGTTCACTGCACCCCAAAAAGATTGTGTTCACTGCACCCCAAAAAGGATGTTGTTCACTGCACCCCAAAAAGGATGTTGTTCACTCCACCCCAAAAAGATTGTGTTCACTGCACCCCACAAAGATTGTGTTCACTGCACCCCAAAAAGATTGTGTTCACTGCACCCCAAAAATGATTTTGTTCACTGCACCCCAAAAAGGATTTTGTTCACTGCACCCCAAAAAGGATGTTGTTCACTCCACCCCAAAAAGATTGTGTTCACTGCACCCCAAAAAGATTGTGTTCACTGCACCCCACAAAGGATTTTGTTCACTGCACCCCAAAAAGATTGTGTTCACTGCACCCCAAAAAGGATGTTGTTCACTGCACCCCAAAAAGGATTGTGTTCACTGCACCCCACAAAGGATTTTGTTCACTGCACCCCACAAAGATTGTGTTCACTGCACACCAAAAAGGATTGTGTTCACTGCACCCCAAAAAGATTTTGTTCACTGCACCCCAAAAAGATTGTGTTCACTGCAGCCCAAAAAGATTGTGTTCACTGCAGCCCAAAAAGATTGTGTTCACTGCAGCCCAAAAAGATTGTGTTCACTGCAGCTCACACACAGAAAAATGGATGTGGATCACTGACACCTGCCTATCTCCAATCCCACACCACACAGCAATATCGATTGTAGTTTGTAGAACACAGTTTCCCTAAAATTCAGCAGACTCTGTCCCTAACAGGATTGAGAAGAGATCGTAGATCAGGATTGAGTGCAGACCCCACCCCCCACACAGCAATATCGATTGTAGTTTGTAGAAGACACTGACCCTATAATTCAGCAGACTCTATCCCTAAAATGCCTACAACTCGCCCTGCCTAAACACTCCGACCTGTCCCTCAATTCTATCCGGACACAAATGGTTTTTTCCTGCCTATCTTTCCCTAATCAGCAGCCAGCACATTGATGTGTGCTCTGTCCCTTAGCTAAGCAGCAGAATGACGCTGCTGCGGCGGCTGCCTCGAACTTATAAAGACTTGGTCACATGCTTCAGACGGCCAATCACAGCTACTAAGACATTTGCAGGCATGGCTGGGATGGCTTAAGG
This sequence comes from Pelophylax lessonae, assembly GCF_965119305.1. Lineage (NCBI taxonomy): Eukaryota > Metazoa > Chordata > Amphibia > Anura > Ranidae > Pelophylax > Pelophylax lessonae. Next base: position 38,093,017 of record NC_138771.1, on the reverse strand, counting down.
CACACCAGTTAAACGATTGTTGATTGGCTGTTGAAAGCCCGCCATGAAAAGAGCGCCAAAGCATGCAAAACCCGGAAATAAAACGACCGAACACGGATTTTTACCCGAACATACAGTAAAGTGTCCGTGTCCGTGTTCGGGTAAAAAAAATCCAATTATTCGGTACGAACACGAATAATACAGTCCGTGTTCGCTCAACACTATCCATAAAGACATGAGTTTGGGGTGGAGGAACTTGACTGGCCTGCACAGAATCCTGACCTCAACCCGATAGAACACCTTTGGGATGAATTAGAGTACAGACTGCGAGCCAGGCCTTCTCTCCAAACATCAGTACCTGACCTCACAAAGGCGCTTCTGGAAGAATGGTCAAACATTCCCATAGACACACTCCTAAACCTTGTGGACAGTCTTCCCAGAAGAGTTGAAGCTGTTATAGCTTAAAAGGGTGGGTCAACTCAATATTGAACCCTACGGTCTAAAGCCTAGTACACACGCAACGATTATCGGCTGACCGGTCGTCTGTCTTTTGTCCAGAGTGGTGTTTTGTTGGTTGGAATGTGCCTAGACTGCACACAAATTTTCTCGCCCGACAAAATTCTACTTCAGAAGTGATGTCATGTGTTGGTTTGCTTTCTTTGTGTTCTTTCTTCTCTGAGCATGCCTAGTCTTGCTCATAAGATTTTTCCCTGTCGAAATCTGTACTGACTGCACGAAAATCGGCCGTGTTTTCACGGAGGACAAAAATTTTATAGCCTGCACACCAGATTTTTTTCGGCCGAAAAGTCGGAGTCGGTTGTCGGAAGCATCATACTAACAAACCGAAAATCGTCAGATCGGTCGTCGGACGAAAATTCCCTGCCGAATTTCGACGCGTGTGTACGAGGCTTAAGACTGGGATGCCATTAAAGTTTGTGTGCTTCTAAAGGCAGGTGTCACAATACTTTTGCCAATATAGTGTATTAAATAGGTTAGAGAAAGCTAGCATTTGGTTGTTTACAATGGGCGAGATCTTTACCTAATTTTTTTGTTCTTCCATATTGTTCTTAGTAAGCTGGATTTCTCTTTCTGCATTTCTAAATTATATTTGAAATTAAAATACCCTTTGTAACTTAAATATTAGTTTTACTTTCAAATGTCCCTATTGGTTGAAAGTATGATTTCCTCTTTAAAGGAGCTTTATACACAAAGGCTAAGGATTAACTACAAGGATATGTTATAGCACCATTGAGGTTTATGCTTAGACTCACCTGATTCAAACTCTTAAAATGAGCAGCTGTCAAAGTCTGGAATTCAATTATGAGATGCTAATTTAAAACCACCATGCTGAAAATTAAAATCAGTAAAAAAAAAAAAAAAAGCTGTGAAAACAACAGAAGCGAGTCTTAAAACCACATCTAGTGTCGTAACTGTGCTCTCCTGGGGGAAAATTTGGCTCTTCAGCTCAACAACTGTGGTACTGTATTCCAACAACAAGTCTTTGTAACACACCAGACGTTCATTTCACAGACTGGATCCTGTGTGTAGGGCAAAGGGCCTTAATGTTGTTGACATCGAACATGGCCAGAGTAATTGGAGGGTCATAACAGGACGTATTATTTCTTTGTGTAGGCACATTACACCCCGACCACAACCAGGTGTGCGTGGGGGTGAGAACATAGGGAGGGACTATTAGAAGGCTGCAGAATGCCACATATTAAGGGAGGGAGATGGAGTCGTTTCCAGTAATGATGCACAAACAAGCCTTACTAGCTAACTAACAGCATAACAGGTCTTTTATCAATAATTCCCTAGTGATTGTCTGAATAAAGTGGTTATGTAAAATAAGCGAGTGTCCTACTTGTTATTTATTTTTTTTTTTTCTCATGTCTATTTATAGATGGCTGTGTCTCTGAATGAACTGTTTGGTCTGACCACAGAGAGGGTGGATCACAAATTTCTCCATACCAGTGTCAGCTAAATCCAAGAGATCCAACCACGCTATCCAACAGTGAAGTGGGACGTTGACCGCATACATAGCAAGGAAACAAAGAAAGGAAGAAAGAAGAAAAGTCAGCAGAAGGGAAATTAAAAAAAAAAAAAAAACAAAAGTAAGAAACTAAAAGGAGAAAACAAGAAAAGAAATCCATTTTTTTTAGCAATTTAATGTGATTGTAAAGCCCCATGATTTTTTTTTTTTTTTTAAATAACAAACATGTTATACTTTCCTGCTCAGGGAAAATGATTTGGCACAGAGCAGCTCCTATCCTCCTCTTCTTGGGTCCCACGCTGGAGCTCCTGGATTCTCCCTCCCCCACCATAGTTGCCTGCTTGCTATGGGGGTATTCGTGTGGGCACATTCAGTGGCGTCACTTGGGGCCATGCCCCCCCCCCAACATTATGCTGTGCCCCCCCAACAGAATCCCACCTCCTGCTCTGGGATGGCGGGTCGGTAAGCCCAGATTGTGGGATCCTGACCCCCCATCCCGGAGCATTATTGTGGCGAATGGAGCTGGTAATAGAGGAAGCAGAGCTGATGCCCTCTGTATAGTTCCAACTCCTGTCACAGGCACAGTGATATCAAATGTACTCCGCTCTGGTCTATACTGCAGTTGCATTCTTCCTCCTGCGCACACTCCTGTCACACTCCATTGGTGTGTCAGAGGAGCCAGCTGTCCCAGCCATCGGTACCCACCAGAAGTACTCAACAGCAGTACCAGCCAGCAGTACCCACCAGCAGTACCCGCCAGCTGTACTGCCAGCAGTACCCACCAGCAGTACCAGCCAGCAGTACCCACAGCAGTATTGCCAACATTGCAAGCCAGCAGTACCCACCAGCAGTACCTGACAGCAGTACCCACCAGGAGTACCAGCCAGCAGTACCCACCAGCAGTACAAGCAAGCAGTACCAACCAGTAGTACTCACCAACAGTACCCACCAGGAGTACCCACCAGGAGTACCCGCCAGCAGTACCCACTGGCAGTACTGCCAACAGTACCAACAGCAGTACCCACAGCAGTACTGCCAGTATTACCTGCCAGCAGTTCCCATCAGCAGTACCCACCAGCAGTACCAGCCAGCAGTACTCACCAGCAGTACCCACCAGCAGTACCAGCCAGTAGTACCTACCAGCAGTACCAGCCAGCAGTACCAGCCATCAGTACCCACCAGCAGTACCAGCCATCAGTACCCACCAGCAGTACCCACTAGCAGTACTAGCCAGCAGTACCCACCAGCAGTACCAGCCCGAATGGAAATCAAGGACTAATAAGTCCTACCACACAGTGGCAATGTGAGGGCTTGGGGGAAAGGGGACTTTAATGGTACCCAATAATTGGTTTAGACCACCAACAAGTAAAAGCTAAATATAAATTTTATTTCATATTATTACATTAATCAATTGTACACAAAGCAAAAAAACATACATCACAAAATTGTGTTATTTAAAAACAAAGGCTGTTTCTCAAATTGACCTCAAGTGATCAGCCAAAACGGCTAGATCCAACAGATAATGCCCGACATGTTTCGCTGTCGCTTCTTCAGGGGCATGTAGCTATAATGAGATGATCTCTAAGGTTCTACATCAAAAGATAAACAGGTATTATTGATTATAGACATATATAAACAGATATATTCCGCTGAATGAGTGATCACCACCAAGTAGTGCCTGCTCACCAGAGTAAAACCCCCACCACCAATGACTAGGTGGAAAGAAGACATAGACTGGAGTGCATGTCTGGCAAAGTCTCCCCGGGGAAGAGTGCTGGAGCGGGTATAAAATCGTACATCATCAAAGTTTACTAATTATTATGGGATACCAAAAAAGTGTCTACATACATGCCTTCATATATACGTTTACTACACCACCAAGGAGTATAATCAGAGTAAGGAAAGTGGTTTTGTGCACAGGGTTAATATCATACCCATTATTCAATACATAAATTTGAACATTGGTTCAATCGGGCCACAGGGAAGAGACAGGATATGCACATGCAACAATATTAGTGTGGCAGCTCCATAAATCTGCACTGAGATAGACTGCAAAAAAATATGGGAAGCAAAAAGATAAAGTAATCAATAGGAGTACTAAAGTCTCCCTGTATAGATATGTAAAATCTTAAAACAAGGTCCAAAACACTTGTTTTTTTAATAAGGTTATAAAGAGTGTAAAATCCCACCTCATATTTTTAGGCTTCCTGATATCAAAGTCCTACTTCTTACCTGTTGTAATATGGCTTTAGACCGGAGTTATAGGCTGTAGTCCAGATATCAATAGATGGACTAGGCTACCTGCAATAGAGTGCTGTGTCAATAAACGGTCCCACCGGCAGAGTTTCCCCTGTCTTAGAACCCATTTGTGACAGAGCTGGCATCACATATCTCCTGTTGTGGTGTGTTCCCCTTCAGCAGAACCAGCCAGCAGTACCTTCCAGCAGTACCGGCCAGCAGTACCCACCAACAGTACCCACCAGCAGTATCAGCCAGCAGTATCAGTCAACTGTACCCACCAACAGTACCCACCAGCAGTACCAACCAGCAGTACCCACCAGCAGTACCAACCAGCAGTACCCACCTGCAGTACCCACCAGCAGTACTAGTCAGAAGTACCCACCAGCAGTACCTGCCAACAGTACCCACCAGCAGTACCAGCCCTGGAGGACAGCCAGCAGCTATACCCACCTGGGGGACAGCAGCACCCAGCAATACCTGCAGTATTCCTGCGGAAGAAGTGAAGATTGTGGTCAGTTGAGGTGCAGGTAAACCACAATGCATCCGTGTGAAAGCAACCTTAGACCCCTTTCACACGATCGGTCCGATTGGTTCCACTTGTCTGTTTTCAGGTGGAACCAATGGGACCCTCCATTCACCTCTATAGACTTGTGTCCGTTTACACCAGCCTATCTCCAATCTGATCCACTTAAAAAAACAGAAGGGATCTGTTCCCTTCTGTCTGGGTGAATCAGATTGGAGGGCCCATAGAGTAATAGAGTAGAGTGGACTGTGTCCGTGTCTGCTCTGCGTATGCTGAGTGCCCATGGACCTGTCATCTGCCCACTCTGCCCGCGACCGCTTACCAAGTTGCTAAAGGGGCCCTTGCTCATTAAAAGGTTGGGCACCCCTGCCATAGGGGCATGAGTCCTGGATGGAGAGGTGCACTGTAGCAGCCTCCTCCGTTTTGCCACGGTGTGTGGAGGAGGGAAGGAGTCACGGATGGAGAGGTGTACTGTAGTGCATCAGAAGACCCTCGGGAAAATCATAAAGATCTCCCATGAAGTTGATAAATGTGTTAAGACCGCTGTCACTGTCGCAGCTGGCCTTAACACTTTCATCACTGTGGTCTGCAGGTCTTACTAATCTTCCCTACTTCTTCCGCACTGAGAGCATGGGATCAATACTAGGCTTTATTACTGTGTAAACTGGCATCAATACTAGGCTTTATTACTGCGTAAACTAGCACCAATACTAGGGGCTAATACTGCATAAACTGGCACCACTACTAGGGGCTATCACTGCATAAACTGGCACCATTACTAGGGGTTATTACTGCATAAACTGGCACCAATACTAGGGGCTATTACTGTGTAAACTGGCACCAAAACTAAGGGCTATTACTGCATAAACTGCCACCATTACTAGGGGTTATTACTGCATTAACTGGCCCTATTACTAGGGGCTATTACTGCATAAACTGGCACCAATACTAGGGGCTAAAACTACATAAACTGGCACCAATACTAGGGGCTATTAGTGCATAAATTGGCACTAATACTAGGGGTTATTACTGCCTAAACTGGCACCATTACTAGGGGTTATTACTGCATAAACTGGCACCAATACTAGGGGTTATTACTGCATAAACTGGCACCAATACTAGGGGCTAATACTACATAAACTGGCACCAATACTAGGGGCTATTACTGCATAAATTGGCACTAAAACTAGGGGTTATTACTGCATGAACTGGTGCCAATATTAGGGACTATTACTGCGTAAACTGTGTGATGAAATTGCTATAAACTATAAAAGAAAACTTTTAAGAGTTTTCCTCTTTCTCAAGTGTAAGGCAATACCCGAGGAAGAAAGGAAAACTCTTGAAAGCTTGTCTTTTAAGTTTTAGGTTAGTACAATAAAAAGATATCATCCTTGCATACTGCATTACTCTCGTATTTTGTAACCTTACTTATATATATACTTTTTTTTTACATTATTCTTTTCTTTTTATTTACATTTTTTCAGTGGTATGATATAGTGGTGAAAATTATGAGTGACCCCCCGTTGAGAAAAAAACATTCCCCTCTGGGTGATCTATGTACATTGCAAAGATTTTAACATATTTTACTGTAGATGCCTATCTTTTGCTATTCCAAAGAAATCCCTGTGTGCTTGTCTGTGTCCATATGGTAAGTGATTCTAATGGGAGTGGTTAACTGTTATGGTCAATTATTTGTGTTTTTACCTTCAGGTACTCCTTTGTCAAATGCTGATTTGTATTATATGAACATGTATTTTCATTGTCTTTTTGGAAGGTTGAGATAAAAAACATAGTGGGGTCTCATTCACTATGCAGTACAAGAGCATGTTCTGTTTATCATTATACAGCATTTATATAGCTCCAACAGTTTGCACAGCACTTTACAATCTAAACGGAGATAGTACAGTTACAATACAATAAAATACAGGAGGGTTAAAAGCTTACAATCTAATAGGGTGGGGCAAGTGGTACAGAAGTTTACTGTATATCTGTGGGAGATGAGCTGATAAAAGTGATAAAAGTTCAGTTAGTTGGATGCGTAATAGGCATCCCTGAAGAGAAGATAGAGAGTAGGATATAGCCAGATAGATTGAGGTAAAGAGCTCCAGAGCATGTTACTTTGTGTTTTTGTGGGGCACCATTATTCTTATGGAGGCAGACATTTTGCAGGGTGGTGCAACATTGTAGAGCAGCCATTCTCAACCATGTCTCTTCTAGAGGTTGCTAAGGGTTCCTTGAGCTGACTTTGACTGACCTCCCATCTGATGGAGACTGCAAAGTTCATTGTTCCTTGACAGATCCAGCGGCATGACACCACTAATCGTTTCAGCTGTTAGGAAGGGTTGCATTCAGACTACCAATGTAAGGGGGTAGTCTTTACACTGACCACCATGTTAAGGGGCATTCTTTCCACTGACCCCCAAAGAATTAAAGTGGGAATCCAGGTTCTAACTAACTAAGCCTAAAACTGCTCCCACGCCCTCCTAACTCATATTCTCCTATTCTATACCTATAACTACCTATTCTCAGGGTACTCTGGTCAGGTTAACTGGTCAACACCAGCCGCTAGCTTCATGGGTGAGGGGAGAGCACCAACAACGGCTGGAAAGCCAGGGGTAGGGTGGGGGAGACATCATCTATAGGCCTTACTATGGGGCATCTGTTACTGGCTGTCCCTCCTCTCTCCTGAAGCCAGTCACTGAGAGCTGATTATGTGATGGGACCGGAGCGCCATGAGAATAAGTAAGTACAAGCATCGTTCTTCTACAGGGTAATTAGTATCGGTATAAGAAGGAGGATGGAATCGGTTTTAAGCTAAGTTAAAACCTGCAATTCCACCTTAACAGAGTTCCTTGAGACCTAAAATGTATTTTGATGGTTCCTTCGGGGTAAAAAGGCTGAGAAAGGCAGTTTTAGAGAATGCAGGTCATTAATTCCACAGAAACCACTGTGATTACTATGTCATGTGGCATTTTATACTTCATGCAACACTTATGTTACTAATTTCTAGAAAATTGATCGCCTACTTAGTTGCATCTACAAAATTGTGCCAGTGCTTTCCCTTGTGCAAGTATACAGTAGGTCTTCAGTATATTGGTATCTGTTAAAGATAGAGTCTGGTGGAACCTCAGTTGTTCAAATAGTATAGGGCCACATAAATGAGATGTTAGCAAACCTAAATTCTTGCTATGCCACAGTAATGGCAACCTTTTTGATACTATCCCAAGTCACCTACTCCCTGCTTAATATGCGGGGGAAACCTAACTTAAGGTAGGGATACCATGGATTAGCATTTCCCATCAATTTCCACCTTGGTAAACTGGGCCCCTTGTGTAAATATGGTCATTTTCTTAAACACGCTTTTCAAACAGTCTAAGCCTCTTTGTTTTATGTGGATTTTTCCTGCTGAGAATTCCACAGTTGGGGACTGGAATGACATTTTTTGAGGGGGAGAAAAAAAAAATCATTAAAAAGCTAGTTTTTGTTATCCTTTCCATTTGTTTCTTATAAACATGTGCCTGGGAAACCATTTTCCTTGAAAGGATCTGCCTAAGAGTCCTGACAGAGGCCGGAGCAATGATTTCACTCTCCAGCCACGGCTGGGACCAGGTGGAAGAAAGTTCATTCCTTCACTCTAACAAAACATCTGCTGAAAAGTTGCAATGGTGAAAAAAAAGCACTAAAGAGGAACAGCTTGAGCCTTCAGGTTAAAAGGCCATCCAATTCCCATCAGGGAGTCCCATTCAGCCTCTTACAACTACTGCATTTGACATCTGAATGGAGCAGTAGAGGCAGAGGATGGAGGCTCACAAAGAACTCCGAATAAGAATTGAGGAGAAAACAGAATCTGCATCTCTATATCTTCTACATGTTCTTTCAGTTTTAGCCTTCTGTCATTCATTACACTGCTTTTTTCTTCACTTGTTAAATTTGGATGGAGAAAACTGTGAGAAAGTTCACATAGGACAGGCCTGGCTGAATAGTTTGCCTAACTGCCAAACTTTTTAATAAAACAACTTATATAGCTGGAGGCAATAAGTGCCTAATTAGACTTCTGAACACCGATAACAAATCATTTAGATGAAAACGGATGCTGTTAATGAAGATAACTGAAAGCTAAAAAATTCAAGAGATTCCATTTAATCTGGATCTAAGATAAAGTCTTTGGGATCTAAATATTAAAAATTTGCTTTTGGAAAGCCTCAGCATTCACGCAAAAGTCTGGAATAATACCCATAATGTTTGTAATATGTGTAAAATGTTAGTTTCTTTACTGAGATAGGAACCCACATAGAGATTACGTTGCTGCTCCCCCCCCCCCCCCCATTAATATGCAAAAGAAAAAAAGTTTCCTCAGGGGTTTTAATGCAGCAAAAAATGGATCAAACAAATACTGATGTACTTATAAAAATTCAATATTTTATTGTTACAAAAGTTAAAACCAACAATCATTTAAAATATGAGCTCTGGTAGCATTATAACCCCAATCAGACACAAAGATGATGATAACCCTAGCGAGGGCAGGTGTTGACTCTAATTTAGAGAATTTCCTCAAGCAGCCATAAGGTCGTTTTGGTGCTTGTAAGACTCCATAAAGGTACACTTTTTGGCACTAACCTAAGACCAGCCATTCTCATCTTGTTTTAATATGGAACCTTCTATGGCAGTGATGGTGAACCTTGGCATCCCAGATGTTTTGGAACTACATTTACCATGATGCTCAACTACACTGCAGAGTACAGGAGCATCATGGGAAATTTAGTTCCAAAACATCTGGGGTGCCAAGGTTCGCCATCACCGTTCTATGGTAAAGACAAATTGTCCACATTTGTAAGGTGAGCCTTGCCTCTTTCCCCTTCATGATGCGTGGTCTCCCGCAAGTCTGAATGCTGAGCCTAACCTAAGACTAGCCATTCTCATCTTGTTTTAATATGGAACCTTCTATGGCAGTGATGGCGAACCTTGGCACCCCAGATGTTTTGGAACTACATTTCCTATGCCAAGGTTCGCCATCACTTTTCTATGGTAAAGGCAAATTGTCCACATTTGTAAGGTGAGCCTTGCCTCTTTCCCCTTTATGATGCGTGGTCTCCCGCAAGTCTGAATGCTGAGCCTAACCTAAGACTAGCCATTCTCATCTTGTTTTAATATGGAACCTTCTATGGCAGTGATGGCGAACCTTGGCACCCCAGATGTTTTGGAACTACATTTCCTATGCCAAGGTTCACCATCACTTTTCTATGGTAAAGACAAATTGTCCACATTTGTAAGGTGAGCCTTGCCTCTTTCCCCTTTTATGATGCGTGGTCTCCTGCAAGTCTGAATGCTGAGCCTAACCTAAGACCAGTTATTCTCATCTTGTTTTAATATGGAACCTTCTATGGCAGTGATGGCGAACCTTGGCACCCCAGATGTTTTGGAGTTACATTTCCTATGACGTTCAACTACACTGCAGAGTACAGGAGCATCATGGGAAATTTATTCCCAAAACATGTGGGGTGCCAAGGTTCGCCATCACTTTTGGCAAAGACAAATTGTCCACATTTGTAAGGTGAGCCTTGCCTGTTTCCCCTTTATGATGCGTGGTCTCCCGCAAGTCTGAATGCTGAGCCTAACCTAAGACCAGCCATTCTCATCTTGTTTTAATATGGAACCTTCTATGGCAGTGATGGCGAACCTTGGCACCCCAGATGTTTTGGAACTACATTTCCTATGCCAAGGTTCGCCATCACTTTTCTATGGTAAAGACAAATTGTCCACATTTGTAAGGTGAGCCTTGCCTCTTTCCCCTTTATGATGCGTGGTCTCCCGCAAGTCTGAATGCTGAGCCTAACCTAAGACCAGCCATTCTCATCTTGTTTTAATATGGAACCTTCTATGGCAGTGATGGCGAACCTTGGCACCCCAGATGTTTTGGAACTACATTTCCTATGCCAAGGTTCACCATCACTTTTCTATGGTAAAGACAAATTGTCCACATTTGTAAGGTGAGCCTTGCCTCTTTCCCCTTTTATGATGCGTGGTCTCCTGCAAGTCTGAATGCTGAGCCTAACCTAAGACCAGCCATTCTCATCTTGTTTTAATATGGAACCTTCTATGGTAGTGATGGCGAACCTTGGCACCCCAGATGTTTTGGAACTACATTTCCTATGATGTTCAACTACACTGCAGAGTACAGGAGCATCATGGGAAATTTATTCCCAAAACATCTGGGGTGCCAAGGTTCGCCATCACTGTTGGCAAAGACAAATTGTCCACATTTGTAAGGTGAGCCATGCCTCTTTCCCCTTCAGGATGCGTGGTCTCCCGCAAGTCTGAATGTTGAGCCTCAAAATTTACTCAAAAATGATCCTGCCAACAATTCCCCAACATGTTTCAATTAAAAAAAATTCCTCAGGGGTTAGGTTATCTTTAGTTAATGGGGGACAAAGTTGAAACTAGAGCAATTTTAAATGAAAAGCAGGATTATTCCTCAGTTGTTTTGACCACAGGACAGCGAGGCTCAGCATTTAGACTTGCAGGTGACCATGCATGTCGGCGTCACGAAGGGAAAAGAGGCAAGGTGCATCTTAGAAATGTGGACAATTTGTCTTTGCCATAGAAAGTTCCATATTGAAATGAGATAAGAATTGCTGATCTTAGGTTAGTGCCAGAAAAGTGGACCCTTATGAAGCACCAAAACGACCACATGCCTGCTTGAGGAAATCCTCTATATTAGAATCAACACCTGCCCTCACTAGGGTTATCATCATCTTTGTGTCTGATTGGGATTATTAAGCTTCCAGAGCTCAGATTTTAAACAATTGTTGGTTTTAACTTTTGCAAAAATTAAATGTTGATTTTTTTAAGTACGTTAGTATTTGTTTGATCCATTGTTTGCTACATTAACACCCCAGAGGAAACTTTACTTCTTTTGAATATTAGTTTCTATTGCCTTTCACAGGGCAATTTGATCCTAAAAAAGCCTTAAGAACATTCGACCAGAAGGCTTAAAGAGCCTTTGACCAATAGGGAAAATAGCTTAAACTATAACTAAAGACAAAACTTTTTTAGTTTTAGATAGAGTGGAGAGGGATTAGAACCCCTGACATGTTTTATTACTGTCTGTGCCCCCCTATTTGTCCTGTTTACCATTATATTTGAAAGTTAAAGTAAAGGAAAATCCCACATTTTGGGTTGTTCCCAGAATAGTAATAGAGGGGAAATCTTGCAATGGGAACACTAGTTCTGGTGACCTGGGGGTCCGTAATGGATTCCATTAATTTGCAGGGATTTCCTCTCACTTCCTGCTTTGGCTATGGTACAGGAAGTGAAGGTAAATCTCCCCAATATGACACAGATGGCAAAAATAAAAGCTGACAGGGGTTAAAACCCTCCTTTACACTACCCAAAATGAAAAAAAAAGTTTTGCCTATGGTTCTACTTTAACCACTTCAATATCAGACACTTTTACACCCTTCCTTCACAGGCCAATTTTTAGCTTTGAACGCTGAAACACTTTGAATGACAATTGCATGGTCATGCAACACTGTACACATATTAAATGTTTATAATTTTTTTATACTAATAGAGCTTTCTTTCGGTGGTTATTCTTTACTAGGGATGATCGAACGGTTCGGGTCGACCATCGGTTCGACCCGAACATTGACTGTTCGAGGTTCGGCCGAATTTAGAACTTTTTGCTGAAAAAGTTCGGAATTTGGCAACCAGAACCGACCAAAATGCAATGGGACAGGAACTGGGCTTTAAAAGCCCGTGATTGGACCAGAACCATTAGTAAAAGCCAATTGAGGGGGCAGGAGAATGCTAGGGATGTGATTGGAGTGACTAGGGGGTCCCTAGGCCAATCATTAGTGAATTTTTTTTTTTTTTCAATAATTGGCTCTCTATCAAAAATGACAATTTTTAAGAACTTTTTTTGTGTGATTAATAGTCTCTGGGGCATGACCCAGAACCCTAGGCACTTTTTAGGGGCATTTATTGGGTTTTAGGGCTTCAAAATGGTGTTTTTTGATTACAGAAGTTCGGGTCCCATTGATTTCAATGGGGTTCTGAAATCCGGGCCGAACTTTTGGGAAGTTCGGGTGTTCTGGTCGAACCGAACTTTTCAAAAGTTCGATCATCCCTATTCTTTACTACATAAAGGGGGGGGGGGATGAAAACTTTGAAAAAAACAAGTTTTTATTTTTATATTTCTGTTATAACAATTTGCAAATAAATAATCTTTCTTCATAAATTTGGGCCAACATGTATTCTGCTACATTTCTTTGGTGAAAATAACCCAAATCAGCGTATAATATTTAGTCTGAAGGAAAGTTATAGAGTCCACAAACTATGGTATATGTATCTGAAAATCCATTAATTCTGATTTACTGACAGCCTCGTTTCTTTAGGCCCGAAAATACCAGCAAAGTACAAATATCCCCCTAATGACCATGTTTTGGAAAATAGACAGTCCGGGGTATTTAGTAAGAGGCATGGCGAGTTTTTTGAAGCTGTCATTTTTTGTAAAATTTTTTGTAAAATGAAGAAATGGAAAAAATGTTTTTTTCACAATTTTTAAAATGGTCTTACATAATGTTACTAGCACAGTACAGCATCACCATATAACTGGTATGGTGGTGATCAGATACACTGACTGGTTTATGCAAAAAAAAAAACATGTGAAAATTTATTTATTTTTTCCCTTTTTCTTAATTTTTTTTTCTTTCTTATTACATTTATTTTATTTTTTTCAATTTTGTTTTTACATACAGTGACCAGAGCAATAGAGTGTTACCAAACCACACTGGGAGGGTTTACCTCGGGCTGGGAGCTTGTGAAAGCTGGAGGGTTCCCTATACAGGAGGCAATGGAAGGATTCATGCCGTAGAGGCAGAGGGAAGGAGCAAGGAGAGACAGTGAGTAGCTAAGCATTGTGCAGAGACAAGACAGGGGGAAAGACTGTCAGCTGTAACAGAGCTTTCCTAGAAGACCGCGTAGTGCCAAGTCTTCATCTAACCTTACACTGGGAGGTCTCCAGTGTGTGCCAGTCGGACAGGACTGGGGCAAAAAGTCAGATGAGGGGACTGGGAGGAAGATCAGCCAAGCGTGGCTGGTGGCAGCTAGGTGGGCTAGCATTTCTGCAAGCAAGTGGATCTGGGATCAGTGGCCACAGGGAAGCAGATGCCGTTCACTCTTATTGTGCTACTTTTGCCAAGGGACTGAGCATTCCTGCCTGTAATGGGCCTTTGCTCAACTAGCAATACACTGCTAGTTCTAACCTGAGTGAGCAGCAAGTGCTGTACATTAGAAACCAAGTTTGTTCAGGAGGAAGGAAGAAAAGAACTTCTGTAAATGGGGAGGAAGTTGTACTTGGTTCTGTGTGTAGCACTGCCCCCTAGAGGACTGCTGGATATTACACTTTAGGGATTAAAATATAGCAAGTGAAATGGTGGAAAAGGTGAAAATCAGGAAAAAAATATCACATATAATTATATGTATAAAATAGATGTGAAAGATCCAGTAAAAAAGTCCATATACAAATGGAATATATAAAAACGGATCAAGAATTAACGTGAAAGTTCATAAGCGGTATGCAAGTGGATGAAGCATCAAGGAAAGCTTAAAAAGTGAATCCCGAGGTGGTCCAGGACGTGGGTGCTGGGTGAGGAAACCAGTGCTCCCCTCTCGATAATTCCCACACTCACCAGAGGGAGGCACCCCTACAGGGGTAACCAGCGTGTAAAATTTAGGGTAGACCCCTCAGCCAGGCAAATCCCGCACTCCACTCTCCTCAAGGGTTAATCACGAATCAGCTCTCCCATAGGTATATAAGTGTAATGTAAACTATATCTCTGTGGAAAGCTCCAGCCAAAACAAAATAGAAATACGAAGTCATGTATTAGACAAAATGAGGAGCACTTGCCATCTCTGACTGACTCAGTGAGTCAGATAGAGAGGGTGACTCTCCCTACTGGAGACACAGACAGCAATAAAAATTGACAGGAGTTCTAATCTCTCTCCAATCTATCCAAAACAAAAACAAAAAAAAGTTTGCCTTTAGTTATACTTCAATACCTAAAAAAAAAAAGAGATAAAAAAGGTTAACTTTTTGGTATTTTTATACAACGTATGTGTTTGTCTTCTTTGTTCCGGTAAAGTCCAAAACTGAATTTCTTTAGTTAAATATAAAGATTCACTCGGTTTTATTTTCACAAAAATTGGCTAAATTCCTTTAGAATCTGCCTTTGTTGATGTGTTTTATTGGGTGAATTGAAGAAACTTCCTTTCTCTGCCGGTGCTTTTCTTCCAGGAATCTGTTCTCTTGTTAGGAATCTATTCAGCGTCAGCCAGCCAAGGCGGTTGTCATTGTCCCGGCCTGTGATTTCTCAGGCAGCCTCACAAAAGGTAAACAGGCCGAGATTTGCTTAAGATAATTCCCTTGCACCTGTGCTCCGAGATACTCATTGAAAGATTGTAACAGCAGGCCGGGCCTTTGTGTGTGACATTCTGGGGAATATTTGAATCAGTGAGACGCGCACACACCTTTATGTAGAGCGCAAAATAAACACAGGAAACACTAAGTTTTGACAGGAGGACTTTGGCGGCCCTTGCTTTTGTTAGCTGATACACGCTTGCCAAGCCGAATCAGGTTTAAAAGAAAAATATAGACAGAGGGGAATATTGAGAGTGTCACTGCTGACATTCTCTGGAAAATGCTGGTTTCCTGGCTACATATATATATATATATATATATATATGTATATGTATATATATATATATATATATATATATATATATATATATATATATATATATATATATATATATATATATATATATATATATAGTACAATATATATATATATATATATATATAGTACAGACCAAAGGTTTGGACACACCTTCTCATTCAAAGAGTTTTTCATTATTTTCATGACTATGAAAATTGTAGAGTCACACTTCAAGAGGAGTCACCTGAAATGGTTTTCACTTCACAGGTGTGCCCTGTCAGGTTTAATAAGTGTGATTTCTTGCCTTATAAATGGGGTTGGGACCATCAGTTGTGTTGTGCAGAAGTCAGGTGGATACACAGCTGATAGTCCTACTGAATAGACTGTTAGAATTTGTATTATGGCAAGAAAAAAGCAGCTAAGTACAGGAAAACGAGTGGCCATCATTACTTTAAGAAATGAAGGTCAGTCAGTCCGAAAAATTGGGAAAACTTTGAAAGTGTCCCCAAGTGCAGTCACAAAAACCATCAAGCGCTACAAAGAAACTGGCTGATATGCGGACCGCCCCAGGAAAGGAAGTCCAAGAGTCACCTCTGCTGCGGAGGATAAGTTCATCCGAGTCACCAGCCTCAGAAATCGCAGGTTAACAGCAGCTCAGATTAGAGACCAGGTCAATGGCACACGGAGTTCTAGCAGCAGACACATCTCTAGAACAACTGTTAAGAGGAGACTGTGTGAATCAGGCCTTCATGGTAGAATATCTGCTAGGAAACCACTGCTAAAGAAAGGCAACAAGCAGAAGAGACTTGTTTGGGCTAAAGAACACAAGGAATGGACATTAGACCAGTGGAAATCTGTGCTTTAGTCTGATGAGTCCAAATTTGTGATCTTTGGTTCCAACCACCGTGTCTTTGTGCGACGCAGAAAAGGTGAACGCATGGACTCTATATGCCTGGTACCCACCGTGAAGCATGGAGGAGGAGGTGTGATGGTGTGGGGGTGCTTTGCTGGTGACACTGTTGGGGATTTATTCAAAATTGAAGGCATACTGAACAAGCGTGGCTACCACAGCATCTTGCAGCGGCATGCTATTCCATCCGGTTTGCGTTTAGTTGGACCATCATTTATTTTTCAACAGGACAATGACCCCAAACACACCTCCAGGCTGTGTAAGGGCTATTTGACCAAGAAGGAGAGTGATGGGGTGCTGCGCCAGATGACCTGGCCTCCACAGTCACCGGACCTGAACCCAATCAAGATGGTTTGGGGTGAGCTGGACCGCAGAGTGAAGGCAAAAGGGCCAACAAGTGCTAAGCATCTCTGGGAACTCCTTCAAGACTGTTGGAAGACCATTTCAGGTGACTACCTCTTGAAGTGTGACTCTACAATTTTCATAGTCATGAAAATAAAGAAAACTCTTTGAATGAGAAGGTGTGTCCAAACTTTTGGTCTGTACTGTATATATAAATATAAATATAAATATAAATATAAATATATATATATATATATATATATATATTGCTGGTATATATGCTATATTTACTGCTGGTGGGCAGCTCCCCCGGGCTCAGCAATGTACCCATACAACGCACTGATCTTCCGGGTTTACAAGCATGCACGCCCCCTGTCTCTCGTGCTGTAGTTGGACCCAGCACAAGTTCAGCAGCAGGATCGCAGCCAAGGGTTTTTGCTGTTGACCTGCTGATTGCTTTGGCCAATCACAGCACAGATCTGTGTGGTTGATTTACTAAAACTGTGCAAAATCTGGTGCAGCTCCGCAGAAAAACTAGTGCTGCACCGAAATTTCAGCTATCGACCGAGAATAGGGTGTTCAGCAAAGAGGGAGAGCTAAATCGGACTTTACAGGCCAGAAAGGAGTAAACACATACAAATATATTATATATATATATATATATATATATATATATATATATATATATATATATATATATATATATATATATATCACAATTTATTTGTACATATTAAAATATAGGAATTCCATATGCATCTCTTGAACAACATAACACAGAAAGGAATAAAACCTAGGCCAAAATCATGGTACTGTGATAGAGATTCCTCAGAGGCCAACGCGTTTTGCTGAATGCTTCCTCAGGGCCTAGGGAACTGCAACAGTACTCATCTCACAATATATCACATTTATGTGTATGTAACTCCCAGCGGATGCTGGGGTATATAGGGAGAGGTTGACCGTAGAGATCTTGTTTGAGGGCTAGGTATATCCAGGTCCCCCTTGAGTTGAGGGTTAGAAACTCAGAGGTGTTATATTGCAGGTGGATAGATTCCTTAATAAGCACTAGATTGTGCATGCATAGATCTATATATGCAGACAAGGTGGATATAATTGGATGGATATGCTAAAGTCTCCTCAAAACAGGCGGCCGTCCTAATATAGCTAGGTATGCACAATGTATCTTCCTCCCATCATCCGAAGGTCATACCCAACAAATGGGAACTTTCCTTCTTATTGCCTCCAATCTCTCCGGTCAACTACCAGGTTTACTGTGCTTATGGTGTGTTTTTCATAGGTCATGTGACTGGGGTATATGACATGGGTGCATTTTTGATGCGTTCTTGCTGCCTTTTCAATGCATTTAAATGGGAAAATGCATTTTTAGGTGCGTTTTTTGTTTTTTAATTGACCAAATTTGCACGAAAAATGCAGGATTTTTCACACGGCTTCAAGTGGTGCTGACAATAAATTCATATTTATTTAAATTCATTAAAAAAAATATTAAAAAGTTAAATATAATACAATTATTTATAAAAATATATATTTCGGGTTTCAGTTTTGGCAGCGTGCATCCTGAATTTTCAGTTTCGGCTTTAAGAATTTTCATTTGGGTACACCTGTAATAGAAACCAATCAGCTATCAGGTTTTATTAGTCAAAGTTTAATTGAACAAGCTGAAGTTAGAAGCTCCCATGCACAGCTGCACCAGATTTTGCACTCTCCAGTCTTAGAAAATCAACCCCTCTGTGTCGTATGCAGGCCATATATGGATCGAATTCCGAATACATTTTCTTTTGAAAATCTGAAACTTTGTGCGTTTTGTGATCTGATGGTGCCACCATTGACTTCGAAATTCGACCAACCAAGCTTTCAATTTCATCTCATTTTGCTACAGAAAATAATTTTCGTGGCCCAGGATCTTGTTTTTTTTCCAGGAATTTTCTTTTCTTTTCAGGGATTTTATTTTCTTGAGCTAATGTGTATTTCTTTTTCAATTATATTTTCATCATGATTCTCCCATCATTGATAAGAAAACCGTTAGTTTTTAAAAAGTTTCAAACATGCCCAATCACTCAGATTCAATGGCTGTTGCTGTAGCCCACTAATGGTGCAAAATTGGAAAGAAAATTCTTAGATAAGATTTTAGAAAGAAAACTCTTTCAGAATTTCACCCATGTATGGCTGGCCTTAGTAAACACAACACAGATCTGGCTGTTTTTTTCTCCCTGATTTCACTCTTCATTCAGAGCTAAAATCAGAAAGAAAAGTCAGCCAGACTGTAAGTGAGTAAAATCAGTAATCGTACACTTGTTAGGCACACAGTAAAGCCCCGTACACACGTACCGATCGTCGGCCGAACGATCGGCCGTATTTTGTCCAGAGCTGTCGTGTCTGTTGAAAACTGCAAAAGACTGCACACGAATTTTGTCGGCCAACAACAGCAGAAGTGATGTCATGTGATGGTTAACTTTCCTTGTCTTTTTTCTTTTCTGAGCATGCCCAGTCTTGCAAATCTGTTGTCTGTCGGCCGAATTCTGTACTGACTGGCGAACAATCGGCCGTTCTGGTGTCGGCATACAAAAATTTTAATGCTTGCCGAAAATGCGCTGTCGGCTGTCGGAAGCATCATACTAACAAGCCGAAAATCGGCCGATCGGTCGTCGGCCGAATCTTTTCGGCCGACAATCTGCACGTGTGTACGGGCCTTTAACCCCTTGATTGCCATCCATATCCCCCCTGTCACCCAGCCAGTGCCATTAGTACAGTGTCAGTGTACAATATTATCACAGATCACTGTATTAGGGTTAATGGCGACATCACATAGCATCAGTTAAAGTTAGAATCCCTCCCAGCCAGTGTCAGTTAGTGCCAGTCCTTGATTGCCCACCACACTATAGCAGTCACACTTTAGGTTTCTGATCACCGCCATTGCTGGTATAGTGTCTGTTTAGGTTCGTATCCTGGTCAGAACTATAGTAGTGTCTCCAATAGTATAGTGTAAAAATACAGCATCAGTAGGATCAGCTTCGATCACTGCCAGGCCTGAATTTATGAAGACATTTTATTTAATTGGATATGTTTTATAACATATATATATATTTTATTCCAATTTTCTTTTCATTTTAATAATTAAAAAAAAAAAAAAAACAGTGGTGATTAAATACCACCAAAATAAATCTCTATTTGTGTGAAAAAAATGATATCAATTTCCTTTGCTTATAGTGTTGCATGACTGAGCAATTGCCAGTTAAAGTGTTGAATTCATTGAGGTCATTGGGCCCTATTGTTGGTGTCATTGGGAGGAATTGTGCCCCATCGTTGGTGTCATTGGGAGGAATTGTGCTCCATCATTGGTGTCATTGGGCCCCATTGTGGATGTCATTGGGAGGAATTGTGCCCCATTGTTTGTGTCTTTGGGAGGAATTGTACCTCATTGTTGGTGTCATTGGGAGGAATTGTGCCCCATTGTTGGTGTCATTGGGAGGAATTGTGCCCCATCGTTGGTGTCATTGGGAGGAATTGTGCTCCATCATTGGTGTCATTGGGCCCCATTGTTGATGTCATTGGGAGGAATTTTGCTCCATCTTTGGTGTCATTGGGAGGAATTGTGCCCCATTGTTTGTGTCATTGGGAGGAATTGTGCTCCATCGTTGGTGTCATTGGGAGGAATTGTGCTCCATCATTGGTGTCATTGGGTCCCATTGTTGATGTCATTGGGAGGAATTATGTCCCACCATTGGTGTTATTGGGAGGAACTGTACCCCTTCGTTGGCATCAGTAAATAAAATAGTGATCAAGGGCTGGATAAAAGCATGCAAAGGGGCCGCATCCAGTCCCGAGGCCACTGCCCTAAACAAAATGAACGAATAACCCCTGCAGGGTGGGAACATCCCCACTGCAAGAGTTCATTGTTTATTAACCCGGAGTTGGGCTTTAAAGTTGTTATAAAGGCAAAAGTTTTATTTATTTTATTTTTTTACTTTAACCACTTGCCGACCGCCTCACGACTATTTACTGCGGCACTCTGCCGCTTACAGGCAAAGCAACGTAGACCTACGTTGCTCACCCACGAGCCTGTAGGGGGCGAGTGCGCGGCGCCGGCGGCGCGTTCTCGCCCCGCTCGTTCCCTGGGGAGAAAGCGCGTTTGATCGGCGGCTCCGATGTCTGCCGGCCACTCGCGATCTCCCTCAGGAGAGGGAGAAAGACAGACGGCTGATGTAAGCACAGCCATCTGTCATTCTCACTGAAGTAGGCACAGAGGCTATGCGATCCTGCTATATAGGATCGCATGTCTCTGTGGTTACTTCACAAGCCACGCCCCCTGACAGTTAAAATCACGCCCCTAGGGACACAGTTAACCCCTTGATCACCAATAAAGTTAACCCCTTCCCTGCCAGTGTCATTTTTACAGTAACAGTGCATATGTATAGCACTGATTACTGTAGTAATGTCTCTAGTCCCCCCAAAAGTGTCAAAAATGTCAGTCAGGAGTCCGATCTGTCCGCCGCAATGTCGCAGTCCCGCAAAGAAAAATCGCAGATCGCTGCCAACAAAAATGACCTAAATCTTTCCAGTAGTTAGTAAACGCAATAACTTTTGCGCAAACCAATCAAAATACGCATATTGCAATTATTTTTACCAAAAATATGTAACAGAAAACAAATTGGCCTAAAATGTTAAAATTTAGATTTTTACATTTTTTTTGAGAATTTCATATAAAAAAATGTGACAAATATTGTTATTTTTTCAAAATTGTCGCTCTTTTTTTGCTTATAGCGCAAAAAATAAAAATCGCACAGGTAATCAATTACCACCAAAAGAAAGCTCTGTTTGTGGGAAAGAAAGGTGGTCAATTTAATTTGGGTACAGCGTCGCTCGACCGCGCAATTGTCCGTTAAAGTAACGCAGTGCCGATTCGCAAAATAGGGCCTGGTCTTTGAGTGGCCAAATCCTTCGGGGCTTAAATGGTTAATGCATTCTCTCATCAAAATCTGCTTCCCCAGCCCCCCTTAAAAATTAACTTAGCCTAATCTTGATTCAGTGCCTTGCCCGTCTGCAGCAGCTTCTCTCTCTCTCGGTTCCCACTGCTGTCAGTCAAATCCTGTGAGGAAGGAGCAGGGGCGGGGCTGAGTCTCACTGTGTGTGTCTATGGATGCACACAGCCTGGTTTGGGATCAAACCACGTAAGTGCACCCATAGCCATAGCAAGCAACTTGAGAGAAGGAGTCGCTCTGTGTAAACCCACTGCACAGAGCAGATAACTATAACATTTTTATTATTATTATTATTTTTTTTTTTTAAAGAACTTTTACAACCACTTTACGTAAATCCGTTTCAATACTTCCCCTTTTGCAAGTCTGCTTTAAGAAGATGTAGGCTACAGTATATCTACAGGTTCTGGCTTGCGGGGTGAGCACAAATAAATGACCCATGGTACTCCAGCAGCTAGCATCATGTTTACAATAACAAGCTATTCTGGAAAGGTATGCAGAATGGCGGATTCATGCTGCGCCAGCTGTGTCCTCCTGCAGGATAAACCTGCTTATGCTTATTTTCTTTTCTGGAACCTGGCAGGGAATCTGCTGTTTGTTGTAGGCTGCTAAAGCCCAGCAAATTAGAGGAAAGCCTGCACATCTCCCAGTTCAGTCTCTCTTAACCACTTCTGGACCGGAAGGTTTTACCCCCTTAATGATCAGGCCATTTTTTGCGATACAACACTGCGTTAGTTTATCTGACAATTGTTCGGTCATGCAACGCTGTACTTAAATAAAATTGATGTCCTTTTTTCCCCACAAATAAAACTTTCTTTTTGTGGCATTTGATCACCTGTGCTATTTTTATTTTTTGCACTATAAACAAAAAAAGAGCGACAATTCTGAAATAAAAAACAATATTTTTTATTTTCCGCTATAAAACATTCCCAATAAAAAAAAATTAAAAATCTAATTTTTTAATCAATTTAGGCCAATTTGTATTCTGCTACATATTTTTGGTAAAATAAAATCAGAATAAGTGTATATTAATTGTTTAACGCAAATGTTATCGCGTCTACAAACTAGGAATTTTTTATTTTTTTTACTAGTAATGGCAGCGATCAGCGATTTTTATCGGGACTGCGACATTGCGGCGGACAGATCGGATACCTAACTGACACTTTTGAGGGGACCAGTGACATTACTACAGTAATCAGTGCTAAAAATATGCAATATTACTGTACTAATGACACTGGCAGGGAAGGAGTTAACAACAGGGGCGATCAAAGGGTTAAGTGTGCTCCTAGGGAGTGCTTTCTAATGCCCCATACACACGTGCAGATTATCTGAAGACTTTTGTCTGCAGACTTACCAAAACCATATAATATGAGGTCAAACTTAAACACTTTCAATTTGTATGCAATCTGGCAGGCCCTTGCACTACATAGAAAAGGTAAATCTGAAGACAAAAGTCTGCAGATAATCTGCACGTGTGTACGGGGCATAAGTGTATGGGGGCTGTACTCATTGGATGAACACAGAGACCTGTGTTCCTAAATATGAGGAACACAGGATCCCTGTGTTCATCACTGACAGAACAGCGGTCTGCCTTGTGTACATTGGCAAACTGCCGTTCTGTCTCCACGGGGAGTTATCGCGGGTGCCCAACGCAACGTCCGCCGGTCCCGCTGATTGGCTCCCCCTCCAACGGCGTGTGCGCGCCCCCACTGATACGCGAAGCGTCATACAGGTGCGTCCTTTCACGTAACAGCGCCGACCTGCGTCAGTATAACTATGGGGGACTGGTTGGCAAGTGGTTAACCGGTTGCCGACCGCCGCACGACTATATACTGCGGCGGTCAGCCCCGGCCAGGCAGAGTGACGTAGGGGTACGTCACTCACCTGTCACTGACTTGTGAGCCAATTGCGGGCGGGCGCGCGCCCGCCAAGGCGCGCGCCCGCCCCGGCTCGTTCACTGACAAGTCAGTGCGTGTGACCGGCGGACCCGATCGTCCGCCGGTCACTCACGATCGCTCCGGTGAAGGGAGAAAGGCGGAGCGGCTTATGTAAACAAGCCGCCCGTCATTCTCCCTGGTGTAAAAATGAAGATCAGACGGTTCTACTATGTAGGACCGTTGATCTTTGTTTTTACAGCAATAGCCATGTCCCTATACAGTTAGAATCACGCCCCTAGGACACACTTAACCCCTCCCTCTCCAAAACAGTTAACCCCTTCCCTGCCAGTGTCATTTTTGCAGTAACAGTGCATATGTATAGCACTGATTACTGCAGTAATGTCACTGGTAACCCCAAAAGTGTCAAAAATGTCAGTCAAGGGTCCGATCTGTCCGCCGCAATGTCGCAGTACCGAAAAAAAAATCGCAGATCGCCGCCATTACGCGTTAAAAAAAAAAAACACCAAAAATTACAAAAATCTTTCCCTTTGTTAGTAAACGCAATAACTTTTGTGCAAACCAATCAAAATACGCTTTTTGCGATTTTTTTTTACCAAACATATGTAGCATAAAACAAATTGGCCGAAAATGTTAAAAAATTTTGATTTTTACATTTTTTTGGGGGGGAATTTCATATAAAAAAATGTGAAAAATATTGTTATTTTTGCAAAATTGACGCTCTTTTTTTGTTTATAGCGCATGATCACAAAAT
This sequence comes from Pelophylax lessonae, assembly GCF_965119305.1. Lineage (NCBI taxonomy): Eukaryota > Metazoa > Chordata > Amphibia > Anura > Ranidae > Pelophylax > Pelophylax lessonae. The sequence goes on along the minus strand of NC_138771.1, from coordinate 38,068,674 downwards.
CGCACAGGTGATAAAATACCACCAAAAGAGAGCTCTGTTTGTGGGAAAAAAAGGACGTCAAATTCGTTTAGGTACAGCGTCGCACGACCGCGCAATTGTCCGTTAAAGTCACGCAGTAAAAAAACGCAAAAACCCCCTGGTCTTTTAGCAGCCAAATCCTCCGGGGCTTAAGTGGTTAAAGAAGACAAGACTGCCTTTGGGGGGTTAATTATTCCCATTCCCATCAGTTCCACAGACTAGAAATTCAAAAATCTCTGTTGCAGTGTTTTGTTTTAGTTTTCTCCATAAAACGAGTGCGGTATTTCTTGTTGGAATATTTGACCACATGTGATAAAAAAAAAATGTCTGTTCTACCCGTAACAAGCAGTATGTTCATACATATATTCATGTCTGTGCAACAGAGAGGACAGCTAGAGACAGACAGATAGGCTTTACTTATATTTTAAGAACTTACCATTGCAGAATCATAAATGAAGGATCTATTTTATAGTTTTTTAAAGGTGTTTGCAAATATGTTTCTTTATTTATTATTATTATTAATATTATTATTATTATTATTATTTATTCAGAACTAAAAATAATTTTTTTTTTTTTAGTTTTAATTTTTATATTCAGGTAAATATAAAATATTGCATGGGAGGGGCGCATGTGCAGCACGATGCGGGACGGACGCTTCCTGTAGTAGCTCCAACAGACCTGGAGACCTAAGCACAATTCTCGGGGCAATTTCACACAAAATATCTCACCGATTTTATAAATGCACCCCTGTGGGACATCTTCATGCATGCCGACAGGTAAAAAGGCACGCAGTCGCCAGTTTTAGCATTCTCTAACTACATATTTACTCTGAACGAAGGAGAAGACAAGAATGTCCCAAAATGGTGCCCAGACTCCTACAGCTCCACTCCAGAACATGCTTCCATACAGAAGGATAGTTAGTACCCCTCTCAGTTTACTAAAGCCGATCTAGATGCCAGTTTATCAGCTATCTATGAAAAATTAGCTGACAAAATACAAACAGAATTGCACAAATCTACTAATACTCTCATCCAGGAGATAGCAGCATTAGACAGTCGCACAGACTTGCTAGAAACTAAACATGACAAACTATCCCTTGCACATGTAGTACCCTCCTAGTCAGGTGCTAGAATAAAAGCATTGCTTTTCTCCATCTGCTTACCAGGGGAGCCTGATCTGTTAGTTTTGCCTGTTGCATGTTCTGATGTGTGATTCACTGGGTCTGAGGGAGTGTCCCTACTTTATCCAATAGGGGAGCATGTTGGACAGTGGAGGAAACCAAGCCAGTGACACAAAGACGTTTGAGAGGGTCCCAGTGGGAGGGCACAACTGCCGTGTACCCTGGGATTGCTCATAAAATCCAGAGGGACATGTGACAGGGAATCTTTGGCGGGAAGCAGAGTCCCAGGAGGAGGGTGACGGCTATCTCTTCTCCTGTTGTATGACGAAGGTGGTCACAGGCAGTCAGCCTGGTGAGCCAGGTGTGGAGCTGAGCCCAAAAGGATCCTGTAGAGCTGACAGTGGAGCTGCTGGCAGAAGTCATCTGGTAAAAACAGTGTCCGTGAGTACCAGGGGACTTGCCAAAGGGTCTGCCCAGGAAGGGGGGCCACTCCAGTGAAGTCAGAGGATTGCAGGCCAGCTCACACAGTATGCCAGAGTAAAGGGGGTGCCAAGTAGAACCCTGAAGAGTAGGGGTAAAGGGGGTGCCAAGTTTGTTAACTACTTCACTACAGTTAGAAGTCCTGAAATTATGCATAGTTCATTCAGTTGGAGTATCCCACTCATCCCTTCTCATATCCCAGTTCTCAATAAAAACAACAAAAACCAAATCCCCTGGACTGTTTTCTGACTAAGCCAAACACTTAAACTATCTGGAATTGCTAAGTTTTTGCTATGGGTAACACAGTTACATAGTTAGTGAGGTTGAAAAAAGACATCAGTCCATCCAGTTCAACCTATGATGTGTGTGTGTTTGCTGTTAACCGTACATTGTATACCCCTTTATGTTGTGGTCCTTAAGGTGCCCATCTAATAGTTTTTTGAAACTATCAATCCTCCCTGCTGATACGACTGCTTGTGGAAGAGAATTCCACATCCTTTCTGCTCTTACAGTGAAGAACTCCCTGGAATCCGTATCCAGCAGCTCCCATGGGAGTAGTACTACACACATAATGATCTCAGAAAAGAATAGGAGATACTGGCTGACAATTTTTCCAACTTACAAGCTCAGGTAGAGGATTTGGACAATAGATATCGCCGCAACAACCTGGGAATTCGTAAGGGCCCTGAGACAGTCATGGAACTCATGCCTGCTATGTCCAAATTATTCCACAACCTCCTCCCTGATAGACCACTGTCCTCCTTTATATGTGACAGAATTCATAGGGCCCATCGTCCAAAATCACCTCAAGACAAACCCCCACATGACATAATATTGTATATGAAGGATTATCTAACAAAAGAAGATATCCTGCGTGCCTCCAGGAATACTCCCAATATTGAACTAGAAGGTATCAGGGTTCAGATTTTCTCTGACATCTCTCCAGCCATTTTGGAAAGAAGAATAAAGATGAAGGAGGTTACATCGGTTCTTCAATCAGCAAGAATAAGATATCATTGGGGTTTTCCATTGAAATGATTAGTAGCACACAATGGTACCACATACGCAGTCTTCAACATCAATGAGGGAAAGGAGCTTCCCTTCAATCTGGGTTCACTGGAACCTGAGCCTTCTCTTTGTTTACCAGCAACACCTAGATCATCACCAATTTGGGCCACGCCATCCTCACGTCATATTTAAAGAAGATGGCAACAATCCTTTAGAGCAGGGATTCCCAAACTATGGCCCTCCAGTTGTTCAGGAACTACAATTCCCATCATTCCTAGTCATGTATGTGAATGTCAGAGTTTTACAATGCCTCATGGGATGTTTAGTTCTGCAACAGCTGCAGGGCCGTAGTTTGGGAATCCCTGCTTTAGAGATCAAGCAGTCTATTGGTATCAGCTTGCTGTTCTCTTTTAACAGATCAAGTTTTGTCCTGTTTATGGACTTGTTCAAAAAGAAGATAAAGCGTAAAAGAAGGACGAGCATACCTCGGAAATGAGCATTTATTAGACAATTCTTTTTTTTTTTGTTTTTTTTTCCCAACAGATGATGCAGAATGCGCTCAAGTCTAAGGTTTATTAAGAACTATTTTTTTCGGTGTGAGAGTAGGGCTGGCCATACATTATACAATTTTCTGTACAATTTTCTTTAGATTTACCTTCAACTATGTAGTGCAAGGGCCTGCCTAATTGAAAGTGTTGTTTTGTTCTGACCTCATAATATATGGTTTTTGGTAAATGTACAAGAAAATTGAACATCTATGACCAGCCTAAGGGAGAGAGAAGGAAGAAGGGAGAAAAAAGAAAAGAAGAAAATGTTGGTTTATATATACAGTATATATATATATATTGAACATTATATACTTTTTTCTCTTTATATTTGGTGTTTTACATTTTACAAAGGCATGCACGCTTCCTAACCACTTAAGCCCTGGGAGATTTTACCCCCTTCCTGACCAGGGCCTATTTTGCGATTCGGCACTGCGTGACTTTAAGGGACAATTATGCGGTCGTGCGACCCTGTACCTAAACGAATTTGACGTCCTTTTTTTCCCACAAACAGAGCTTTCTTTTGGAGGTATTTGATCACCTGTGCGATTTTTTGATCATGCGCTATAAACAAAAAAAAGCAAAAATTTTGCAAAAATAAAAATATTTTTCACCTTTTTTATATATGAAATTCCCCCAAAAAATTTAAAAATCTAAATTTTTTAACATTTTTGGCCAATTTGTTTTCTGCTACATATGCTTGGTAGAAAAAATCACAATAAGCGTATTTTGATTGGTTTGCGCAAAAGTTATTGCGTTTACTAACTAAGGGAAAGATTTTTGTCATTTTTGTTGTTTTTTTTTTTAACAAGTAATAGCGGCGATCTGCGATTTTTTTTGCGGGACTTTGACATTGCGGCGGACAGATCGGACCCTTGACTGACATTTTTGACACTTTTGGGGGTACCAGTGACATTTCTACAGTAATCAGTGCTATACATATGCACTGTTACTGTAAAAATGACACTGGCAGGGAAGGGGTTAACTTTATTGGGGAAGGAGGGGTTAAGTATGTCCCTAGGGGCATGTTTCTAACTGTGATTGGACATGGCTACTGGTGTAAGAACAGAGATCAACGGTCCTACATAGTAGAACCGTGTGATCTCCATTTTTACACAGGGGAGAATGACAGGTGGCTTTGTTTACATTAGCCGCCTGCCTTTCTCCCTTCACGGCGCACGATCGTGAGTGACCCGCTGACATCGGTTCCGCCGGTCACACGCACTGACTTGTCAGGGAACGAGCCGGGGCGGGCACGCGCCTCCGCAGGCGCGCGCTCGCCCGCTATTGGCTCACAAGCTAGTGACAGGCTAGTGACGTACCGGTACGTCACTTTGCCTGGCCGGGGCTGACCGCCTCAGTATATGTACTTGCGGCGGTCGGCAACCGGTTAAATTACAACTTTCTGATGCTTGGTTTATCAGTCGTCGCTGGTTAGTCCCCTTACTTGCTTTCGGTACCTTATTATGAATCTGACATAGTTATGTCTCTTAGTGCTGGTTCACATATATGCAATGACAGACATTGCATGTGATTCGGAGCGCACTGCTCTGCAAATCACATTCGATGTCTGTGCGATGCGAACTCAGCCATACAGATTATATGGCTGAATTTGCATCGGATTCGGACACAACTGGCACAGGACCCTTTTTTGGGTCCGCACCAGAATCGGATTGCATGGGTGTTCACACCTATGAGATCCGAACCATGTCCGAACCTACAGTTCGCACTGCGATATGCAAACTGATCTGGGGATGTCGTTAACTTTGTATTGACACCCCCAACAATTCGCATATGGCAGTGTGAACTGTCTGCAAGTTGAATGCGATGCAGGAACCCACAGTGGATTTGCAGGGTTCCCGCATCGCATGTGTGAACTGGGACTTAGCCTTCTTTACTCTGACCCTTGGTAATTTTAATATGGCCTTTGGGGTTCCGATTGCAAGTATTGGACGATTTTGTCCACATAGTTTGTTTAAATGGTCAGGCCACTTGTTGTCCCATGACCCCGTTTTATTTTTTTCCTTTACTTTACCCTTATGGCTTTTTAAAACTGGTTACTTTTGTTTGGAAAGTCTAAAATATCTACTCATCTTTATTCTTATAAAAAAATAAGAAAGAATATTACAATACTATATCTAAATATATATAGATTTATATATATATATATATATATATATATATACATTGCGATATTTCAGTAGTTGGTCATATCCTGAATTGTGTTATAGCCCTTGTATTTACATTTTACTACAATGGAATTGTCTATATCGCTAAAGCAAACCACCCTTGCATTCTTTCCCATTTATTATTTTTTTATCTGTGCTATACCAGAATCCTATTTATCTACTCTAGCTTACCCACTATCATTTTTTATGGGACTTAAGGTACTATCAAATAACGTGCAAGGATTTACTTCTTCTCAAAAACAAAAAAAAGCCTTTCGACAATATAAAAGGTTAGGCGCAGACATAATCTTATTAAAAGAAACCCATTTTTCCTCCTTCAACCATCCACATTATTTTGATAAATCTTACAGCCAATTCCACTGTACTACATTCTCAACCAAATCCCGAGGAGTGGCTATTTTAATTCCAAATTCTAAAGTTTTTAAATTACAAAATGTATATAAAGACCCTGATAGAATCGTTTCCTGATGCTAAAGGGTTCAATCAGTGGTTGTCTATTGACAATAGCCTGTTAATATGCTCCGAATGATAATCAGTCCTTGTTTTTAAAAAAAATAATTATACATTAGACCGTTATAAATTTCCACATATCATTATATGTATCAAAATAGTGTAGCGCTAATGACAACTAAAATAATGAATATAACGCATTGGTCATAACAACAAGTGAAGTGATACAAACAAAGCAAGCAAAGTCCATAGGGGTCATAAGTCCCAAAAATGGATAGTAGATGGAAAGTTGTGATCCAAAAAAGGTTGAGTCCCAATAGATGGTGAGGCAGGAGGAAAACACCCGTGATAGGTAATGAGAGATGGCTGCTTACCAGAATGAATGGGCCCCCAACTTAATGGACAGGCCACAAAGGCTTGGTAAAGGACTCAGCATATACTCTTGCCTCCACAAACATAGGGATATGGACATGGATCAAATGCGCTTATAACCAGTCTCGGCATCCAAAGGTGTAACACAATGAAGCAATAAAGCTCATATACAGCTCCGGTATTAGGTGCTGTTCTGTACACCTCCAGGAGTTCCACTCTATCCCAATCCTTCTGGGCAGCCATCCTGGTAGAGTAATGGTTTTGCTTCCTCATGTCAGCTTCCAGCAAGGAGAGCAGTGAACAGCATAGTAATGCCACGTGAGTGGGTGGCGTAACGTGTGGAGGCGGAGTCAAACCACATTCCTGTTAGCCCTGTTAGTTAGATGCTGGAAATAAACACCTGCATGGAGGAGTCAGAAACAAGCTTTCCCTTCTTCTGTATGGTGAGCTATTTAGAGGCGCTGCACCTAAAGCGAATCGTCCTGCGATAGAGCCAATCTATGGGAAGGAGTGAATTCTGGATTGTGACACTTTACTAAGGATCTATTGTAGCTGAGCATGGATGACCTGTATAGGTTAATATGGGTCCACCAATAAGGTCTCTTTGAAATCTCATCTGGATTGGGAAATTGTACTACCTTTACTTCCTTCAAAAGCGGAGATTACAGCCCAGAAGGATTGGGATAGAGTGGAACTCCTGGAGGTGTACAGAACAGCACCTAATACCGGAGCTGTATATGAGCTTTATTGCTTCATTGTGTTACACCTTTGGATGCCGAGACTGGTTATAAGCGCATTTGATCCATGTCCATATCCCTATGTTTGTGGAGGCAAGAGTATATGCTGAGTCCTTTACCAAGCCTTTGTGGCCTGTCCATTAAGTTGGGGGCCCATTCATTCTGGTAAGCAGCCATCTCTCATTACCTATCACAGGTGTTTTCCTCCTGCCTCACCATCTATTGGGACTCAACCTTTTTTGGATTACAACTTTCCATCTACTATCCATTTTTGGGACTTATGACCCCTATGGACTTTGCTTGCTTTGTTTGTATGACTGCACTTGTTGTTATGACCAATGTGATATATTCATTATTTTAGTTGTCATTAGCGCTACACTATTTCGATACACATTTTTCTTGGATTTCTATAGGTCCAGTGTTTAGCTGCTATTATTTAGGATCATTTTATCATCTGTTTTTTGTTAAAATTTAGCGCAGGGTTCCCCCCTTGATTTTATTTGCTCACATATCATTATAGGTGGTGACTTCAATTTAGCTACTCATCCAGCACTGGATAGAAGCAGAGTTGTATCCCTCTTCTAAAGCATTCCCTAAATCTATGACTCTATCCTTAAATAATCTTCAACTAGCGGACTCTTGGAGGGCTCATAATATCGGTACAAAGGCCTACACATTTTACTCTCACCCACACGACAGTTATGCCCGTTTAGATTATATTTTTAGCGCACCAATATTGTTAGCCAATTCTTCTAAAGCAGATATCCACTCATGTCCATGGTCTGATCACCAAATTGTAACTTTGTGCACATCTCATATAATCCTTGCCCCTACCCCATTTTGATGGGTTATTTTTTTTTTTAAGTTTGTTTTCCAAAATACAAATCACACATTAAAAATAGTTTCATCCAATTACATTTCACCCCATTATTCTTCCTTTCCCCCCCCCATCACACTCTCCCCCCCCCCATATCCCTACTTATCCTCTTCTCTCCCTTCCCTCCACTTGGTATATTCCCTTGTTTTCTTGAAATCATTCCATTCCTCCCAAATGTTCCCCCATTCTTCCTCTTTATCTTCTCCCCCATTTCTTAGATATTCCATCATTCTTATTTTCTCTACCCTATTAATCCAATCCCCTACTGTCGGGACCTCCTCTTTCTGCCAGAACAGGGGAATCAAGCTCTTTGCAGCGTTCATTAAATGTGGTATTAAAGTTATTTTATATTGTTTTACTAAATTCTTTATACCATGAAATAAGCAAAACCACGGCTCTTCTGGGACTTCAATATTTGTAACCTTCTTAATTTGAGCAAGAACTTCCTTCCAATATTTTTTAATTTTAGGGCAATCCCACCATATATGTGCCATTGTACCTACTTCCTCACATCCCCTCCAGCAATATTTTGATTTTGCCTTCTGATAATTATGGACTTTGTCTGGGGTATTATACCATCTAGAGAGGCATTTATAATTCATTTCTGCTGTGTTTGTGTCTACTGCGGAACCATGTATTAACTTCAAACTTTTTCCCAAGTGAAAGTCCCCCCTCTGTATTCCCAGCTCCCCTTCCCATTTTTCTATGAACGGCGGTTCTGTTGGTGCCATCTCTGTCACCAAGATTTTATAAATATTAGAGATGCTATTCTTATTCCCCTCCGAAACACAAATTTTCTCAAAGGGCAATAACTCCTCTTCTGTTCTTAATGGTTTTGGTAATGACGCCAAAAAATGTTTCAACTGACAGTATCGCCACTCATCTATTTTCCATTTTTTTTGTTTTAACTCACCCATTGTGCACATTTTACTTTTAACCAATATATCTTTTAATCTAATATCCTCCCCTCCCATCCAATTACCCCATAATTTTTCTTGTCCTGGTGGAAAAAATTTAGATGGGTTATTAACGATTCTTTATTGACAGACCCAAATGTTATACAACAAGTATCTTCACATATAGGAAATTATTTTTCAGAAAATAATACTGAAGATACACCCCCTACCACTCTTTGGACAGCATATAAGGCCGTATAAAGAGGTCATTTAATTAACATTGCCGTAACCAAAAACAAAGCTAGGCTTTTGGATATAAAAACCCTGACAAGAGATTTGGATCGCCTTTATATTCAACAAAGTCATTCCCCATCTCCTGATCTCTCCCAACAAATTTGTAATAAACGTCAATCACTAGACACACTATTATCTACTGATACCGAAAAGGCTTTCAGATATTCAAAAGCAAGATTCCTTTTACATAGCAACTCTGCATCTACCATGTTTGCTAGAAAATGGAATCAATCAACTAAGCCTCCCCACGCCTACAAACTACGAAACCATTCCGGTAACTTAGTTACCCATCTCAAAGAGGTCTTAGAAATTTTCTCCAGTTTTTACAAAGATCTTCTCTCAGCCCCTCAGTCAGCTTCCTACTCTGTCAGCCAGCAGGCAAACACCCTTAACGCACCTTGTACAGAATCAGAAATAATCAAAATGATAAAATCTCTCAAAACTTTTACTGCCCCTGGTCCTGATGGATACTCTACCACCCATACCAAAAAAATGTTCCTTTCTATTAGCGCCATTCCTAATTAAGCTATTTAATTACATTTTACAAGGGAATCACTTTCCAAAGGAAATGCTTTTAGCAAATATGTCATTATTACCAATACCCCAAAAAGTTCACACTCCCACAAAATTTTCTCCCAATTTCAGTTTTTAATAATGACCTGAAAATTTTTGGGCGTCTGCTGGCAGACAGACTGGCTGAAGTTATCACATCCCTGGTCCACTCGGACCAAACAGGTTTTATCCCAGGTAGGCAAATTACAGACAACATTCGCCTTGTCACCAATATAATTCAGAATGCCAATCTACATTCTCGCCCAGTTTGTATAGTTAGCCTGGATATACATAGGGCATTTGATAATGTCAGTTGGTACTATTTAAATTGTCTGCTGCCTAAATTTGGCATCTCTGATAAATTTTTACATGGATTTAGGGACCTATACCACTCTCCCCAAACTTGAATTAAGCTCCCAGGCAGCAAGACTTTTTCCCCTTGGGAAGAGGCACTAGACAGGGATGCCCCCTTTCCCCACTATTATTCACTCTTGTGATTGAACCCCTAGCTTGTGCCATCAAAAATAACAGAAATATTAAAGGTTTCATTAAAGGCTCTAAATAAAGAATTTAAATTATGTCGATACGCAGATGATGTTCTTGTATTTTTACCAGTACCCCTTATCTCCCTACCCAATCTTTTAACTGAATTAAAAATATTTCAAGATCTCTGAGGTTTGGGAGGAAATTTAGCTAAATGCTCAGCCATGCCTATTAACCTTCCCTCAGAGTGACAGCTTCTTTGCAGGAGAGATTCTACTTTACCTGCTGCACTACTCCCATGGGAGCTGCTGAGTGTGGGTTCCCCTGGGTTACCATTAGCAACAGTAGGATATTTAAGCATTTTTCCAAGTGTGATTACCTCAGACAAGAACCAGTCCAGTTTCTTTGGTTTTTTGGGTTTATTGAGAACTTGGATAGGAGAAGGGATGAGTGGGATACTCCAACAAGTGAACCATTCATAAAATAGGCAGGGACTATACAGAACAACTGATTGACGCTGGTTAACGCTGACTGGTGCTGGTTAACGCTGACTGATGCTGGTCACGGCTAGGCTGCTTACTTTAGCTTCACTTTTGACTTTGAAAAGTCCTTTAAGCTCCCTAAGGTACTCCTTCCTGAGATAGCTGACTTGTAGTGTAGACTGTACTGCTGAGACACTTCAGGGCCCTTCCTGGGGCCCTCTTTATTCCCTATTCTTCAGCTCTTCAAAACTTGGCACCCCCTTTACTGTAACATCCCAGGTTAGCTGGATCTCTGATCCCCTTGACCTTTCTGGAGTGGCCCCCTCTCTTAGGCAGACCCCTGGGCAGATCTTGAGTACTCACAACACTGGTTTTCCAGAAGTATCCTGCCCCACAGCTCCACTTGGTCAGCACACACTGGATCCTCTACAGCACAGCTCATCCCCTGGTCCCTAGGCCGATTGCCTGGACCACCTTCCTCAGCAACAGGAGTAGAGACAACCGTCACCCTCCTCCTGGGACCTGGCTTCTCGCCCAAAGACGCCCTGTCACATGCTCCCCTCCTATTTATGTGCAATCCCAGGATGCATTGTACATGTACTCGTTCTCCGTCCATCAAATAGAAAGGCCAATAAAACTATTTACCAGATGGTATATGACCCCTGCCAAGATATACTCCTGCTATCTTTCAGCATCTCCTTGTTGTTTTAGGGGTTGCCCTGAACATGGTATCTATTTACATATATTTTGGAGCTGCAAATTTTTATAACCTTTGTGGCAATGAACTACTACACAGGCACAATTAATGGGTAAAATTATAACTCCCACACCTCAAACGTGTCTTATGTTTTTCCCTATATCGGACATTCCCACCCCTTGTAGTAGGTTACTGTACACTCTTTTTAGCTCCATCCAATGGATGATTGCCTATAATTGGTGTTCTTCTTCCCTTCCATGGACACAGAATGGAAATGATCAAACTATCTGAACGTACTTACCACACGCTTAATGACACTATGTACATTTTTGTAAAAAAAAAAAAAAAAAGGTCTTATTGGGATTCTTCTTTAATCCATGTAATATAACATATCCATATTAGGGCTGAGCTTCAAGTTCGAGTCGAACGTAAGTTAGACTCGAACATTTGGGCGTTCGTGTATTCGCTGAACAAATGGGGCCGTTCGCGGGAAATTCGCCCAACCACCACACCCGAAAAATAGAAAAGAAAAAAGAAAAACACTCCCGCCACTTCAGACGCCTCTGGCTTAATGAGCTGCTGGAGATGTGACAGCTCTTTTATAGGAAATTCACTGCATCTGAGCTGTGCATTATGGGGCGCTCGTGACTTCAGATTCCTATAAAAGAGCTGTCAAACTCAAACAGCTTATTACGCGAGAAGCATCTGAAGAGGCAAGAGCTTCTTTTTTTTCTATTTTTTGGGTGTGGCAGGCGACGTGATTGATGATGGATTTACATTGGGAGACATTATTTTTTTAATAAAGGACTTGTCAAAAACTGGCTTTTGTCTTTATTTTTTTTTGTACACTTTTTTGGTGAATGGGTCGGGGTATGATGTACCCGATATCCATTCACAGGGGGCAGGATCCGGGGGCCCCCTTGTCCAGATTTCGATAAGCCCCCCACCTGCAGACCCCCACACCCACAGCCCAGGGTTGTCTGGAAGAGACCCTTGTCCCCATCAACCCCTTGTCGGGAAGAGACCCTTGTCCCCAGCACCCCAAAGCACCCTCCCCATGTTGAGGGCAAGTGGCCTGGTATGGTTCAGGAGGGGGGGGGCGCTCGCTCGTCCCCCCCCCCCTCTATCCTGTCCAGCCAGGCTGCTTGCTTAAATAAGGAACTGGTATGGATTTTGGGGGGGACCCAATGCCCTTTTTCTTTTCAATTTTGATGTAGGGTTCTCTTAAAAACCCTTCGGGTCTGGTATGGACTTGGGGGGGACCCCACGCCTTTTTTTTCATGGTTTTTTATCTGTATTGCCAGGAGCCGACAATACATTACAGCAGCGAGCAAGTTTAAATTACATTTTTTCCTTTAGAAATGTCAGTATTGCTGCAGCAGGCTACAAACATCAAACAAATTTTTATTGTTTCACTTTAAGCATCATTAAAATCGCTTCTTCTGTAAAAATGATTGTTTTTAAAAAAAATGTTTCCATACAGTTTTTTAAGGTAATAACTTGCAATTAAGCCTTTAAAATGAGCACTTTTGATTTTTCGTGTTCGAGTCCCATAGACTTTAATGAAGTTTGCATGTTCTAACAAACTTTTCCCCTGTTTGCGGTGTTTTGGTGCAAACCGAACTGGGGGGGGGGGGCGTTCCGCTCATCACTAATCTATATGCTCAATTCAGGGGCATAACTACAGGGGGTTGCAGGGGTTGCAATTGCAACTGGGCCCCATGCTCCAGGGGGCCTGTGCTGCTCCCGTGTACACCTGGATAGGAGGGCCGGCGGGGGCAGCATATAGAGAAACCACTGTCCTCCTTTTTCCTCCTGTAGCTGTAGGAGGAAAATGGAGAAGATTTGTTCCTCTTTGCTGCCCCCGCCACTCCTCCTATCCAGTTAACTTGTGTTCTGCTGTCCCTGGGCCCCTGTGTGCTCCCCTGGTCCTCCTCCCCCCCACTGCCCCCCCCCACTGTGCTCCCTCCCCTCTCCTGCTGGCTGTTGCAGGGGATGTTTCCTGTTTCCCAATAGAGAACCAGGAAGGGGTCGGTAAATATGTAATTTATCAGCTCCTTCCTTTTCTGAATGGACAGAGTCATAGTCAGTGACATTGTAAAAAAAAAAAAAAATAAAATGATAAAAAAATAATACAATTAAAATACCAAAAAATAAAAACTACTGACACCAGTGGGTGAACTTCCAGTATCGCAAAGGTCACACTTGTGACTGGGCCCATGCATTCCACCAAGATGGCAGGAAGGGGGGCGGGGGCCCACTGCAGAACTTGTGAAAGGGTCCCGTTGCGAGACCGTAATAAAGGGCCCCGCAATGAGGGTAAAGGGCCCCAGGATCAGTGGGAAGAGCCCCAGGCTTGAAGGGAAGGGCCCCGGCCAGGGGTCTGGGGGGCCCTTCATGTTTTTTTGCACCGGGGCCCTCAAGGTTCTAGTTACGCCTCTGGCTCAATTCCTCCTTTAATCTCGGTCATTTATTATTAACATCCCTTTCATGTTGTTTGGCTTATCCTCCTATATGCATATTTGACCTTCTGATATGGCTCCTCATTGTGGTAACAGTCTATTTCACCCATCCTTTCTAGGTGCCTTATATATACAAATGTATATCTTGTTATATTCTAAAATGTTAACAATATCTAAATGCATATTTTTGTAATATTACTGTACAAATCTTCTTTTCTATATGATTGTACATGTTGTGGACCTTCCTAATAAAATTGTTTGTAAACAGAAATATTAAATTTGAATGTTAATGATTTCCAGTCAGATTGTGGAGCTTTGAGCTGGTTTCACAGGTTTCCTGCTAATCTCAGTTGTATGCCAAGGAAAAGCCTGTTCTTAAGCTTGATTATTCACACAGCCATATTATTTAGAAGAGTGACCCATCTCCACTTCCTTTCTCCTCTCCTCCTGAACTATAGGCTTTCAATAAGAGAGAGACAGTCTAAAGCCAGCCATAGATGGTTCAGCAGGGACCAGCCAAGATTTGATTCATCTATGGGCAGGCTGGTTGTACTGAAGTTGGGCTGATTATTGGGACCCGACTGTTATGACAGACTTTCAGCTTTAATTTGAGGGTATTTACATCCAAATCAGGTGAACGGTGTAGGAATTACAACAGTTTGTATATGTGCCTCCCACTTTTTAAGGGACCAAAAGTAATGGGGCAATTGGCTGCTCAGCTGTTCCATGGCCAGGTGTGTGTTATTCCCTCATTATCCCATTTACAAGGAGCAGATCAAAGGTCCAGAGTTAATTTCAAGTGTGCTATTTGTGCTATTTGCATTTGGAATCTGTCAAATCTCAATATGAGATCCAAAGAGATGTCACTATCAGTGAAACAAGCCATCATTAGGCTGAAAAAAACAAAACAAACCCATCAGAGAGATAGCAAAAACATTAGGTGTGGCCAAATCAATTGTTTGGAACATCCTTAAAAAGAAAGAACGCACTGGTGAGCTCAGCAACACCAAAAGACCTGGAAGACCACGGAAAACAACTGTGGTGGATGACCGAAGAATTCTTTCCCTGGTGAAGAAAACACCCTTCACAACAGTTGGCCAGATCAGGAACACTCTCCAGGAGGTAGGTGTTTGTGTGTGAAAGTCAACAATCAAGAGAAGACTTCACCAGATTGAATACAGAGGGTTCACCACAGGATGTAAACCATTGGTGAGCCTCAAAAACAGGAAGGCCAGATTAGAGTTTGCCAAACAACATCTAAAAAAGCCTTCACAGTTCTGGAACAACATCCTATGGACAGATGAGACCAAGATCAACTTGTACCAGAGTGATGGGAAGAGAAGAGTATGGAGAAGGAAAGGAACTGCTCATGATCCAAAGCATACCACCTCATCAGTGAAGCATGGTGGTGGTAGTGTCATGGCGTGGGCGTGTATGGCTGCCAATGGAACTGGTTCTCTTGTATTTATTGATGATGTGAATGCTGACAAAAGCAGCAGGATGAATTCTGAATTGTTTCGGGCAATATTATCTGCTCATATTCAGCCAATGCTTCAGAACTCATTGGACGGAGCTTCACAGTGCAGATGGACAATGACCCGAAGCATACTGCGAAAGCAACCAAAGAGTTTTTTAAGGGAAAGAAGTGGAATGTTATGCAATGGCCAAGTCAATCACCTGACCTGAATCCGATTGAGCATGCATTTCACTTGCTGAAGACAAAACTGAAGGCAAAATGCCCCAAGAACAAGCAGGAACTGAAGACAGTTGCAGTAGAGGCCTGGCAGAGCATCACCAGGGATGAAACCCAGCGTCTGGTGATGTCTATACGTTCCAGACTTCAGGCTGTAATTAACTGCAAAGGATTTGCAGCCAAGTATTAAAAAGTTTGATTTATGATTGTTAATCTGTCCCATTACTTTTTGGTCCCTTAAAAAGTGGGAGGCACATATACAAACTGTTGTAATTCCTACACCGTTCCCCTGATTTGGATGTAAATACTTTAAATTAAAGCTAAAAGTCTGCAGTTATAGCACATCTTGTTTGTTTCATTTCTAATCCATTGTGGTGGTGTATAGAGCCAAAAAGATTAGAATTGTCTTGATGTCCCAATATTTATGGACCTGACTGTATAAGTGGTGCACAAAACACAATGAGTGGTTTTTTAAATCAAAACCAGGTCTTTGTTTTATTTGTATAGCACAGTGACACATCACCAATGACGCCTCCACTTTTTTATTTTAGATCTACAATTTTAGGGGGACTTTGAGGTTTCAGCATGATGTTGTGATCTATTTCCGCATTTGTGTCAATGGAAAATCTGCAATTTTGGTGTCTTTGAACTAAAGTACACTTGTCAGTTGTTCCATAAGTAGATGGTTTAGTAGCAACAAAACAACAAGCATTGTCATTTCTTCCATTTTTCAAATGTATATTTTTCAACTCCTGAGAAATGGTCACATTCTGAGATTTTTCCTTACCATGCACAAAGGAATTTCATATTAATGACTCAATAACGATCATACATGACATTATGTAACATAAGGAAATGCTCAATACACATCTTGCTGGGGTGCTTAGAGCATCAAAAATATCACATAGGGCATGGCCAACATTAGTATAACTAAAAGTAACTCTATAATTAAAGCGATTGTAAAGGTTCACATTTTGTAAAATAAAAATAACATACATGTCCCACTTACCTGCTCTGTGTAAGGATTTAGCACAGAGCAGCCCCGATCCTCCTCTTCTGGGGTGCCCTGCCGGTGCTCCTGGCTCATCCCCTTCATCAGGTGCCCCCACTGAGAGCCGCTTTCCACGGGGGCACCCTTGCGGGCGCACTCCTGTGTCCCGCTGCTGCGTCTATTGAATCAGCCCCGCCCCCCACCCGCCGCTCCCGTGTCACTGGATTTAATTGACAGCAGCGGGAGCCAATGGCTCCTGCTGCAATCAATCTATCCAATGGAGCCACTGGGCTCTTGCACATCGCTGGAACAGATGGGCTCAGGTAAGAAAAAGGGGGGGGGGGGCTCTGGGGGCAGCTATAGCACAGAAGGTTTTTCGCCTTAATGTATAGAATGCATTTAGGTGAAAAACCTTGAGACTTTACAATCCCTTTAACCGCTTGCAGACCAGCCACCGCAATTATATGGCGGGAGGTCGGCAGGTTGCTGCAAATCGCCGTACCTGTACGAGGCACACGCCCACTCGACAGCGGGCACCCGCAATTGCTCCCCATGAAGAGAGAATGACAGTCTGCTGTTATAAACACAGCAGACCAGCAGACCGTTGTTCTCTCTGGTATCAACACAGAGCCCCTGTGTTCCTCCTATTTAGGAACACAGGTCTCTGTGTAAATATTACAAGCCCTAACCACCCACAGTTAGAAAACACCCCCTAGGCTCACACTTAACCCTTTGATAACCCCGGAGTTAACCCCTTCCCTGCCAGTGTCATTATGACAGTAACAGTGCATATTTTGTAGCACTGATTACTGTAGTAATGTCACTGGTCCCCCCAAAAGTGTAAAAAATGTCAGTTAGGAGTCCAATCTGTCTGCCACAATGTCGCAGTCCCACTAAAAATTGCTGATCATCGCCATTACCAGTAAAAAAATCTAAATAAATAAAAATGACATAAATCTTTCGGCTAGTTTGTAGACGCGATTACTTTTGCACAATCAAGATACGCTTATTGGGATTTTTTTTTTACCAAAAATATGTAGCAGAATACAAATTGGCCTAAAAGGATGAAAAAATGTGATTTTAATTTTTTTTTTTTGGGGAATGTTATATAGCAGAGTATGAAAAATATATCTATATGTATTTTTTTTTTTATTCGAATCGTCGCTCTTTTTTTGTTTATAGCGCAAAAGATAAAAATCGCACAGGCGATCAAATACCACCAAAAGAAAGCTCTATTTGTGGAAAAAAAAGGACATCAATTTTATTTAGGAACAGCGTCGCATGACTGTGCAATTGTCAGTTAAAGTAATGCAGTGCCGAATCGCAAAAAGTGGCCTGGTCATTAAGGGGGCAAATCCTTCCGGTCCAGAAGTGGTTAATAGGCATAAAAAAAAACCGAAAAACTAAACAATTGCTTTAATTTAAAGAGCTTTTGTAACATTCACAAATTGCATTAATGCATATCCATGGTCAAAATATAAAATCATGTATTCATTTCCACATTGTATTTCAGTTATCCCTAGCCTATTCCTATTCAACTCACCTTGTTTAGATCCCCACAGTCCACACATTTCCTTCCTTGAATTCTCTGACATGTAGTCACTATTCCCTGTGAGTAGGCACCGCTGTGTCACACATTTCACAGAGCCCGCCTTCTGAGCTACAGAGGTGCTGAGAGGAGGAGTTTCAGGAGGCGGAGTCAGTACAGGAATCACTGATTGTAGCCATCAAGGTACCATGGGATATGTAGTCCTTAGCAATGGAAAGAAATGGAAAGGTTATCCATGAAGTTGTGGAAAGAGACGACGAACAGACAGGTAGCACTCACAACATAAAAGGAGATTTTTTAGACAAGTTTATATAAGATTGTTAAAAATAACTATTGTTTGTATTGTTATTTAAATGCTGATGTTTTCAAATAAAAAGTGTATGCTTGGAAAAAAGATTTCCTTTAAAATATAAGTAAAGGGAAAACTTTTTTTTTAGTTTTGCATAGAGGGGAGCGGGATTTGAACACCTGTCAGGTTTTTTTGCCCCCTTTATTGAGATTCACCCTCTCAATTTGTCCTGATTATCATTGAAAGTAAAAGAATACCAAATTGTGGGTTGTCCCCAGAAAAGTAATAGAGGGTAAATCTTCCAATGAGGACACTAGTTCTGGTGACCTGCGGGTCCCCAAGAAATTCCTTTAACCACTTCTGGACCAGGAAGATTTGCGCCCTTAATCACCAGGCCATTTTTTGCGATTTGGCACTGTGTTACTTCAACTGACAATTGCGCGGTCGCGTGACACTGTACCCAAATAAAATTGATGTCCTTTTTTTCCCACAAACAGGGTAGTATTTTATGACCTGTGCAATTTTTATTTTTTGCGATATAAACAAAAAAAGAGCGACAATTCAAAAAAAAAAAACAATATTTTTTACGTTGTGCTATATAACATTCCCAATACAAAAAAATTAAAAATCAAATTTTTTTCATCATTTTAGGCCAATTTGTATTCTGCTACATATTTTTGTTAAAAAAAATCCCAATAAGTGTATAATGATTGGTTTGCGCAAAAGGTATCACGTCTACAAACTAGGGGAAAGATTTATGTCATTTTTATTTAATCTTATTTTTTTTACTACTAATGGCAGTGATCAGCGATTTTTAGCGGGACTGTGACATTGCAGAGGACAGATCGGACACCAAACTGACATTTTTTACACTTTTGGGGGGGACCAGTGACATTACTACAGTAATCAGTGCTAAAAATATGCACTGTTACTGTACTGATGACACTGCAGGGAAGGGGTTAACAATCAAAGGGTTAAATGTGTCCCTAGGGGATGCTTTCTAACTGTGGAGGGATGGGCTTTCTGCATGAACACAGAGATCTTTGTTCCTAAATAAGAGGAACACAGGATCCCTGTTTTCATAACTGACAGACCAGCAGTCTGCCATGTTTACTTTCGTCCTCTTTCTTGTTTCAACGGCAGACCGCCTTTCTGTCTCTATGGGGAGCGATCGCGAGTGCCCGGCGGCAATCGGCTTCCCCTGTGGCGAATGGGTGCGTGCACCCCTACTAGCGGTCCCCGGAAGCGATGTACAGTTACGTCACTTCGCGGGACAGAGCAAACCTGCCGCAGTAAAACTGCGGCGGGCAGTCATTAAGAGGTTAATTTGCAAGGATTTACCTCTCACGTCCTCTTTTGGCTTTGGGACAGGAAGTGAAGGTAAATCCCCACAATGGGACACAGATGGCAAAAAGAAACCTTGCAGGGGTATAACCCGCCCTTACTCTATCCAAAAAAAAGTTTTCACTATAGTCCTCCTTTAAGCTTTAGCTACAGATGCTTGGGTACCTCTACATCTATACTCACTGGCCACTTAATTAGCTACACCTGTTCAATTGCTTAGTAACATAAACTGCTAATTAACCAATCACATGACAGCAACTTAATGCATTTAGGCATCTAGCCATAGTTAAAACTGAGCATCAGAATGGGGAAGAAAGGGGATTTAAGTGACTTAGAATGTGGCATAGTTGTCGGTGCCAGATGGGCTCTTCTAAGCATTTCCAAAACTGCTGATCTACTGGGACTTTCACGCACAACCCTAAAGCAGATGGGCTACACCAGCAGAAGACCACACAGGGTGCCACTGCTGTCAGCTTAGAACAGGAAACTGAGGCTACAATCTGCACAGGCTCGCCAAAATTGGACAATAGAAGATGAATCTCACTTTCAGCTGCGACATTCAGATGGGATGGTCAGAATTTGGTATAAACAACATGAAAGCATGGATCCATCCTGCCTTGTATCAATGGTTCAGGCAGGTGGTGGTGGGGTAATGGTGTGGGGGGATACTTTCTTGGTACACTTTGGGACTGAGCATTGTTTAAACACCGTGCCCACCTGAGTATTGTTGCTGACCATGTCCATCCCTTTATGACTACAGTGTCCCCATCTTCTGATGGCTCCTTCCAGCAGGATAATGCACCATGTCACAAAGCTAAGATCATCTCACCACTGGTTTCTTGAAAATGACAATGAGGTCACTGTAATCCAATGGCCTCCACAGTCACCAGATCTCAATCCAATAGAGCATCTTTGGGATGTGGTGGAATGGGAGATACGCATCATGGATGTGCAGCCAACAAATCTGCGGCAACTGTGTGATGCTATCATGTCACTATGGAGCAATATCTCTGAGGAATGTTTCAAACACCTTGTAGAATCTATGCCACCAAGAATTAGGCAGCTCTAAAGGCAAAAGGGGGTCCAACCTGGTACTAGTAAGGTGTACCTAATAAAGTGTGAGTGTAGATATTCATGCTTCATAATACCTCCTCTAAAAATAAAGGGTGAGTAGGTAGGTGAAGGAGCTTGAAATAAATTTGTCAGAACTTTAAAGCAGGCCATAGACATGTAAGTTTTTTTGCCACAAGCTAGGTGGATGGAGGAATCCTCCTACCCCCCCACCCACACCCCAAACCCTACTCCAGCTAAGACATTGTTTTCTGTCAGCAGTACCCAGCACTCTCAGAATTCACCAGGGGTCTCCAAACTTTCTAAAAAAAGGGCCAGTTTACTATTTCTCATACAGTACTTTAGGGGTATCAGGCTGTGCCCAGTGGGAGTAAATGATACCCGATCTTTGGTATTAGGGGGAGAAATAGTTGGTGTTGTTAAATAGTGCCTCATTTTTGTTGTCGGTGGAAGGAATTTAACCCAATCGTTAGTGTTAGTAGAAGGAATTATGCCCCATCTTCAGTGTCAGTGGAAGAAATGATGCCCTATCGTTAGTGTCAGTGGAAGGAATAGTGCCCCATCATTGGTGTCAGTGGAAGGAATTATGACACATCGTTTTTGTCAGTGGGAGGAATTATGCCCCATTGTTGGTGTCAGTGGAAGGAATAGTGCCCCATCGTTAGTGTCATTGGAAGGAATTATGCCCCATCATTGTTGTCAGTAGAAGGAATTATGCCCCATCGTTAGTGTCAATGGAAGGAATTATGCCCCATCGTTGGTGTTGGTGGAGGGAATAGTGCCCCATCGTTGGTGTCAGTGGAAGAAATTACACCCCATCGTTGGTGTCAGTGGAAGAAATTATACCCCATCGTTGGTGTCGGTGGAAGGAATAGTGTAATAACGCCTTAGGAGCTGGAAAAAGGCAAGCAAAGGACCCCATCCTGCCCTAGGCCCGCAGTTTGGAAACCACTGGAATGCAGTGATCAGCGGCTGTAGCCGATTGGTTGCAGACACTGATTGCCAAAGGTTTTCCAGCATGTCCTCTTCAGCAAATGTCTATCAAATTATCAACTTCCAGAAAGCAGGGGTGACCACAGCTTTAGTTGCAGTTTGGGTAGCCCACTTTTAACACAATCCTGAATAAATTGTATATTTGTTCCCTGTATTTTATTGGTTTTCCTCCCAGAATCCAAAAAATTGCTGGTGTGTCGTTGCCTTCTACCCAAACTTTGGGTTCAATAAGAATATTACATTGTAAGCTTTTGTGGTGCATCAGGACTGCGGTTATAGATCTACGTAGTTTCTGAAGTGCGTTGTGATATGTCTTTAGTAATCCCACATCTCCATCTATCACATCCCCTGACAATCCACATTTTAAGACTTCCCCAAATATTTTACTTTTCATAATTAGAATAAATGAACTTGAAAGAAAAAAAAAAGTTTTTATTTTCAAAAGGCTTGCTTATCAAGAACTGGTTTACTTTGTTTGCTGGAAAGTCTAGCAGAATACAAGGTTCCCACATTTTTGAATGGAGATGACTAGTCGTTGTGGTTACCATCTATATCAAACTCGCAATATGACTGCCCTCAACAACTATGTCAACAACTCACACTCCCTGCATTGTCCGGGTACTGAAATATTGTCGGAGTGTAACAATGCTGCTGGTCTGAGCCGTGTTTGTTCAGCGGCTGCACCGTACGTGTGATTCTTTTAACTCAACACATTACACGTTGTTCAATGGAAGATACCATTTGGACTCCACCCAGCGTGACTGTACTGTATATGGGATGTGTGAGTCAAAGCAACTGACTGGAATCGAGAGAATAAATATCCGTCCAAAAAACAAAGCCAGGCTTTACAAACAAAAAGGCTGCTTGTTCCATTCCAACGTCGAGGGGCAGTAAGTCTGCAATTCTGGGTGAGGACGGAGAGAGAGAAAAAAAAAAAAAAAACACTTGTATTAAAACAGTGATTGAAAGTCCAACTCCAGGAATTCAAAAAGAATTACCCTTGCATTTGCAAGGAAATGAGGAATGATTGGAGGAACTGAATTTATTCTTTCATGAAAAAAGGAGATTAAGGGGGGATATGATCAACATTTATAAATACATAAGGGGTCCATATAGTAGGGATCGACCGATTATCAGCAAAGCCGATATATCGAGGGCCGATGTGCACTTTCCCCGATATATCGGAATCGGCCCCTGAGGTTACCAATATTGCCAATATTTCGGGAAAGTGCTGTACCGGAGTGATGGCTGCAGCTAGAGGCATCACCCCGGTACCGGAGTCCATAGCCAACGGTCGGCTGTCTTGTAATGACAACCGATGTGGCTGAGAAGCCACTCGGCTGTCATTACAAGGAGCGGGAGGGGACACCCCCCCTCCCCCCGCCTTCTGAGGCTCACACAGGTCTCCCGTCCCACCGGGAGACCCGGGCAACCAGCCTGCACGTTCGCCGAAGAGAAGACCCAATCAAAGCCGCATTCGGCTCTGATCGGGTCTCCATGTAAAAACCCGGAAATTATGTCATGACATCACTTCCGGGTACTCGGCTCCAGATTAAAAAAATTACAGCATTCAAAACGTTTTGAATGCTTTTAAGTGCAGATAAGGGGTTTGGGGTATTTTAGACCCCCAGATTCCTTCACAACAGTACCTGTCAAGTGCTAAAAATAAAAAAATAAACAAAAATATCGGCCAATATTGGCCCATACCGATATTCAATGGCCAAAATATCGGTATCGGCTATTAAAAACTGATATGGGTCGATCACTACTACTATATAGTGAACTTGGTTTTGAGTTATTCTCTTTAAGGCCATCTCAGAGGACAAGGGGGCACTCTTTACGTCTAGAGGAAAAGACGTTTTGTATCCAAATTCGGAAATGTTTCTTTAAAGTAGGAGCTGTGAAAATGTGGAATAGACTCCCTCCAGAGGTGGTTCTGGCCAGCTCACTGGATTGCTTTAAAAAAAGGCCTGGATTATTTACTGGGTGTACATAATATAACTGGGTACTAATATTTATAGGTAAAGTTGATCCAGGGAAAATTTGATTGCCTCTCGGGGGATCAGGAAGGAATTTTTCCCTGCTGTAGCAAATTGGATTATGCTTTGCTGGGGTTTTTTACCTTTCTCTGGATCAACTGTAAGTATAGGATGGTGTATATGGGATTTATTTTTTTATTTATTATTATTAATTTTTTTTTTGGTTGAACTAGATAGAATTGTGTCTTTTTATTTGAATACAGGATGGGAAGTAAACTGTAAAGAGGCACTTTATTATAATACAGGATGTGCAGTGCACTGGGAAAAAAAATATTATTCTAATACAAAAGGCAGAGTGGAAAGCCACACCTACCCTATTGTAATACAAGATCTATATTGCACTGTATAATACACATTGTTTTAATGCAAGATGTGGCGTGCCCTGGAAATATCCACTTTCCTAATTCTAGTATGGGATAATAGATGCACTGAAAAGAAAAACATTGTTTTTATACTGAAGGCAAGTTACATTGGAAAGAACAATCTTATAATATTACAGGTGGTAGAGTGTGCTGGAAAGGAATAAATCACTAAAATACAGGATACATTTGTCCCTGATACTTTTTTTATTTGCACTACCATTTATATTTTCAGGAAAGTTTTTGGAGTGGTCCCTTCTCTTTCCAAGAAGTAGTTTTTGTTGGGACAAGATATGAAAGGAAATTTCCCCAGTGGTACACAAATAGCAAAAATAAACTGGCAGTGGGTTTAACCCTTTCATAATATATCTAAAATTAAAAAAAAGAAAAAAAAAGTTTTAACTATATATATACATTTTTAAAGGGGTATTAAACCTAAAACCAAAAATTTAAAATGTGATAAATCCCTTAAAAAATAAAACTAAGGTTATTTGTTGAAGCAGGCACACTGCTTTAACCATACTCTTTTAGCACCTACCTAGGAGGGTGCTACAGGGAGAAGAACCCCCCTGCTCTAAATCTCAGGACAATTTATATGTCTATCCAGCCACCTTCTGGGCACACCTCCCCAGGGATTGGCTGGAGCACAATAAATATTCAGGTTGAGATTTGTCTTGCTCAACTTTCTCTGTTCCAGAAACCTCTGGAAGATAGGGAGAAATCACACATGCAGTCTGTGAGACGCAGAACAGGCAGAAGCTATCAACAATTCTTCCACTTATTAGTCCACAGAGAAGCCAAAATGAACTGAATTTGGCTGCATCCTAGCAACCTAACTCGGAGGGTGGTACATCATGTTTCAGACATGCTTCACAGGTGTTCAAGTCAACTCAAGCAGCATTCTTCAAACGTCCCTTGAGATTATTTTTTTTCCATGTGTAGGTAGCCACTTTTGACAGTTTGCAACTGGGCCTAAGGTGCATTTACAGTGCGTTTACTGAACGTATAAATAGCAGTGAATGGAGGTGGTTGCAAAGCATCAATGCTTGCAGAACTCTGCAATACAACATTAAGTGGCCTCTTTCATACTGGCAGCAGAGCAGCACCCTCTAGGCAATTAGGAGGCAATCTTGCCATCTTCTGAATTCCTTTTTTTTTCTGGCTTTTTTTCCAGCTATATAGAAACATTGTATTCTGTCCAGCTGCATGTTATGTTTTAGATGTCCAGTGAAACAGTGGCGCAAAAGCCTGTTCTTACCTAATCAGTTGTGGATTGTTTTTAGAGGGTGGCAGAAGAGCAGCCTCCAGGTCTTAAGAAGGCATTTTTGCCACCTCTTGAATGTCTATTTTTTTATTTAATTTGGATTCTGGTTTTTCTTTAGCCGAATGGTAATTTGGAGTCAAAAAATCGCACAGCAACAGCAAATCAAGCATTTTCGGCATGGGCCTATTGACTACAGTATGCGAGTTTGACAGGTAAATGGCTCCTGTTAAACTCAGCATGCCAAGTTAAATTTGCCACGGTTGAGAAGCAAAGCACTGTGGCTATAGCATGTGTACATTAACTTCTGGCATGCCATGTCTGCTTGAAGGTGGGTGGTTGGAGGGTGGTAAAAATGCAATTCAAACTTCTGTGTTTACCTCCCTCTAGCCACTGATGTGAAAGAGCCCTAATACTGCCACTGGGATATTGTGAGGATGGGATACTCTGATAAAACTTCTAAGAAAACTTTAACGGAGGACTCTAACTCTGATCTGCTCCTTTAGGGTGAGAATCACCCTTTTAAATGTGAAAGCAAACTAGATTCCTAGCAGGGACTATACAGGAGTACAGTCTTGGATGTATTGTAGTAAGCTCTCCCAAATAGTGCAAATAAGTGTCTCTAGAATCCCCATGACAGATACTCACTGTGCCTTATATGCTATAATGTCACCTGCAGTATCAGTCGGCTTCTGTGCTTGTTGCCTGTGACCTGTAAACTCACATGAGATTTCTGAGTGCTTTCAGGATGCTAGGCCAGAGGTCCCTGAGCCCTAACAGGAACTGGACCCCAAAGATTTTCGTTGGTGCTTCAGGTAGTCCTCCAGGGATAGCAACAAGAAAGGGGCACACGACCTTATGCATTACCACTAAAAAAAGGTTTATTAAAATCCGAAAGCAACATACATTGTACTCACAAACAAATGATGATTGCACACATGTAACACAATGGAACCGGCTGTCTCCAAAGTAGCCAGGGTGCCCCTGTGCTGGATGACTTTTTGGCTCTGAAGAAGAGGGTCCTCCCTCGCAACACGTCAGCTAAGCCAGACATTTGCAGACACCAGCGCGTCATCCAGCACAGGAGCACCCTGGCTACTTTGGAGACGACCGGTTCCATTGTGTTACATAGGTGCAATCATCATTTGTTTGTGAGTACAATGTATGTTGCTTTCAGATTTTAATAAACCTTTTTAGTGGTAATGCACGAGGTCGGTGCGCCCTTTTCTTGTTGTTGTTTTTCAGTGTATTTTGGATACCCTTGGTCCTGGGGGGGCGGAAAGAGCAAGACCTAAAGCGATGCCTATAAAGACCATATAAGAGCACTCATCCTTTGTCATACCACCCGAGCGCAGGAGAATTTTTGTTTGTGGTCTTCCAGGGATGCCTCAGGCTTTCCCCAGGAACAAGAGGACGCTGTTCCAGGCCCCATCCTATTTATACCCAGAATTTTTGTTTGTAGTCTTCTAGGGATGCCTAGGCCTTTCTCCAGGAACAAGAGGAAGCTGTTCCAGGCCCCATCCTATTTATACCCAGAATTTTTGTTTGTAGTCTTCCAGGGATGCCTCAGGCTTTCCCCAGGAACAAGAGGACGCTGTTCCAGGCCCCATCCTATTTATACCCAGAATTTTTGTTTGTAGTCTTCTAGGGATGCCTAGGCCTTTCTCCAGGAACAAGAGGAAGCTGTTCCAGGCCCCATCCTATTTATACCCAGAATTTTTGTTTGTAGTCTTCCAGGGATGCCTCAGCCTTTCTCCAGGAACAAGAGGAAGCTGTTCCAGGCCCCATCCTATTTATACCCAGAATTTTTGTTTGTAGTCTTCCAGGGATGCCTAGGCTTTTCTCCAGGAACAAGAGGAAGCTGTTCCAGGCCCCATCCTATTTATACCCAGAATTTTTGTTTGTAGTCTTCCAGGGATGCCTAGGCTTTTCTCCAGGAACAAGAGGAAGCTGTTCCAGGCCCCATCCTATTTATACCCAGAATTTTTGTTTGTAGTCTTCCAGGGATGTCTCAGCCTTTCTCCAGGAACAAGAGGAAGCTGTTCCAGGCCCCATCCTATTTATACCCAGAATTTTTGTTTGAAGTCTCCCAGGGATGCCTCAGCCTTTCTCCAGGAAAAAGAGGAAGCTGTTCCAGGCCCCATCCTATTTATACTCAGAATTTTTGTTTGTAGTCTTCCAGGGATGCCTCAGGCTTTCCCCAGGAACAAGAGGACGCTGTTCCAGGCCCCATCCTATTTATACCCAGAATTTTTGTTTGTAGTCTTCTAGGGATGCCTAGGCCTTTCTCCAGGAACAAGAGGAAGCTGTTCCAGGCCCCATCCTATTTATACCCAGAATTTTTGTTTGTAGTCTTCCAGGGATGCCTCAGGCTTTCCCCAGGAACAAGAGGACGCTGTTCCAGGCCCCATCCTATTTATACCCAGAATTTTTGTTTGTAGTCTTCTAGGGATGCCTAGGCCTTTCTCCAGGAACAAGAGGAAGCTGTTCCAGGCCCCATCCTATTTATACCCAGAATTTTTGTTTGTAGTCTTCCAGGGATGCCTCAGCCTTTCTCCAGGAACAAGAGGAAGCTGTTCCAGGCCCCATCCTATTTATACCCAGAATTTTTGTTTGTAGTCTTCCAGGGATGCCTAGGCTTTTCTCCAGGAACAAGAGGAAGCTGTTCCAGGCCCCATCCTATTTATACCCAGAATTTTTGTTTGTAGTCTTCCAGGGATGCCTAGGCTTTTCTCCAGGAACAAGAGGAAGCTGTTCCAGGCCCCATCCTATTTATACCCAGAATTTTTGTTTGTAGTCTTCCAGGGATGTCTCAGCCTTTCTCCAGGAACAAGAGGAAGCTGTTCCAGGCCCCATCCTATTTATACCCAGAATTTTTGTTTGAAGTCTCCCAGGGATGCCTCAGCCTTTCTCCAGGAAAAAGAGGAAGCTGTTCCAGGCCCCATCCTATTTATACTCAGAATTTTTGTTTGTAGTCTTCCAGGGATGCCTCAGCCTTTTCCCAGGAACAAGAGGAAGCTGTTCCAGGCCCCATCCTATTTATACCCAGAATTTTTGTTTGTAGTCTTCCAGGGATGCCTCAGCCTTTCTCCAGCAACAAGAGGAAGCTGTTCCAGGCCCCATCCTATTTATACCCAGAATGTTTTTGAAGTCTCCCAGGGATGCCTCAGCCTTTCTCCAAGAAAAAGAGGAAGCTGTTCCAGGCCCCATTCTATTTATACCCCTCTCAGCCCCCTGCTGGTCCTTCACTCTCCTGACCAGGGATTGGCTGAAAAAGGCATGAAATCGCAAGCCAGAGTCAAACTCTAGAGTCCAGTGGGATGCAGGGGAAAGTATCTGAGTCTGCACCAGTATAACCTAAAACAGACACTAACAAACAATGACTGCTCTCCAAGATTCCAGGGAGGCCAAAATCGAAATTTACCTAACACTAGTAGTCTACTGAGGGGTGCTACACCTGTATACAACCAATCCCTGTTTTAAAAATTGTAGGTGGAATTGGTAGGCAATCATGAAGCAGACAAAACACGATCCAATCGCCTAAGTTCAATGTCTGTGAGAATGAGGGCTGTGACTGAAATCTTGCCTATAACATTTATTTTCAGATGTTTTAACCTAAACATCATTCTGTTGGCAGACTGTTCTCGAGTAAGGGTTAACCCACAGAATTCGCCTTCCCTCTTACCTAGCACAGAGAAAGAACACAGCTGTGGCTGACACAGAATCAGCATGAACTGGCAACGGCTTGGAATGTTGGCAGTCAGGAGCTGAGCTGTGCTTCCAGCAGGCGGTTTATAAACAAGTTTAATTCAGCACACCTGATTTTTGTAAGGAAAAAAGACAGCCGTGAAGCTTTTGGAATGAAGCGAAGCAGACTAGGACGCGCATGAGCAAACCAGGTCCAGGAGCAAATGTAGAGGAACGCGGCCTACTAATCCAGCTTGTGTAAAGCCAGTCTGATCTGAGAAGGGGCATCTCTGTGTGGATCATATATAATCCACCCAAGTTCAAGCTGTCAGAAATGTAAAATCAATTAAAACCGAAATTCCAGGCTAACAGCTGAACACACAGATGAAATACATACACAGGAGATGTTTTACCTTCCAAAGGATTTATACAAGAGGTGTACCAAAATGTATGCAAATGTGGGCATAACCTTTTTATTAACCTACAGCCGTGGCCAAAAGTTTTGAGAATTACACAAATATTAATTTACACAAAGTCTGCTGCTTTAGTGTTTTTAGATCGTAGAGTCAGATGTTACTATGGTATACTGAAGTTTAACCACTTAAATTGTCGTGCGGCGGTCAGCCCCTCACAGGCAAAGCGACGTAGGACTACGTCATTAGCATGTGAGGGTCTAGGGAGCGAGCACGCGCCCCCGGAGGCGCGCTCCCGCTCGGTCACAGACCCCCCTGCGCGTGTGCCCGGCGGACCCGATGTCCCCCGGGCACTCGCGATCGTCCGTTACACCGGGAGAAAGGCAGGCGGCTAATGTAAACAAAGCCGCCTGTCATTCTTCCCTGTGTAAGAATGGAGATCAAACGGTTCTGCTATGTAGGACCGTTGATATCTGTTCTTACACCTGTAGCCACATCCAATCACAGTTAGAAGCACGCCCCTAGGGACACACTTAACCCCTCCCTCTCAAAAAAAGTTAACCCCTCTACTGTAGCAATGTCACTGGTAACCCCAAAAATGTCAGTCAAGGGTCCGATCTGTCCGCCGCAATGTCGCAGTCCCGCGAAAAAAAATTGCAGATCGCCGCCATTACTCGTTAAAAGAAAAACAACAAAAATGACAAAAAATCTTTCCCTTAGATAGTAAACGCAATAACTTTTGCGCAAACCAATCAAAATACGCTTTTTGCGATTTTTTTTACCAAACATATGTAGCATAAAACAAATTGGCCTAAAATTTTAAAAATTTTTGTTTTTACATTTTTTTGGGGGAATTTCATATAAAAAAATTTGAAAAATATTGTTATTTTTGCAAAATTGACGCAATTTTTTTGTTTATAGCGCATGATCAAAAAATCGCACAGGTGATCAAATACCACCAAAAGAAAGCTCTGTTTGTGGGGAAAAAAAGGACGTCAAATTTGTTTAGGTACAGTGTCGCACGACTTCGCAATTGTCCGTTAAAGTTACTCAGTGCCGAATCGCAAAATAGGCCCTGGTCAGGAAGGGGGTAAAATCTTCCGGGGCTTAAGTGGATAATTATAATCATTTCATACGGGTTAAAGACTTTTATTGACAATTACATTAAGTTTATGCAAAAAGTCAATATTTGCATTGTTGACACTTCTTTATCAAGAACTCTGCAATTCACCCTGGCATGCTGTCAATCAACTTCTGGGCCACATCCTGACTGATGGCTGCCCATTCTTCCATAATCAATGCTTGGAGTTTGTCAGAATGCGTGGGATTTTTTTGTTTACCCGCCCCTTGAGGATTTACCACAAGTTCTCAATGGGATTAAGGTCTGGGGAGTTTCCTGGCCATGGACCAAAATGTCAATGTTTTGTTTCTCAAGCCACCTAGTTATCACTTTTGCCTTATGGCTGGAAATGGCATTGTTTCTCACCAAACTGTTCTTGGATGGTTGGGAAAAGTTGCTCTCGGAGGATGTTCTTGTACCATTCTTTATTCATGGCTGTGTTCTCTTACTGTGGCAAGTGAGCCCACTCCCTTGGCTGAGAAGCAACCCCACCCATGAATGGTCTCAGGATGCTTTACTGTTGGCATGACACAGGACTGATGGTAGCACTCCCCTTTTCTTCTGCGCACAAGTTTTTTTCCAGATGCCCCATACAATCAGAAAAGAGATTCATCATAGAAAATGACTTTAGCCCAGCCCTCAGCAGTCCAATCCCTGTACCTTTTGCAGAATATTAGTCTGCCTCTAATGTGTTTTTTCTGGAGAGAAGTGTCTTCTTTGCTGCCCTTCTTTACACCAGGCAATCCTCTTAAAGTCTTCTTCTCACTGTTTGTGCAGATGGACTCACACCTGCCTGCTGGCATTCCTGAGCAAGCTCTGCACTGGTGATGCCCCGATCCCAAATCAACTGTAGGAGAAGGTCCTGGTGCTTGCTTGCTTCACAAGAAAGGTAGTAGGGAGGAATCGAGCAACTATAGACCAGTGAGTCTGACATCAATAGTAGGCAAATTAATGGAAACCCTATTAAAGGATAGGATTGTGGAACATCTTAAATCCCATGGATTGCAAGATGAAAAACAACATGGGTTTACTTCAGGGAGATCATGTCAAACAAATCTTATAGATTTTTTTGACTGGGTGACTAAAATAATAGACGGTGGAGGTGCAGTAGACATTGCATATCTAGATTTTAGTAAGGCTTTTGACACTGTCCCACATAGAAGACTTATCAATAAACTGCAGTCATTGAGCATGGACTCCCATATTGTTGAGTGGATTAGGCAGTGGCTGAGTGACAGACAACAGAGGGTTGTAGTCAATGGAGAACATTCAGAACAAGGTCATGTTACCAGTGGGGTACCTCAGGGATCTGTACTGGGACCAATTTTGTTTAATATCTTCATAAGTGATATTGCAAAAGGCCTCGATGGTAAGGTTTGTCTTTTTGCTGATGACACAAAGATATGTAACAGGGTTGATGTTCCTGGAGGGAAACGCCAAATGGAAAAGGATTTAGGAAAACTAGAAGAATGGTCAGAACTCTGGCAACTGAAATTTAATGTGGATAAGTGCAAGATAATGCACCTGGGGCGTAAAAACCCAAGGGCAGAATATAGAATATTTGACACAGTCCTGACCTCAGTATCTGAGGAAAGGGATTTAGGAGTAATTATTTCAGAAGACTTAAAGGTGGGAAGACAATGTAATAGAGCAGCACGAAATGCCAGCAGAATGCTTGGATGTATAGGGAGAGGTATAAGCAGTAGAAAGAGAGAAGTGCTTATGCCGCTGTACAGAACACTGGTGAGACCTCACTTGGAGTATTGTGCGCAGTACTGGAGGCCATATCTCCAGAAGGATATAGATACTCTAGAGAGAGTTCAAAGAAGAGCTACTAAACTAGTACATGGATTGCAGGAAAAAACTTACCAGGAAAGGATAAAGGACCTTAACATGTATAGCTTGGAAGAAAGAAGAGACAGAGGGGATATGATAGAAACATTTAAATACATAAAGGGAATCAACTCGGTAAAGGAGGAGAGCATATTTAAAAGAAGAAAAACTACCACAAGAGGACACAGTTTTAAATTAGAGGGGCAAAGGTTTAAAAGTAATATGAGGAAGTATTACTTTACTGAGAGAGTAGTGGATGCATGGAATAACCTTCCTGCAGAAGTGGTAGCTGCAAATACAGTGAAGGAGTTTAAGCATGCATGGGATAGGCATAAGGCTATCCTTCATACAAGATAGGGCCAGGGACTATTCATAGGATTCAGATATATTGGGCAGACTAGATGGGCCAAATGGTTCTTATCTGCCGACACATTCTATGTTTCTATGTTTCTATGTTTTTTGGGAGCTCTGAAGCCTTCTTCACAAATGCAGTAGAAATGTTTTTTATGGGATTAGGTTCATTTTCATGGCAAAGAGGGACTTTGCAATTAATTGAAATTCATCTGATCACTCTTCATAACGATCTGGAGCATATGCAAATTGGCATCATAAAAACTGACGCAGCAGACTTTGTTAAAATCAAAATTTGTGTCAAAGCTTTTGGCCATGGCTGTACATAGACCATTTAAATTTCACTTGTTGGTAGAGTAACTCTTCCTTCTAAAGTAACTCTTCTTTTTCATTGCAGGTAAATAATGGATTCCAAGCAGAAGAAATGTGCCATCACCAGAGGTGAACAGGAGGGGAAGCTGCCTGGGGTGCAATGATTAACTGTAGGGATTGGAGCACCTTCCTTTTGTTACAAGGCTGACAGGAGTAGTTACAGCGGCAGTGATTTTGACAAGCAAGAGACTGTTGGGCGTAGGATCCCCTAAGCTTGCACATCATAAATGGGGGGCTCAGTTTGGCATCTTTCCCCTGGGCACTGAATGACCTTGTCCGTGCACTGGCCATCATTGAGTTCTTGGTAAAGGAAGGGTGCAGGTTGTCCAACATCTAAAGAAGGCTACAGAATGTTTACAGAAATGACACCATTGGCAAGAGTCACCAAATGTTCTTGTCAATGGTGTCAACTCCATAAACATTCTGTAGTCTTCTGTGGATGTCAGACAGCCTGCACCCCTCCTTCATCAATAACTCAATGATGGCACCTTAATTCTGCTTGGAATCCATTATTTGCCTGCAATGAAAAAAAGAAGAGGAGGAGTTACTATAGAGAAGATTTACTTTACCAACATGTGAAATGATATGACCTATGTAAGTAATAAAAAAGTTATGTCCACTTTTGCATTACTTTCGGTACAGCCCTCATATTTTTGTCCTACCAGTTCTGAGATTTATAAAACTCTGCTAACCACAACATGCTACTGCAAAAGAGACTTGATTTTCTCTGCTGTAGTAACCCCCACTGGTCTTCTCTCCTCCCCTACCTTACAGCAGGACAGTAAAAGTATAAAAAGCACACCAATGAGATCATCTCTCTCTCTGAGCTTTGGTAATTTGTGTCTTTTATATTTGCTTTAAAGTTGAACTCTAGTTATGATATTTATTGTATACTCACACTAGTCCAGCTTGGCCCAATGTAAGTATGTCTATCTCAAACTTGAGTTGATGCTGGGGAAGCTGACATGTGGGACATCCCCAGAGGACGTCTTATGAGACGAAACGCGTGCGTCGTGTCTGCTACAGGTGTTGCTGTGACTTTGTCTGGATGTTTTATTGCTACACACACACTTTTATCTTGGATATATCTCAAGAGGAAGATTATATCCGGTATGTGTTGCCATTATATGAGGTCACTCATCGATATACATGTGATATGAGATGTCCACTTGATGCTGGAACACATTGAATCCATTCCAGTATCATGGATATCGTGACTGTCATATCTACCAAATATGCCTAAGTGACCTAAAGAGTGTAAGCTCTATTGGGACCTATTTATCTGGTAAGCCCCCTCCTTGTTTCACTCATGGTTGGAGGCACACAGACCGATAACGGTGAAGACACTTCATACAAGAGTTTTTTTGCACTTTATCCCCCTGAGGAAGACACGTGGTCCCTGTGTCGTCACGCGTAGGGGAGGGGCAAGGACAGATGGAGCGATACACAGCTGTTTGGTGAGACTGTGAGCTATCAGCGCTAGCTGTGAATGCAAGGCGGCGCTGAACGGTTTCTCCCACTATACCACCATGATTTCTACAATCTCTTGATGCGATTCTCTATGTGCATGATATGCACCCACAAATGTGAGTGAGACCATTTATATTTTTTACTCAATAAAGACCGGTTTTTCAGGATTTCATGCACTATTGCCAGTTTCTCTATTTCTATATTATGCTGCATTGAGTGACACCACAAGCCAGATTTTAATACTGTGGATGAGAGGAGTACTAAGGATATGGATGAATGATCTATAGGATCTATTAACCCATGCGTTCTTTTAAAGATCTGAGGTGAGCACCCAATCACAAGGGGGTGCACGGTTGGCTGTCCATTGTGACACTCTGGTCACTCTTCTTTGGGAGCACAGATCACTTTAGGATTGTTTGGACTATTAGTCTTCAGCACGGCTATTCACTTTTTTACACTGGACTCTTTTATCCTTTTATCTGTTTCTCTTTTATGGAATTATATTAATTTATTGGCACTATTGGCACTTTAATGTTACATAATATTCACTGTTTTTTGGATTTTAATGTTTTGATGCACATAGTGCAGTATATGATCATTTGTATATTTGCGCAGCACTATTTATTTATTTTAAGTATTCACACTGTTATGAGAAGTGGAGTGTCTGCAGCAGATAGCCCATTAATCTAGAGGCTCAAGGTTGCTCGCATGACCTATTTCTTTTTATTATTGTAGATATAATCATTTTTAGTAGGGGTTTCCTGAGACCAGAACGTTATTTCAAGGGTTCCTCTGTGTTGAAAAGGTTGAGAAACACTGTTCTATTGCGTGTCTTGCTTTTAAGAAAAGGGGGAGGTACTGTACATCCCGCTATTTGTTTTACAATTTTTATGAAATAAAAATTATGGATTTTATAAGTTGTTTGTGACTTTTTTCTGAGAGTACACCCACCTTTAAAATCCACTTTTGTGATTATCACGGGTTTCCTGAGATCTAAATACTATTAAAAGGGATATGTAGTAATATTGCTCATATTTTTTCCTTTTTTGCCATTTTTATTTCTACTTTGTGCCTATTATACTGGCATAGCACTTCACATTAGGGGACCCTCACTTACTAGCAGGAAATATATAATTTGGAAATTTACAGACGCCTGACAATAACAAAAGGACCTTGGAGTTTAAACAGTATAAATCAGTCAATATTTAAACACATATGAAGAATAAAGGGATGGACTGGACTAGAGATGATGATTTGACTATGGATCTGCTTTGGCTCTGTGCTTTTTCCTGGAATAGGGTGGTAATGTTTGAAACTGGGTGGTGAATTCCTCAATCCTTTGCAGCTGTTGATAGGAGCCAAGACTTCCTGATGACACATTGATGACATTTTCTGGGGAAATGCATTGAGGTTGGATCACTGCTCGTTGTCTTGGATAGCAAGTGATGTCACATCCAGGTGAGGTGGAATGCACGCTGGGGTTTTTTGGAAGATAACGGTGGTACAGTTGGTCTACATAGCAAACATTGAGCTAATTTTCTCTGGGTGCATACAGGCTGATGCCTGTCTGGAAACTTTTTAATGTAAGTGCAATAAATTGGAGATGTTTTTATTAAATAGTTTTTTTTATAAATTGGAGAAGTATGTGGATATTGCAGGAGAAGGATTGACCACCATATCTGGTATTTTTGGTGTAATACAAAGGCTATATTGGTCTTTGTGACCATAGGGCAGTGATGGCGAACCTTGGCACCCCAGATGTTTTGGAATTACATTTCCCATGATGCTTATCTACACTGTAGCGTGCATGACCATCATGGGAAATGTAGTTCCAAAACATCTGGGGTGCCAAGGTTCACCATCACTGCCGTATTGCACTGGTCAGTGCATTATCATACGTTGTGGAGCACTGGTTGTTTATTTTCAAGATTCTTTATGCACAACACAGTGGATGGGAATATGTGTTTGATTGAAGCAACACTGGACTTTATTGAAGAACTTTGAAGTTTTGCCACATTTTTATTGTTACACATTTTTTAGTTTTTTTTTTTTTTTTTTATTTCTTTACTTTCTATCTGTATTTTTGCTGATATCGCAACACTATATGGAATTTGTTATGGAATTTATCATCAATGTTTTGTATCATAGTATGGAATGAATTTAGGAAAATGGAGGTGTGACACAATTATAGAAAACACTATACGGAATCCACTAGATAAATTTAATAAACTTTGACTTTTTATCTATCTGTGTTGTATCTCTGCACTATTTGTCTGTGACGGTACCCTGAAAGTCCCCCCAGCCCCCTCTTTCATCTCAAATTTCTTTCAAAAGCACCTTACTTTAATTATTGATTTCCCGAAAAAGCTAAATGCCTCCTGCAATGGGAGCAAAGATAGGAATAGATGTCCCCAATATTTGGATTGATGGTGACTTTGTACCCAACCACAATTCCTTTAGATAGCAGTGCTGCATCTGACCCATTTTCACTTGCTGCTTGGAAATTGAAGATGACTTTACCATCTGATGCTTCCTCATGGGCCTTTTTAGGATTCGAAATCACAAAAAAGGTAAGCACAACATTAGTAAAATTTACTACATAAAGAAATGACCCAACCTTTGCAAGAGATACCACCAGCTGCACTAGGGGTAGGTTCACACCAGCCTGGTCTGCTGCGATGCGTTAAATTCAAACAGGTCAATGTGTAATTCATTAGGGCTACATTCACACCGGCATTTTAGGCAATTGAAATCTTCTGATTGCTGCTGCAGCTCTCAGCGGCTAGCTGTGGGTGCCTGTCCTGTTCACTATAATGACAAGTCACCGGGGGCCACAGCTATTTGCGGCTTTCTGCACAGCCAGGGATCACCTGCGGTGATCACTACTGGATGCACTCTGTGTGAATCCAGCATTGATTTCTACAGGTAAGGGCTGACTGTGCAGAAGTCCATGAATACCTGCGGCCGCTGGGATCTGTCATTATAGTGGCCTGTAGGCAGGTGCAATTTTGTTTCCCCACTGCAGGTGGAGGCGGTACCGCAGCTGGAGATGAATTTGAATGGAACACAGTTCCTCTATTGTTTCCTGGGTCACCGGGGAAGCACCGAATTGGATTCTGCCACCCCATGTGACTCTTGCAGGTGGAGTCGGTACCGCAGCTGGAGATGAATTTGAAAGAAACACATGAAATTTCAAAGCTGTTATTGATGAGATTTTCTATACATCCAAATCCTGGTGTGCTCTGAAGCCAGACCC
The DNA here is from genome assembly GCF_965119305.1 of Pelophylax lessonae. NCBI lineage: Eukaryota > Metazoa > Chordata > Amphibia > Anura > Ranidae > Pelophylax > Pelophylax lessonae. The sequence continues at coordinate 38,030,921 of NC_138771.1, read as the reverse complement.
GCTCTGGTGGTTGGTTCCCGTGTTCGCCCCGGGGGGCTTCCCCTACCTTGCGGTCCAGGATTCTTGCTATCAAGTAGCCAACTACATGTCTCTCAGTCTACCTGGGACTCAACGTGGTCTTTGAGAAAGCCCGCCCAAGGGCGAAACGCGTCAGACCCGTCCCTGTATTTGGTTGAGACTACCATGGATATGTTGTATATTACATTACGAGACTTTTTCTCTTTTATCTGTTTATCTGTTTTAATAATTTAATAAAAGCTATTTGTATTTTTGGAATATGTGGTTGGTATATGTTTGATTAACTAACTCACGCTCACCTGTCAGGAGCCATCCTCAACAAATCCATGCCTTTTATAAAGAGGAGCCAGTGTCTTGCCACCTCATGGTGTCCAGACCTGTGCCCTCCATCTTTTTATTCATTTGAAAGGAACACAGTTCCTCTATGGTTTCCTGGGTCACCGGGGAAGCACCCAATTGGATTTTGCAACCCCATGTGACTCTTTCAGCCATCTTGAGTCAGGCAGAGCCTATTTAATTTAGGTTATTTTATTTTTAACAGCTAAGTGCCCTGGGAAGGTGCATTTGCATTTACACCAAGGCATTTAGCACACATTACTGCACCACAATGGTGTGAACAAGCCCTTAATGTGGACTGGTGGCTGTCAGGCAGGAGAATGTTTCCGTACATTTCTCCAGGGGATGTGGAAAGCTGTGCAACTTGGGAGTGACAAGAACCTGCTGGGAGAAACTAAGACTTGTGGGGGATGCAGTCCCCAGACAGGCTGAGCCTGTATTTCAGATTGGCAATGGAACTACACATGCCATGACTGGGTCTCTGTGGAGAGGTAGGACTGTTCCTGGTCTTGGGGCCAACATGGAGAGGATGTTGTCAGACTATGCAGCAGGCAATTAGCAGAACATTTTACCCCGGCATCTGTGGTGCAGAGAGACTGAGTAGTGGACATCTCTTGGTACGCGAGAATACCACTGTTGCCCACTGGTGTTGCCACCTGATTTTGCTGGGAACACCACTGCCACTGACTTGCTGAGCTGCCAACAGAGAATAGAAAAAGACAAGTCCTCACCCTAGGAGTTGTGAGAGACTAATAGCCAAACCCTACCATACCCTAATAAAGAGGATCAATATTGTCTGCTTGGGACACAGTGCAGGCACCTATAGCCAGGTTGGGAGGAACTTTATCTGAGTCAGTGATTATGGAAATCTTTGGATCATATCATAGTCAGACATCTAGCATTTTCAAATTAAGAGTTCGCAATCCCAGCAGTATTTTCTCAGCACTAATTTCTTTTAAGTTTATTTCTTTTAATAAAGATTGCCGTATTAACCCAACACTGTCAGTCAGATTTTTACCAGCACTGGAAAATGGCAATTACAGAATTAACGATTACTTTGGGGGAATGCAGATAGCTTTCACTATAGTCCAAAAGATAAATGAGAGTCAATAGTATTTTCTCTGATTTCAGCATGTACATGGTATTTGTAGTTAATACAAGTTTCTGAGAACTAAATTCTACATGGTTGGAAAAGCGCAAGCGTGTCTTTTCCTCTGTGTGCCCTGTGCCAGAAAGCTGTATACCACATGAGTAAAACCAATTAAAACAAAAACCATATTTTTCAGTAAATGTTTTTTCATAGCGCCGGCATCATAAATATCAAAAACCTCTCAGACCTCCCATATGTATTTGCAGCCTCTCTTATGCTGTGTCATCGGTTTGAGAATGCCGGGTGGTGTCAGTTTATGAGCTGCAAATCTTGTTTTCCTGCTATAGGATACATACTTACATTTAAAGCCACCACTGGGCACAATTAACTTGGTAGAACGAGAAGTGCTACCCAGTGCTTTATATAAGAATGATGTTATCTGGGGATGTCTGTGATTATTACATGAAGCAGATGTCTCGTTGAAGCTAAACTGTAAATATAACAGGCACAATTCCTTACGGAAGCCATTTATCACTTTTGCTTTTTTGTTATTTTAAGGAATTTTTTTTATACACCTTGCAGGAAAAAAAAATTAACAAACGAGTCCTACTGGACTAGCTTAAAAAGTATATATTCGATATATAGACATATATAATGGATTTAAATGCCCCATTTCCATGCAGGGTTTTTTCTCCAAGGGCCTGTAGGACTCCTATCGTAAGCTGGAGTGTCCTTAACCACTTAAGCCCCGGAAGATTTTACTCCCTTCCTGACCAGGGCCTATTTTGCGATTCGGCACTGCGTGATTTTAACGGACAATTGCACGGTCGTGCGACGCTGTACCTAAACGAATTTGACGTCCTTTGTTTCCCACAAATAGAGCTTTCTTTTGGTGGTATTTGATCACCTGTGCGATTTTTTGATCATGCACTATAAACAAAAAAAGAGCGTCAATTTTGCAAAAATAGCAATATTTTTCACATTTTTTTATATGAAATTCCCCAAAAAAAATGTAAAAATCAAAATTTTTTAACATTTTAGGCCAATTTGTTTTATGCTACATATGTTTGGTAAAAAAAAATCACAAAAAGCGTATTTTGATTGGTTTGTGCAAAATTTATTGCATTTACTAACTAAGGGAAAGATTTTTGTCATTTTTGTTGTTTTTTTTTAACGAGTAATGGCGGCGATCTGCAAATTTTTTTTTGAAGGACTGCGACATTACAGATCGGACCCTTGACTGACATTTTTGACACTTTTGGGGTTACCAGTGACATTACTACAAAAATCAGTGCTAAAAATATGCACTGTTACTGTAAAAATGACACTGGCAGTGAAGGGGTTAACTTTTTTTGAGAGGGAGGTTAAGTGTGTCCCTAGGGGCGTTCTTCTAACTGTCATTGGATGTGGCTTGAGGTGTAAGAACAGAGATCAACGGTCCTACATAGCAGCCGAACCGTATGATCTCCATTCTTACACAGGGGAGAATGACAGGCGGCTGTGTTTACATTAGCCGCCTGCCTTTCTCCCGCTGTAACGGACAATCGCGAGTGCCCGGTGGACATCGGGTCCGCCGGGCACAGGCGCGGGGGGGGGGGTCCGTGAGCGAGTGGGAGCTCGCCTCCGGCGGCGCGCGCTCGCTCCTTAGAGCCTCACAGGCTAGTGACGTAGACCTATGTCGCTTTGCCTGTGAGGGGTTGACTGCCGACATAAATCGTCGTTAGGCAGTCGGCAAGCGGTTAAACTAAATTTAGTGTTGGCAGCTAGGCTGTAGCAAGCCAGAGTTTGTTTGTTATTGTTATCTGAGTTCATTTGGTTTCTTCTAAGCCTTTGACATTGTTTGCTTCTCCGTTTGTTACTGAGGAGTCTTCTGGGGAGGAGACCTCAGAAAAGACTGTAGTGAGGCCACCATCTTCGCTATACCATTGGTAAAGAGACAGCACCACCCCCTTCTCTGACCCCTTGGGATATGTTCTGAGGAGTATCCCCCCACCCCCTCTTTCCCATTGTAATTAAAAAAAACTCTGCACTAAGACCTCCAATGTAGTCTTGGGCTCCAAAGCCAGCCACTGAAAGTTAATTACAACTATCTTGTGGGAGAGGGATAAATAGGGACTGTGACTTATTGCCCCCCATGCGTATATATACTATATTTTGGGCACCACTTTAAGTAAGGGCCTAGAAGGTATAGACTTTATCATCTTTAAGGAGCCTCTGGTAACCATTATATGTTGTTTTGATAATACTTTGTTTGCAAATTGTGTACTGGTGCATCTGTATTTCATTTCTGCTTTGCAAATGTTTGCTGGGCATGTTGCCCAAATAAACAGCCTTTCCTCCAGCCTTGGTGTGTCAGAGGGTGCGGCACTGCTTGGGGGATTATTATCACAGGGTACAAGGAAACAGATACCTCAGCAACTCTTTCTAGGGTAAGCACTGCAAATATTAATTTTACCCTGGTCAATTACTAGGAGGTTTATGTCAGTGATGTGAGTTGGGTCAGGTGATATATATTTGGGGGGACCTTCTAGAAAGGCTTTGCCTGAAGAGGATACCCGTGTGAGGTATCATGGTATTTTCCTTCTGGATTCCTGAAATAAGAGAAGGTACCTTGACTCTCACACCAGCTGCTTGAAGAGAAGACACAGTTCCAAGGCCAAGGCTCAAGGATTGTAAGTGAGCATATGCTAGGGCCTTGGAATACAGGAAGATGGCTACTAATGGGGAGCACTGTCAGAGTCCTGCTTATGGCGCTTTTCCACTGCATGGAACCGAACGGTTCGGCTCGCTTTTGTGCTTTTCCACTGCATGGTACCGCATGGTACGGTGTTGGAACGGTTCGGTACAGTACGGTACGGCGGCGCTTTTTCACTACATGGAACCGAACGGTACGGCTCACTTAAACAGTACCACCTCAGTTGTGGTTCCAAGAGGGCCGTACCGGTACCATATCCCACAATCCTTTGCATGCAGCCTTGACTGTTTGTCACTACTAGCCACTGATTGGTCAGAGAATCATTGTTATCCCACCCACTTTACTTTAGTGGAAAAGCAAACTATACCAAACCGTACCGAACCGTTCCAACACCGTGCCATGCGGTACCATGCAGTGGAAAACCAAACAGAGCCAAGCAGGGCCGAGTGGAGCCGAGCCGGTACTTGCAGAGGATTTGTATATTGTATTCTCTCCGTTTAAAAGAGTGCAGGTTTCTAAAAACAAAAACAAAAAATAATAACACTCACCTAGGTGGATGCAGCCTCGCTCTCATGCAGTAAATGCCTGTTCCACCTTTAAGACAGAGAACTGAGCAATCAGGGATGGCTGATCACTCAGTTCTCAGTCTTCACTTAGCAGAGAATTGTGACTGTCAGTCACCGACTCTCTGCTCTGCCCCTCCAGCGCTCACTGGAGTGCCAGACTTTCAGGCTTTCAGCGGCTGCTCAGAGTCTGAGCCAGCTGTTGGTCCAGGCATCTGGGTGGATCCTGACATTAAAGTCAGGATCTTTCCAGAGCCTGGACCAGCTGAGTGACATCAACCGACAGCGGACTGTAGCCCTCTGTTGGCTGAATATGGGTCACAGGAGTGCAGAACGACATGCACTCCTGTGACCTACAGGATAAGTATGGCCAAAAGAGCTTTAGCCCTACTTCTTCTTAAAAGGTCCACAAATATGGATTGGTAATCTCATTCTAAATGTCCATTATTAGACTGTGAGAGACTGAAGATATGTCTACTAGAAGGCACTACTGAGTAGAGGAAATATTGTTGCTGCTTTTAAAACCCCTAATACTCACTCCCTTGGATACTGAGCCAACACATCTACATTAATGGGGATGTCTGTTCATCAGTCACCCAGGTTGGTTGGTGGGTGTTTTGGTGCATCTGTAGACACTCCTATCTCTTCCACTAGTATCCCCAGTAAAAAGGCAAGCAGGGCCTAAAAAATCCAACAGTTCCTGAAGGGGGATCAGAGCTACAGGCCTTTTATGTTGCTGCTTTTGAAACCCCTTAGGCCCCTTTCACACGTGCGGACCGTACAAATCTGCCTGTCAGCTTTTCAGGCGGATCTGAACGGATGCCCCATACATCTCTATGAGGCACCGGATGTCAGCAGAGACATGTCCGCTGACATCCGATCCGAAAATAGGGTCAAATCCATCAAATCCGTCAAATCTGGATGGAAACCCTATTTTCCATCCATCTGGCGGATCAGATGAGAATGGATAGGTGGTCCGTTCTCATCCGATTCCCCCATAAAGGACTGCGGGGATCTGACACCTCTGTCTCCACACACAGAGCGGAGACTAAAGCCCCGTACACACGTACCGATCGTCGGCCGAACGATCGTCCGTCTTTTGTCCAGGGCTGTCGTGTCTGTTGAAAACTGCAAAAGACGGCACACGAATTTTGTCGGCCAACAACAGCCGACTGCAGAAGTGATGTCATGTGATGGTTAACTTTCCTTGTCTTTTTTCTTTTCGTAGCATGCCCAGTCTTGCAAATCTGCTGTCTGTCGGCCAAAATCTGTACTGACTGGCGAACAATCGGCCGTTCTGGTGTTGGCCAACAAAAATTTTAATGCCTGCACGACAGATTCTGTTCGGCCGAAAATGCGCTGTCGGCTGTCGGACGCATCATACTAACAAGCCTACAATCGGCCGATCGGTCGTCGGCCGAATATTTACGGCCGACAATCGGTACGTGTGTACGGGGCTTTATGCCTCGTTTGTTGGCCGACCTATCGGCCTTCTTTTGTCCAGTGTTGTTGTGTTGGTTGAAATGTGCTCTAGACTGCACACTAATTTTCTCGGCCAACAAAAACCAACTTCAGAAGTGATGTCATGTGCTGGTTAAATTTCTGTGCGTTTTTTCTTCTCTGAGCATGCCCAGTCTTGCTCATCTGATTTTTGTCTGCCGAAATCTGTACTGACTGACGGAAAATCGGCCGTTCTGTTGACGGCCAACAAAAATTTAATAGCATGCACACCAGATTTTGTTTGGCTGAAAAGTCGCAGTCAGTTGTCGGAAGCATCATACTAACAAGCCGAAAATCGGCCGATCGGACGTTGGCCAAAAATTCACGGCCAACAATCGTTGCGTGTGTACAAGGCTTAAGCTGTCATCCACCTGCTCAGCGGGGATCGGCGGATCGATCAGCCACTGAGCAGAATGGCTCTGTCGACGGAACGGAGCCGAGTGAAAGGGGCCTTATACTCACATCCCTTGGATACTGAGCCAATAAATCTACAAGAACAAGACAGACAATGTGAATGTCTATCTATTAGTCACCCCAAGTGGTTAGTGAGTATTTTTTGTGCATCTGTAGGCACTCCTATCCCTTATACTGGTATCACCAGTAGAACGGCTAGGGACACCTGTAAAATCCAACAGTTCATATGGGTATTAGAGCTACAGGCCTTTAATAAATATACACAGGGCTTTTTTTCAGCGGGAATGCGGGGGAACGCCGGCACCTCTAGCTCTGAATGTATGCCATGGAATGGGGTGTTGGAGGGTCTACTGATGCTAGATCTATTGATGCTGGAGGGGATATATTTTTGGATGGCAATCTATTGTTGCTGGTGGAGGATATTTTGATACTGTGGGTTAATTGTTGCTGGAAGGGATCTACTGTTTGGGGAGGGGGTCTACTGTTGCTGACTGCTAGAGAGTCTATTGATGCTGGCTGCTGGGAGATCTTTTGCTGCTGCTGGGGGTCTACTGCTGCTGGGGGGGGTATATTGCTGTTGGCTGTGGGGGATCAATTTTATTGCTTTTCTTGTTATCATAACCAAATTCCATACATCAAAAAGGGAGGGGGAATTTGGGACTTTAAATGAGACTCCTGACCAGCGGAGTCTCCATCCCTGTTGCATACAGCGAAAAAAGAAGGGCAAAAAAGCCAGTTGGGACTTTAAATGAGGTGTGGTCAAGCATAAATAAATAACATTGATAGGTAGTAACAAAGACCAGAAGAAAATAATAAAAACGTCTCTTTATTGAACTGTCTATGAACCAAAATTAGGGTAACCAGATTGCTCACTATAGCCACATATCCCATGGTAATGGAGTATACATGAGTAAGACAAAAAGGGGGCTTATTGGTACAAGACAGGAATACATGATAATGCGTTATTCTCCTGGTACATACAGAATGTTAAAGAAATGTAAACAGAGGTCTAGGGTACATAATATAATAACTTGTGGTGGATAAAATAGCCTGTATAAAGCGCAACGCGTTTCGTGACTTGGTCACTTCTTCAGGAGCAAGGCAAGGTACAAGCATCTATAGAGAGATAATACACATGATAAGTAATAGTATGAATGATATATAAATAAACCTCACACAAATTATGGGAGGTATAGCTTACAGTGTGCTGGTATGAAGTCCAAGGGAATGGATCCTAACCGGGAACTGAGGGAGCGATGCCCACACGCACCAGGCAGGTATAAGAATATGGAGGTGTTTAATGTGAATGGCTCCATAGAGGGATCACCGGCAGCCTCAATAAGGCATAGCAGCAAAAAATCTGCAAGAGTACAGGGGTAATAAATATCTGTATACATATATAGGTATTATAGGAATGGTAACAAATAGGACATGTGCTGGTGGTGAGAGCCAGAGGAGCTAGGAAACCAACAGGGTGATGGAGATAGAATTAGGAAGTGAAATAGAGAAAGAGCCGGAGCTCAAGTGTAGATAATAACCCCAATGAGTAAATATGGGTCACGAAACGCGTTGAGCTTTATACAGGCTATTTTATCTACCACAAGTTATTATATTATGTACCCTAGACCTCTGTTTACATTTCGTTAACATTCTGTATGTACCAGGAGAATAACGCATTATCATGTATTCCTGTCTTGTACCAATAAGCCCCATTTTTGTCTTACTCATGTATACTCCATTACCATGGGATATGTGGCTATAGTGAGCAATCTGGTTACCCTAATTTTGGTTCATAGACAGTTCAATAAAGAGATGTTTTTATTATTTACTTCTGGTCTTTGTTACTACCTATCAATGTTATTTATTTATGCTTGACCACACCTCATTTAAAGTCCCAACTGGCTTTTTTGCCCTTCTTTTTTCGCCAAATTCCCTACATTCCGCTACAAAATTATACTTGGCTCTATATTCTCTAAAAGGGGCTGTACTGGGAGCTGGGTAGGGGGTGGATCCAAGTGTCGGTGCTCAGAGGTGGAACCAAGGGTTAGTGCTCGAAGGTGGGTAGGGAGCGGAGACACAAAGTAACTTAGAAAGGGGAGTTCCTGTACCTTTTCTCTGAGAAAAAAAGCCCTGAATATACACCACACTGAAAATTTCTGAATCTTGATAGGTCCTGCTTAATCACAACACATTTTTATTTGTGTTCTGTTCTCAATCTGTTCAGAGGATCAATGTTAATGTTATCTTAGAGTGAGCACACTTTATACTTGAATATTCGTCAAAAAAAAAAAGTCTTCTCAAAACAAACCACAGATTGATGCCGGCCCAGACATTTCACTATGTTGATTGAAAACAGAAATGGTATAAATTTCAAAAGTGTCCACCGCTTCCTACGGCATCCACAGGGTTATCATCCCTCTCTGAGTTGACACAGCTGTAGAGAACACAATTAAAATTAATTGCTCTCAACTGAAGTTCCCTTTTTCTATGATACGTAGACATCAGAATACTGCTGCAAATTCTAATTGCAACATTATACTCAGTGAATCCCATCTATTCCCAAAACATCTCTTTCCTGAAGGCTTTGGAAGCCATTACAGCATTCCATAAGGACTCAAGTTCATTGTTTTGCATGAGGCAGAATGCCATGTTTTTTTCATTAAACTTATACACAAGGGAAATTCAATGCTGATCCAACAGGTGTCCCAGGAAAGTATTTCTCCAGCACAGCTATGAAGTCAGATGGATTTAGGGGAAATTGGCTGGGGTCCTCAATACCTCTCAGCATTCACATCTGCAGCAGCTCTGTTCTCAGGTAAGTCAGCTTCTCACTGAGGAGGCACAAAGAATACAATTGTAATTACCAGACAATGGAGCTCTTGTGTGAAAAGAAAACGTGCAGCTTCAGCAGAGAGCTATTTTTTTTCTGTTCTCTGTTCATGCAGTTGTTTTTTTTTTTTTTTATCTGCTAGCGATGATCGAAAAATAACAGCAAAAGAAAAACTGAACATCAGTCTATCCGGGACAACAAAGGCGATTAGGAGACCTGTGGAGCACAATACCTTCCCCTGAATTGTTCCTTCTAAGATAAAGTGATATTTCCAACACTTATTCCCACTAAGACCTTCACTGCGGGTTGCTTGAACAATAGAAAAGTAGAAAGTAATACAGATGCGTTACTGGAAATGCAACTTATAAAGCACAGAATTCAAGTCAAATCTCTTACCAGGGAAAACCAATGAGGCTTCTGTCCAATATACATTCCGATTAAATCCTACATTCTTGCTACAGCACCTCATTACAGAATGGGAATTCCTGATGACAGTATGACGTGTAGACAGTTTTATTTAGGGATCGACCGATTATCAGCAACACCGATATATCGGGGGCAAATATGCACTTTACCCGATATATCGGAATCGGCCCCTGAGGTTACTGATATTGCCGCTATTTCAGGAAAGTGCATGTACCGGAGTGATGCCTGCAGCTAGAGGCATCATCACCCCGGTACCGGTGTCCATAGCCGACGGTCGGCTGTCTTGTAATGACAACCAATGCGGCTAAGAAGCCACTCCGCTGTCATTACAAGGAGCGGGAGGGGATGTCCCCCCCTCCCTGCCACCTTCCGCGGCTCGTCCCAGTGGGACGGTAGACCCGGTCATCCTACCTGCACGGCCACCAAAAAGAAGACCCGATCAAAGCCGCATTCGGCTCTGATCGGATCTCCATGTAAAAAACCAGGAAGTGATGTCATGACATCACTTCCGGGTACTCTGCGCCAAATTCAAAAAATTACAGCATTCAAAACGGTCGATGGACGGTTTAGGAGGGCCCTCCATTACAGGTCTCATGAGGCAACAGCTTGAACCAATTTGTAAGCTATTTTTATATATTGTGGTAGACATTCGCTCAACATGGGCGTACATTTCTACATGCATTGTTGTTTTTATGTACATCTTTTTTTATAGATAATCGATTGCACCAGCTCCTGAAGAAGTGTATTGACATGAAACGCGTAGAGCATACATGATGCGTTCTCTATGGATTATTTGTTCAATATGCCACACAATGTTTTTGTCCCTACAACCATTTTAATACTCCTGTAATACTCATTTGTACAGCTCCCAACATGCTCTGCTTATTGGAACTACATGCATGATATTCTTTGTCTGTGCTATGTTACAATTTGTGAACAATTGCTGCATTTAATTAAATCAATTTACATTATGATGATACTTCATGTCTCTTGTTTCAAGCTGCATGCACAATTTATAGTTCATGGTCATGGTTTTTCTTCTAAGCATTCAAAACAGCCAAACTTGGCGTTTTGATTTTGAATGCTTTTAAGTGCAGAGGAGGGGTTTGTGGTCTTTTAGACCCCCAGATCCCTCCACAACAGTACCTGAGAAAAAAATGTTTTTTTTTAAATGTCCGAAAATATCGGCTGATATCGGCCGATACCGATATCCGATGACCAAAATATTGGTATCGGCATTACAAAAACTATATCGGTCGATCACTAGTTTTATGTAATCAATTAAAATAATCATGGCAAACCAAACTGCATATTATGGCTACTGGCAGCAATGTTCTCTTAACCGGTTGCCGACCGCCGCAAGTACATATACTGCGGCGGTCAGCCCCGGCCAGGCAAAGTGTCGTATATATACGTCACTAGCCTTTCACTGGCTTGTGAGCCAATAGCGGGCGAGAGCGTGCCAGCTGAGGCGCGCGCCCGCGCGCCCTGGATCGTTCCCAGACAAGTCAGTGCGTGTGACCGGCGGACCCGATGTCCGCCGGTCACTCACGATCGTTCGGCGGGAAGGGAGAAAGGCAGGCGGCTGATGTAAACAAGCCGCCTGTCATTCTTCCCTGTGTAAAAATGGAGATCAGACGGTTCTACTATGTAGGACCGTTGATCTCTGTTTTTACACTAGTAGCCAGGTCCCATCACAGTTAGAAGCACGCCCCTAGCCCTAGGACACACTTAACCCCTCCCTCTCCAATACAGTTAACCCCTTCCCTGCCAGTGTCATTTTTGCAGTAACAGTGCATATGTATAGCACTGATTACTGTAGTACTGTCACTGGTAACCCCAAAAGTGTCAAAAATGTCAGTCAAGGGTCCGATCTGTCCGCTGCAATTTCGCAGTCACCCAAAAAAAATCGCAGATCGCCTCCATTACTCGTTAAAAAAAAAACACCAAAAATGACAAAAATCTTTCCCTTAGTTAATAAACGCAATAACTTTTGCGCAAACCAATCAAAATACGCTTTTTGCAATTTTTTTTTTACCAAACATATGTAGCATAAAACAAATTGGCCGAAAATGTTAAAAAATTTTGATTTTTACATTTTTTTGGGGGGAATTTCATATAAAAAAATGTGAAAAATATTGTTATTTTTGCAAAATTTACGCTCTTTTTTTGGTTATAGCGCATGATCAAAAAATCGCACAGGTGATCAAATACCACCAAAAGAAAGCTCTGTTTGTGGGAGAAAAAGGACGTCAAATTTGTTTAGGTACAGCGTCGCACGACCACGCCGTTAAAATCACGCAGTAAAAAATCGCAAAAAACCCCCTGGTCAGGAAGGGGGTAAAATCTTCCGGGGCTTAAGTGGTTAAAGTGGAACTAAACTCTATTCAAATAGCAGAATACACCACAAAACTCTAAAATGAGGATTTTCAGGTGGGTGGTCTCTCAGAAAGACGATCAACACATGTTAAAAAGAATCTCCTTTATTTCAGAAATCTACAAAATCAAAGGGGTACAAAAACCCAATCTTCAAAATCCTGCACACGTAGTATAAGAAATGTTACAGAGCATCAACCCCACTAAATATATTACCATACAATGATGTCTCTAATCCACATTGCCAATATATTGTCAATTATTTGGCTACTTAAAGTAAAACTAAAGGCAACACTTTTTTTTTTCATTTTGGATGGAGCAAGGGAAGGGTATAACCCCTGTCAATTTTTTTTTTTTTTACTCCATCAATGTTCCATTGCATTTACCTTCACTTCCTGTCCCATAGCCAAACAGGAAGTAAGAGGAAATCCTTGCAAATTAAGGGAATTCATTGGGGAGCCCCAGGTCACCAGAACTAGTGTCCCCATTGGAAGATTTCCCCTCTATTACTTTTCTGGGGACAACCCAAAATTTGTGATTTTCATTCACTTTCACTTTCAATAATAATGGTAAATCGAATACATAGAGAGGGGTAAAGACAGCAATAGAAACCGATAAGCGTTCTCATCCTTCTCCACTCTCTCCATAACTATGAAAAAAGTTTTGCTTTTAGTTATACTTTATTATTGATAAAAAATATCCACAGACAAGAACCCAACGTGTTTCACCCAGATGGGCTTCTTCAGGGGAAAAAGGGGGTTATATGTTCTGATTAGTTCTCAGTCTAAAATAAACGCACCCATAACAGCTGGGATTAAACGTAATAAAAATAACGTAATAAAAATATACTGTAAATATACCGTAATACATTCCCCATATAATCCCCAGCCACAGTAGTATTAATGGTCAGAGAAATCACTTAATGGTTACAATCAAGTTTATTGAAATTTCTTGAGAAAGAATGTCATCATAAGCATCCCACGAGGAATATGATTTACCACCCAAATTTCCTGTGACTACTCCTCTGTCTTAACTTCGATACATACACTATATTGACAAAAGTATTGAGACAAGGTTTAGGAGTGTGTCTATGGGAATGTTTGACCATTCTTCCAGAAGCGCATTTGTGAGTTCAGGCACTGATGTGGACAAGAAGGCCTGGCTTGCAGTCTCCACTCTTAATTCATCAAAAAGGTGCTTGAGTTAGGGGCAGATGGATTCCAGGATGTAAATGCTACATGAATCATCTGCCCTTACTCAAGATGGCCATGACCCAGAAATGCTAGGGGAAAACTAAAAAAAGCATGGAGGCATAGATGGATGGGTAAGTATGCTTTGAATATTAAAGTGGTTGTAAAGGTAAAAAATGTTTTACCTAATGCATTCTCTGCATTAGGGTAAACAACCGTTATTACAGTAGTAGCAACCCCCTGCCCCCCTAAAATACTCACCTCAGCCCAATCTCAATCCAGTGCTGTGTATGTCTGCAGCAGCAGCTCTTCTCCCCTTTCCTGTCTGACAGGCTTGGCTGAGAGCAGCCGGAGCCATTGGTTCCTGCTGCTGTCAGTCAAAACCTGTGAGCAGAGAGCAGGGGGGGAGGGGGCAGTCGGACTGTGTGTCTGAATAGATGCAAACAACCCAGCAGGAGATTGAGCATGCACGAGTGCCCTCATAGAAAGCAGCTTCCTATGGGAACACTGGGCGGGGAAAAGGGGGGGGGCAGGAGCACCAGTAGCAGACCTGAGAAGAGGAGGATGAGGGCTGACCTGTGCAAAACCATTGCAAAGAGCAGGTAAGTATAACATGGTCATTATTTTAACCTCCCTGGCGGTATTCCTGAGTGTGGCTCCGGGTTTCAGGGTTTCAGTACCAAAAGCGGTAACCCCGAGCCATACTCAGGATTACCCCAGAACGTTACTCACCTTCCCTGTGCCTCACACTCTCTCCCAAATCTGTGCGCGGCCGATTGCCGGCACTTGCCTTACGGTTCTCTTCCCTGCAAGCGTTGTGACGTAGGGGGGTGGAACCAGCGGCAAATTCAAAAGTGTAAATACACCAAATGATATGATACCAAGCTGTGATCCTAACGGATTACACTGTATCATGCCATTTCACCACAGGATTTCACCTGGTGACTTTTCCAGTGCCCTGCCTGTGCTTTTCCAGTGCTTTGTGCCTGAAAATTTTTGAATGACCATTTTTGCGCAAAAGCACTTTTAGACGAACTGGAAAACAGGGACAGCGAAACTGAGTTACTTGAAGAACTGAGCGATAGCGATTCATGGGAAAATTCGTCATCAGGTATGGAAAGTGACGACAGCGACGATTCTGATGTCTCTTTCTGGCACATCACTGTCCACAACGGACTGTGAGATGGAAACAGACCACCTGTCTGTTTCCAACCAATTGTCATCTGATCCACCAGATGTATGGGTAACTGATCCCCATCCGTCTGTTTTTAGTGGACAAGATTGAATCGGATGTTGGCGGATGTCATCGGACACATGCTCCATAGAGGGCAATAGGTGGTCCAATGGGTCCACTTAAAAAAACTGACAGGTGGACCCGATCGGTCCACCCCTGTGAAAGAGGTCTATCTGTCTAAATAAATTATGCAAAATTAATTTGGGTACATGTAACAGAACCAAAACCCACAATGTGTTTGTGGGCTTCCGTCAGAATACCGTTTCCTTCAGTCTTGAACATAGTTATCAGATATTCTAGCAGCCCCCATACAAAACTAGCCAACAAAATTGGTTTTATAAGATCTGGAACAATTATTGCACAAACTTACACCGAATATATACCCCACCAGGTCAGGTGCCTGATTACATTATCATATGCAGATGAAATTGTGTATAGAAACATAATTAACATATCTAAGGAACAACCAACACAAACAGTATTCTACTTTTCCACTAGCAACTAATAGATGACAGTGATTTAATTAACTTGAGCTAATTAACTAGCAGACTTCCTGTCATCAAGCTCAATACACATTATTATAAGTGTAAACACATACCCACAGTAGACAATAGGTGAGTTAATCAGCACAATCAACGCTGTGTGGAAGACAGGTGGTTGAGCTGATGACATTAGCATCTGCCATGAGTCTGACTGTGTGGAGCAGTCCCCTATTGGCAATAGGCATCTAGGCCTTTAACATGGATACTAGGCCTAGAGTCCCAGAGTCTGTGTGTCGTGGGGAGATGTGAACTTGAATCCAAAGTAACATTACTCCAAGGGTCCCCCATCATACACCCCACAAAGAGTAGTGTTCCCTCACAAGCCAGGGCCCATAGTCAGTAGGCAAGAGGCAAGCCTGCAGTCCCCTCCAAAAGCTCCTGTCCTGAGTGAGTTTGTCACAGTACACTTTTGCATGACCGAGTAATTTAATTGTCAGTCAAACTATCCTAGCACTGAAAACTGAAACATGGCCATGTAACAAGGGGTATATACAGGCTGGTTTTCAAGTGGTTAAACAGTTTAGCCATACCTAGGTCCAGATTTAGCCCTGGGGGGGCAAGGGCACTTTAGGTTCCGAGGGCCCTCATACACAGAGTTGATTTACATTCTCTTTTTCTACTTCTTTTGATTTTGAGGGACCAAAACTCCAAGCATCACTCTAGCAATACACCTCTGGCTTTTATCCACACACTCCACAATTCAGTGGCTCTCCACAAAGACAAATCGAGATTTGCACAATCTAACAGTTCCATGGTAGGAAGGGTGGGGTAAGGTAGGAAGATCTGAAGTTCGCGTGCAGCATTAGATCACTTCCGCACTCACCAAAATCTTTCTATGAAAATCGAGACATTGACTTGTTACTTGAACAAAAAGTCATAAGTCAAGTCCATGAAGGCTATAGTAGATTTTAATACTTTTTCATCCGACCATTCAAAAGAATTTCTAGAGGTGTAAAGCCAGCATCAGGGATTGTAATTTTTAGATGTTCTCTATAACGTAGCAAAACATCACTTTTTCAGGTCCACCTTTATTGATATGGTCTGATCACTTTTTTTCCCCTTTCTAGAATAAAAGCAACCCAATATAATAGACCAAACGTGTACCATATACATAAAGCCCATTAAAGTGCAATTTCACCAGCATGTCTAGAGAATGGACATAAAGTATAGCACTAAGCACTCTTTTCTTTTTCATTTGATGATCTCCTAGAAATGACTCATTCTTTCATATTCAAGAGAATCTGATTGCCATAAAATGAGACACTGCATGAAACTGCTTGTAATTCACAGAGATTTGCATAACCAGTCTTTACAACTATATCTGCTCCCAAGGATCTTTTAAGCTGAAAGCTACAGACATCATGCTGTTAAAAATAATGACTATATTTAACATTCATAAAAGGAAAAGATGCCACAATAACATTTGGGGAAAAAGGGCAATGACATTTGCACACTTCTTCTCCATATAGGACTACCTAGGCCTTAACTAAACTTTGCTATTGATGGTCTATGCCAAAAAAAAACTCCTTCATGGTGTCCCTAAATCTTATAATGTCTAAAGAATTCATTGGATGTTCTTCATATTAAAAAATAATTCCAGACCACTGTTACCATCAATGTGCTTTTTTGTGTCCCTACTGTCCCTAAGACCCTTGGATCTCTGCGCGCTTCCCCACACCCCTTGCCCTTAGGATCTGACCACCATTGGAGTGCATAAACTGGGCTGTTTTTGAATTCTTGCATGGGCCAGGGGCGTAACTACAGGGGTTGCAGGGGTTGCAATTGCTACCGGGCCCCATGCTCCAGGGGGCCTGTGCGGCTCCCCTGTACACCTGGATAGGAGGGTTGGCGGGGGCAGCATATAGAGAAATCACTGTCCTCCTTTTTCTTCCTGTAGCTGCAGGAGGAAAATGGAGGAGAATGGTTCCTCTGTATGCTGTCCCGCTACTCCTCCTATTCAGTTCACTTGTATTCTGCTGTCTCTGGGCCTCTATGTGCTCCCCTGGTCCCCACCCCTACTGTGCTGCCCCCCCCACCACCACCACCACAGTGCTCCCTTCCCTCTTCTGCCGGCTGCTGCAGGAGATGTGTCACAACTCACAATAGAGATCTAGGAAGGGGTTGGTAAATATGTAATTTACCAGCTCTTTCCTTTTCTGAATGGACAGAGTCATCGTCAGTGACATTATAAAAAAATAAAATAAAATGATAAAAAATAATACAATTAAAATACCAAAAAATAAAAACTACTGACACCAGTGGGTGAACTTCCAGGATCACAAAGGTCACACTTGCGACCGGGCCCTGGCATTGCACCACTGTGGGAAGGCCCGAAGATTGCAGGAAGGGGGCCCACTGCAGAACTTGTGAAAGGATCCTGCTGCGGGACCATAATAAAGGGCCCCAGGATTAGTGGGAAGAGCCCTGGGCTTGAAGGGAAGGGCCCCGGCCAGGGGTCTGGGGGGCCCTTCATGGTTTCTTGCACCGGGGCCCTGAAGTTACGCCTCTGGCATGGGCTGATTACATATGTCTATCAATGGTGTTCAAATTTGCCCCTGAAGAAAGGTAAACTCAGAACGCATCTGTCATATACATTAAGACATGGATGTTCTGTTGTTGCTAAAGTCTAACTATTGACCAGTGAACTATGATATGATATTGACAATCTACCCTGTATTGGGGGGAAACAATATCATCTATTCTCTATAAGAGGCTCTGGGACAACTGTGAATTGGTCTCATATACTGGCGATCCAGCTTTAAAATTGATTGCAAGTGGTCTATATCCTTTTTCAACATGGGACCATGTCTGCTTTGTAAGTATTATCACATCTGGATTATATATGATTTATTGATTGATTGATTGATATTGATTGGAATATTGATTTGTTCATATTTGCAACATGTGTTATGTATATGACCTATCGCTTAGAGATTATGCCTTAAAGTTGACTGATATTTTCTTTGCTTTTATATTATATTTGTTCTTTTTTTCTTTTTCTTTTTTAGTATGTTGACATTGTGAATCCTCTACACCTACATTTCCCTGAAGAAGCCTTGTAGGCAAAATGCATTGGATACCCCAACCTTGCACCATTATAGGGCATCTTCTCTGTGCACCTGTGTGGGGCTTGGTGGGGCAGGGTGTAAATTAGCGGTCAACACATGTTTTTGCTATGTCTTTACTGTACTACTGTTGTATGGTATTTTATTAGAATTGTCTTGAATAAAATATATTTTTTTACATACTAATAGGTCAGTATTTGTCCCTCAAAGTGGGTTGTCCAACACCGATATAGCCCTTTTCCTTACAAAAATTTTGTTGGCTATGCTATCTTAGGGTGATGGTGCAGGACCAGATTGACTGGATGTATATTTTCTACCGTACTTTGACAAAATGCGTATTTGTGAGGTGAGTCACTGATGTTGGAAGAGAAGGTTTGGCTCGCAATATCTGCTCTTATTCATCCCAAAGGTGTTCTATCGGGTTGAGGTCAGGACTCTGTGCAGGACAGTCAAGTTCCTTCACCCCAAACTCGCTTATCCATGTCTTTATGGACCTTGCTTTTTGCACTGGTGCGCAGTCATGTTGGAACAGGAAGGGGCCATCCCCAAACTGTTCCCAGAAAGTTGGGAGCACGAAATTGTCAAAATTGACTTGGTATTCTGATGTCTTAAGTGTTCCCTTCACTGGAACTAAGGGGCCAAGCCCAACCCCAGAAAAACTGTGTTGGTGCCTTAAAAGTCCGATACACCCACTATAGAATTTTAACTTGGATATAAAGGCTTGTTATTTTAGGGGGAAAAAATGAACTTAAGGTGTCCCTAGTGTCCACTCATCTGAAACCTGGAACATTTGGTTGTGTAGCGGGCATCCTCCCATTTACAATTGTTCATTAGTAGACTGTATAACATTTTGAAGGAACTCGGCTCCATCTAGTGGCCAAACTGCCACACTGCAGCTTGGTGGTTTTCATCAGAAGTTTCTAGTGGCCAAACTGCCACACTGCAGCTTGGTGATGTTCATCAGATACTACGATACCCACAATTCAGTTGGAACACCAGGGTGCATTGCTTCACCGCACAGCCTTTTGGGGGAAGCTTTATAAAGGAAGGGAGGAGCCAGGCTCTCTCTCTTGTCTCCTGACACAACAGCTAGAAGGAAGCAAGTGCTGTGGGCTGATGCTGCGGACTAGGCCTGAAGCCTGGGCCTGAAGTGACGGAGTGGAAGCATTTCATCTTCAGTAAAGGAGCCTTCCCAGAGAACCCATTGATGCTCTGCAGAGACTGGTGTTGCCCACATCTAACCACAAGCGCGGCTGGTGACAGAAATCGGAGGTGGAGAGCTCGGGAAGAAAGAGGCCGTTTGGTGAGCAGGGCACATGCCCAAATCTGTTTCTCGCTTGGAAGAAAGTAACTTTAGCCGGTGCTAACTACACTTCAGATAGTACGCAGTACACTCAGCGGCCGAGTGCACCTTCCAGGAGACTAAGCATTTAAACACAAGTACATAAGGTGTCAGGGGCCTATATATGCACCACTAAGAAGATTAATATGCCCAATTACGCAGTAACATTGCGGGTGATTGTAACTTTTTTTTCTCACCCCTTTTGACTATATATCCTTACTTTTGGATTACAAATAGCTTGTGCACCAACGATTGCTAGCGAAGATTCCAAACCAAAAGGAAGGAACTGTGTATGGGATTCAAATAGGTTCTGCCTACCTGATACAAGAGACTAGACGTGTGTAAAGTATAGCCTGAATTGGGTAAAAGAAAGCCTATGAGTTATCTTTTAGTTGCATAAGTATACAAAAATAGCTATCTTAATTATATTGTTTATTATTGTGTCAATAACTTTATCTTTCTTAGTTGACTCTTGTGATGTCTTTTGAAGTCAACTTGTACTTTAACTCTCAGTAAAGCTACTTTGGTTAAGCAAAAGTCTGTGTGTTGCACCTTGTGTCACCCAGAGGGACTGCGGCTGAAGAAAGGTAACAAGTTATTATTACTTATTGGGGTGATATATCCTGAACTGTGTTCTCCTGTAGCCATTTGGTATTATAGTCCCATTTCGTGTCAGTTGTGCCTAGGGAGGGTTCGAGCCAATTTCAGGGGTTGGAAGGCAGGACGTAGACCCAATAATCTAATCAGCAGCTCCTGCGGGGGTGGTGCTACACGTGGGGGCTCGTCCGGGATATCTACGGTCCTGCAACAGTTCCCTCTCAGTGACAAAATCGCTGATCGCACAGAAATGGACCCTGCCGCTGCAGCCCGGTGGTGCAGAGAAGAAAATGTCCTTATCGGCCATGGTCTGGTGATTGGAATCAAGGGAGAGAACTGGACAGAGGAACAACTACTCTCAGTTCTGAGAACATATTCCAAGGACAGGAAACTTTGGGTGATGGACATGAGGACAGATACCACCAATCAACACACCTACGTATTGTGTGAATGGAAGAAGGGGGTCCCAGATCACTTCAAGGGCACCAGCATAAAAACTATAGATCAAGTAGAGTTATTCCTGATACACCCAGAAGGTGAAGAGGAAGACCCTATACCCACTACTACAGGGGGACTGAGCACAGAAGAAAGTGCCAAAAAGGAGGGATTCAGTGCACCACCTTTGACTACCCTTAGCTCAGAACTATGCGCTGTCCTGGGGGAAATAGTAGCCAAATGTAACAAGGATCCTCCAAACTATCTGATGGCTGGATACAGGAAGCTCAGGACTTTTTCTGGGAAGCAACCTGTACCCTCAGTGGAAGATGGATTCGAGGAGTGGCTAGATAACGCTACTCAGGCCTTGGAGGAGTGGGAGATACCAGAACAGCATAAGAAGCAGCGAATCACAGAGAGTTTGAAGGGGCCTGCATTGGAGGCCGTACGCAACCTCAAGCTAAGCAAGAAGGATTGTACTGCACAAGACTATCTGGATATTCTACAAGATGTGTTTGGCCAGACAGAAAAGGTTACTGAACTTCTTTACCAACTGGAGCACTGTTACCAGAAGGAAGGAGAAAAACTGTCTGAATTCATCGGGCGTCTGGATAGGATCATACATCAGATTCTGTTAAAAAAAGGGTTGGATCCCCGGAAGGTGGATGAGACTCGAGCACAACAGGTGCTGAGGGGAGCTCAACCTCTAGACCCTATTGCTATACTGTTGCGAACTCGCCAGGACGGTGGCATCCTGGAGTACCCTGATCTGATCAGGATGGTCCGGGAAGAAGAGGTCATGTTGGATAACAAAAGGAAGAGCCAAGAACAGGAAACAACCGCCCGAGTTAGAGTGATAAGTGCGGAAGAAGGCGACTCACAAGTTGAGCTCTTAAAGACTCAGGTGTCACAGCTAATAGAAATGGTATCCATCCTGAACAGTCAGGCATCTGCTCTATCTAATAGAAACACAGAAGAGAAGCCTGCTAAACACCCTAGTTCCAGTGTTGAACCAGAACAGAAACCTAGGAGGCCGATAACCTGTTTCAATTGTGGAGGGGTAGGGCATGTCAGAGGAGTATGTCCCAGTCCAGAGGAGGCTGCCTTCAAACACCGCAAGCCGGCGGAAAACTTCAGAGGGCTCCGGTGAAGGAGTCAACCGGGCGCCCAACAGTTTTAATGGACTCCAAGAGATCCCTTAAATTTAAGAGCCACAGTCAGGGAGTAAGGCCCTCTTTAAATGCCTCTCATTCCACGACTTGGGCCGATAAGAGGCGGGAAATCAATGCACACCAGGCCCAGGAGGAGATGAGGCCCGGTAGAAACTCAAAAAGGAAAGGAGTACGGGTGCAGGTAGCTGAGCCCGGCAGAAGGGCTACTCCAAAAGAATTTCCTGTCAAGCTAGTGGGGCCTTCCCCTGTAGTCTCAATCCAAGTGGAAGGAATTTATACAAAGGCTTTACTGGACACAGGAGCCCAGGTGACTCTCCTGTATAGGGATTTCTACGATAGACACCTCAAACATCTGCCCCTGCAGAGGCTGGAAGACCTGGAGATATGGGGTATTGGAACACAAAGTTTTCCCTATGACGGGTATTTGCCAATCAAATTAACTTTTGACCCCTCCTTGGCCGGCAAAGCTGAAACCTTCGATACTTTAGCAGTGGTATGCCCTCGCCCACCAGGGGCCAATAAGAGTTCCCTCATTATAGGGACCAACACTGACCTAGTCAGGCGATTGCTGACACAACTAGTCCAGGGACAGGATGCCCCAACTCTGAAAGTTCATCCCATGTTAAGGCAGGCCTATCAACGTCTAGGTCTGGAACAGAAGGCCCCTGCCGAAGGAGTTGGAAAGATCTGGAAGCTGGATAAAACAGAGAAGGTGTTGCAGCCAGGAGAGGTGACCTGCTTGAGGGCTTCTGTCAAGCTCACTTGGAAGCAGCCAGGCCCTTTCATGGTTCTTGAATCAGGCCCATCGGAGGCACAGAAAGGGATAGAAGTGATCCCCGAAGTGATCCCATTGAAGGCATTACAGAAAAGTCATGGGAAGGTTTTGGTGAGTGTCAGAAATACTGCTACTACTCCGGTGAAGGTGCCGGCCAGGGTGCTGTTGGGCCAGGTGAACCCGGCCACCCCAGTTGCCCCATCAGATTTGAAGAGGGAAGACGGGGGCGAAATCACCATAGAGGAGCTCTGCTCTGGAAATACGGCCCTCCCACCGGAATGGAAGAAGAGAGCCAGGGCCCAACTGATTCGATGGAAAGAAATATTCTCTAGAGATGAATTCGATGTGGGGTGTGCAAAGAGTGCCACCCATAATATCCGCCTACATGAAGATAAACCCTTTCGGGAGAGAGTCCGACGGGTTCCCTTGGGTGACTTAGAAGATCTACGGGAGCAGTTGGGGGAACTCAAGAGAACAGGGATTATTCGAGAATCCAGGAGCCCGTACGCTTCTCCAATAGTGGTAGTCCGGAAGAAAACTGGGTCCCTGAGGCTCTGTATCGACTACCGAACACTGAACAGAAGGACTATTCCAGACCAGTATACCACCCCCCGGATTGAAGACGCTTTACAAAGTTTGTCAGGGGCCAAGTGGTTCAGTGTGATGGACTTGAAGAGCGGATACTACCAGATCCCCATGAACCCTGAGGATAGGGAGAAGACAGCCTTCATCACCCCCGTGGGGTTCTTTGAGTTTAACCCCATGCCTCAAGGGTTGTCAGGAGCCCCAGCCACCTTCCAAAGACTGATGGAGAGAACTGTTGGAGATATGAACCTGATAGAGGTACTGGTATACTTGGATGATATTATTGTGTTCGGCAGAACCCTAGAAGAGCATGAAGAGAGGTTGGAAAAGGTCCTAAAGAGGTTATATGAAGAAGGCCTGAAACTTTCTCCGGAGAAGTGCCAGTTTTACCAGTCCTCGGTCCATTACCTGGGTCACATTGTGTCTGCAGAAGGAGTGTCCACCGACCCAGAGAAGCTGGATGCTGTTACTTCCTGGCCGAGGCCCACAAATGTGACTGAGCTCCGATCATTCCTGGGTTTCTGCTCCTATTACAGGAGATTTGTGGAAGGGTTTGCCAAAATTGCCCGACCCCTCAATGAATTACTCAGAACCGAAGGGGAAGATGATGTTCCAGAACTAGTCAAACCAGTGAAACCCGCCATGGGGCCTAGAAAGCCCAAGGAATCTATTCAGGATCAGTGGACCTCGAAATGTGAGGAAGCCTTCATTCAGTTGAAGAAGAGCCTGACCACTGCCCCTGTGTTGGCCTACGCAGACCCCTCAAAACCCTACGAACTACATGTCGATGCCAGCAGAGATGGGCTAGGTGGGGTGTTGTACCAGGAGCATGACGGTCACCTGCGGCCCGTTGCTTATGTGAGCAGAAGTCTGATACCTTCCGAGAGGAATTACCCCGCACACAAGCTGGAATTCCTGGCCTTGAAGTGGGCTGTAGTAGACAAACTGAAAGATTACTTATATGGAGCAGAATTCATAGTCAAAACGGATAATAATCCACTTACCTACCTGCTGACCACTGCCAAACTGGACGCTACAGGACATAGGTGGTTAGCCGCTCTCTCTAGCTTTATGTTCAGTTTAAAATACCGACCAGGTGTTGGGAATAGGGATGCAGACGCCCTCTCCAGAAGGTCTCATGCCCCCAACGATCCTACTGAAGAATGGGCCCACTTGACCTCAGAGGGAGTGCGCGCCCTATGTCAGGGAACGGAATTTCGATCCAGTGGAGGAGCAAGAGCCGAAGAGATTGGGGTCTCAGCTGCTGGAGTACCCAGGTGTTATTGCAGGGTGACCCAGGTTGAAGAAGAAGGTTTGCCTAGGCTATCGAAAGGGGACTTGAGGAAGGAGCAGTTAAAAGACCCTTTGGGGAAACTTTTGCTGAAGGCCATAGAGACTCAGCGCCCTGAGCTGCTTCTAACAGACTCCCCTCGGGAAGCCCGATTGTTGCATAAAGAATGGGACCGGCTACAGATACGCCAAGGGGTGGTCTACCGAAGGGGCCCCTCTGATGATCTGGAAGAGAAGTGGCAACTGTTCCTACCAGCTAAATTCAGGGAAGGAGTCTTGGCTGCTCTCCATGACAATCATGGTCATCTGGGGCCTGAAAGGACTTTCCAACTTGTGAGAGACAGGTTTTACTGGCCCTGTATGCGGGGTGAAGTTGAAGGATACTGTCGTTCTTGTGCTCGCTGCATCCAGAGGAAAACTTTGCCACGTCAAGCAGCCCCAATGGGCCATCTGCAAAGTCAGGGGCCTATGGAACTGGTGTGCATTGATTTCCTTTGCCTGGAGCCTGACTTGAGTGGTCAAGGGAATGTCCTTGTGGTAACAGATCATTTCACCAGATACGCCCAGGCGTTTCCAACAAAAGACCAGAAAGCCACAACAGTGGCCAAAGTATTAGTGGAAAAGTTCTTTGTGCACTATGGTTTACCGCAACGCCTCCATTCAGATCAGGGAAGAGACTTTGAAAGCCGGCTGATTAAGAAGTTGCTAGACTTGTTAGGCATCCAAAAGACTAGGACTACTCCCTACCACCCACAAGGGGATGCTCAGCCTGAACGGTTTAACCGGACTCTTTTGAACATGTTGGGGACCCTGAGCTCAGAAAAGAAACAGCACTGGAGTAAACATGTAGCTGCCATCGTACATGCCTACAATAGTACTGTCAGTGATGTTACAGGATACTCCCCATACCGATTAATGTTCGGGCGGGAGGCTTGGCTGCCAGTGGACTTGGCTTTCGGCATATCACCTGATCACACCTCAGCAGCATCTCACAAGGGGTATGTGGACCGGTTGAGGAAGAGCCTAAAAACGGCCTACGAAAAAGCCCAAGTCTCATCTGATCAACGGGGGCTGAGAAATAAAAGAAACTTTGACCTGAAAGTTAGGATCCAGGATTTGCAGCCAGGGGATAAAGTGTTGTTGAGGAACTTGGGTATCCCTGGGAAACACAAGTTGGCTGACCGTTGGAAATCCCAGCCCTATGTCATCTGTAAGCAGCTGCCAAACCTTCCTGTGTATCAGATTAGGCCGGAAGGGAGAGTGGGCCCACTGAAGACTTGGCATAGGAACCACCTATTACCTCTCTCAGAAGCAGTTCGCCTATCTCCTGACCCAGTCTCACATGAAGTCCCTTCAACGTCTCAAGGGCACAGGCCAGTTACCAGATCTCAAACAGCATTTCCAGATGTGAGGGATGGAGATTCTCCAATTGAAGATCTGGAAGATGAAGAGGAGGTACCTGATTGGATGTGGTCATCTCAGTTACCAGAACCCACGACTGCGTACCTGTCTTCATCCGAACTGGTTGAAAGAGGAACCCTTCGGGCAGAAGCTCCTGAATTTGTGCCTTTCCACATGCTTACAGAAGAAGTAGCTGATGGTGAAGATCCTGAGGAGGAGGTTGCACCTTTCTCTGAAGAAGAATTAACTGCTTCTGAAACCCCAGAGTCCAATGCGTTGGGACTAGAGGAGGAAGCTCTTGAAGAATCCCCAAGAGCGGCTGGTTCCAGCACTTCTAAGATTGTGACTCCCAAAGAACAGAGGGAAAGAAGAGTCATTCACCCACCCAAAAGACTAACTTACGACCAATTGGGGAAATGCTCGGAAGAAGCTGTCCTTACTTCTAAGAGAACTCTTGATCAGCCTAGTTCTTCCACTGCAGATTTAGTGGAGGACAACCCTAGCTCACCCCCAGGCACATCTGTACAAGCCACTCAAGTGTCGGGGGTTTGTGAACAGAACCACCTTCCCTCCCCCAACAATTGGTGGGAGGTTCCGCTGTCGGCCCTGTGTTTTAATGTGCAGTTGTTGGGTTTGAACTCTGCTTCTGATAAGGGACATGGTTTACCGTTGTGCATGAGTTAATTGTTTTTTTTTTCCAACGTATGTGACAGGATACATGCTGTCGTTATCTTTGGGGACCAAAGTTTCTAAAGTGGGGGGAGTGTGTAGCGGGCATCCTCCCATTTACAATTGTTCATTAGTAGACTGTATAACATTTTGAAGGAACTCGGCTCCATCTAGTGGCCAAACTGCCACACTGCAGCTTGGTGGTTTTCATCAGAAGTTTCTAGTGGCCAAACTGCCACACTGCAGCTTGGTGATGTTCATCAGATACTACGATACCCACAATTCAGTTGGAACACCAGGGTGCATTGCTTCACCGCACAGCCTTTTGGGGGAAGCTTTATAAAGGAAGGGAGGAGCCAGGCTCTCTCTCTTGTCTCCTGACACAACAGCTAGAAGGAAGCAAGTGCTGTGGGCTGATGCTGCGGACTAGGCCTGAAGCCTGGGCCTGAAGTGACGGAGTGGAAGCATTTCATCTTCAGTAAAGGAGCCTTCCCAGAGAACCCATTGATGCTCTGCAGAGACTGGTGTTGCCCACATCTAACCACAAGCGCGGCTGGTGACAGAAATCGGAGGTGGAGAGCTCGGGAAGAAAGAGGCCGTTTGGTGAGCAGGGCACATGCCCAAATCTGTTTCTCGCTTGGAAGAAAGTAACTTTAGCCGGTGCTAACTACACTTCAGATAGTACGCAGTACACTCAGCGGCCGAGTGCACCTTCCAGGAGACTAAGCATTTAAACACAAGTACATAAGGTGTCAGGGGCCTATATATGCACCACTAAGAAGATTAATACGCCCAATTACGCAGTAACATTGCGGGTGATTGTAACTTTTTTTTCTCACCCCTTTTGACTATATATCCTTACTTTTGGATTACAAATAGCTTGTGCACCAACGATTGCTAGCGAAGATTCCAAACCAAAAGGAAGGAACTGTGTATGGGATTCAAATAGGTTCTGCCTACCTGATACAAGAGACTAGACGTGTGTAAAGTATAGCCTGAATTGGGTAAAAGAAAGCCTATGAGTTATCTTTTAGTTGCATAAGTATACAAAAATAGCTATCTTAATTATATTGTTTATTATTGTGTCAATAACTTTATCTTTCTTAGTTGACTCTTGTGATGTCTTTTGAAGTCAACTTGTACTTTAACTCTCAGTAAAGCTACTTTGGTTAAGCAAAAGTCTGTGTGTTGCACCTTGTGTCACCCAGAGGGACTGCGGCTGAAGAAAGGTAACAAGTTATTATTACTTATTGGGGTGATATATCCTGAACTGTGTTCTCCTGTAGCCATTTGGTATTATAGTCCCATTTCGTGTCAGTTGTGCCTAGGGAGGGTTCGAGCCAATTTCAGGGGTTGGAAGGCAGGACGTAGACCCAATAATCTAATCAGCAGCTCCTGTGCGGGGGTGGTGCTACAGTTGGATGCCACCCTTCTCAATCACATAGCTAAGTAGTTCAGTCTGAATGAGGAAAATTATGCCTAATGGGGCCCCAGACAAGAACAAAAACCTGACAGGAATTTCAAATTCTATCCACTTAGTCCAAAACTAGAAAAAAATAATGGCCAGAGTTAGGTTTTTATTCAAAAATGTAGGTTGACAAAGACACCTGGTGGTACACTATTTGACAATGACTTTAAACAGTTGTTTTCACATTTATGATATGTTTAAAATTATCCTCATGGGCTTCATTTAACAAGAGCTCAACTGCAAATCTACCAGGACATGACCATCCACCTAAAGGCCAGGAACGAGAGTATTAGTCAGAAAAGAAGCCAGGAGGTCAGGGGCATAACTACAGGGGTTGCAGGGGTTGCAATTGCAACCGGGCCCCATGCTCCAGGGGGCCTGTGCGGCTCCCCTGTACACCTGGATAGGAGGGGGGAGGCGGGAGCAGCATGTAGAGAAATCACTGTCCTCCTTTTTCCTTCTGTAGCTGCAGGAGGAAAATGGAGGAGATTGGTTCCTCTGTATGCTGCCCCCGCCTCTCCTCCTATCCAGTTCACTTGTGTTCTGCTGTCTCTGGGCCCCTGTGCGCTCCCCTGGTCCCCCCCCCCCCACTGTGCTTCCTTCCCTCTCCTGCCGGCTGCTGCAGGGGATGTGTCACAATAGAGAACCAGGAAGGGGTCGGTAAATATGTAATTTACCAGCTCCTTCCTTTTCTGAATGGACAGAGTCATAGTCAGTGACATTGTAAAAAAATAAAATAAAAGGATAAAAAAATAATACAATTATAATACCAAAAAATAAATAAAAACTACTGACACCAGTGGGTGAACTTCCAGTATTGCAAAGGTCACACTTGCGACGGGCCCTGGCATTCCACCACCATGGGAGGCCCCAAGATGACAAGAAGGGGGCCCACTGCAGAACTTGTGAAAGGGTCCCGGTGCAGGACCATAATAAAGGGCCCCACAATGAGAGTAAAGGGCCCCAGGATCAGTGGAAAGAGCCCCAGGCTTGAAGAGAAGGAGCGGCCAGGGGTCTGGGGGGCCCTTCATGTTTTTTTGCATCGGGGCCCTGAAGGTTCTAGTTACGCCTCTGCAAGAGGCCCATGGTAACACTTGAGGAGCTGCAGAGATCCACAGCTCAGGTGGGAGGATCACTCCAAAGGACAACTATTAGTTGTGCACTTCACAAATCTGACCTTTATGGAAGAGTGGCAAGAAGAAAGTCACTGTTGAAAGAAAGCCATAAGGCTCCTTTCTCACATACGGTCCATTCAGTTCATCAGTTCAGTCACATCAAAATGTATCAGTCTTTCATCCGTTTTTTTCATCCGTTTTTTTACATCCACTATCAATGCAAAACGGACCGTTTGTCCGTTTACATCCGTTTTTCGTCCGATCCCTTTATTTGATGGATGAAAAATAGGGCATTCACCCATTCCAAAAAACGAACATTGACAGAAGCGGATGAAAATGGATGTTAACAGATGATCATCCGTTGTCATCCGTTTTTACATAGAGATGCATTGATTTCCGTTTTTCATCCGTCAACGGATGGATGAAAAACGGACAAATAGACCGTATGTGTGAAAGGGGCCTAAGAAGTTTGCGGGAAGCCAAGTGGGGGACACAGCAAACCCCAGGTGAGGTACCGCCACAAACGTCAGATCATGGGCAATAGTTCTAGCACTAGACCTCTGTAAACCTATAAAGGCTTTTAGAGCATTGCCTATGGATAGTAAAATGTACGTAGTTTGTCACCTTTGCATGGGTTGCTCAGTTTTAAAGCGTGACATGCTTGGTATCTAGTTACTCAACATGACATCATCTTTTATATTTTACAAAAAAAATGGGTTATGTATTGTGTTTTTTTTTTTGCAATAAAATTTTAAAAAGTGTATTTTTTCCCAAAAATTGGGTTTGAAAAACCACTGCGCAAATACCGTGTGACACAAAAAACTGCAATACCCACCAATTTATTCTCCAGGGCCTCTTCTTAGAAAAATATATAATGTTTGGGGGTTCTAAGTAATTTTCCAGCAAAAAAAAAATGATTTTTATATGTCAACAAACAGTGCCAGAAAAAGCTTGGTCTTCAAGTGGTATGGTATTGCTCTCTCTTTTTACATACAACTCATACAAGGTGCTGGCAACAGGAAAGAACCTAACAGAATTGCCATAGCATAAAACTATTTATTTATTTTTAAAAACATATAAAAACAGTGTCACCCACATAATCTATGCTGTCCCCCAGCATCCAGGTATATTGCTTAGTATTGATTGGTACCAGGTCAATAGATAGTTAGGAAGGCAGGAGCAAAGTGAAAAGTAGGGTAGCTTTTAATAATATATAATATAATATAATATAATATAATTATCTGCTCATAGTTTCCTACACATGTCTCTATTATATCCACTTGAAATGCAACCATATGATGAAATACAACCCTTTTAGGTTCTCATCTTGGTAATAGCAAATTAGAGAAAGAATTGCTATATTATTCCAAATAGTAAGAGCAATATTTTGAATGAGGCCACCTGTTTTTTATAATGTGTGAAATTTAGCCCTTTAACCACATTTGGGTGGAGGTTAGTTTTTCCAAATGAGATGCACTTCATGAATCCATCTCATTTGCTTCCATCGATAGCAGTCTTTTATCTTAGTTACTGTAAAGAAAAGAGAAGAGCATCCAATCTGGACTCACTGTCCCCTAAGACTGTGTTTTGTTTTGTCCGTCAATCTTAATGTATCCGCACTTTCTCTGTTGACCTGTAACTAAGGCTATGCCTTCCAGATGGGGGTTCTTCATCAAGTGTTGACCATATGGTGTCATTTTCAGCTTTCAGTCACTGTTATAATGTGCTTTCAGATCACCATAAAATGGATTTGGTTTTCCTTCCTCACCTTTATAGTACTTTAATATGTATTATGGGGACAGTTGTACTGTACAATTTTGAGCAAATTTACCAACTTTCAGCCAGATTTTAAAAAATAAATTAAAAAAAACTAGTGAATGTAACCTACCAACAACAGTATCTATTAGCATCATAAAAAAAATAGCTATGGTTGGCGGCTAGGACTCGGTCGGTGTGTCATTCCTACCCTTTTGTCCCTACCCCACTCTACCTTACCTTAACTTGCCTCTCTCCCCCTCCCTCCCCACCCTCCTTTATTTTTTATTTTTATTTTTTTATTCTCCATCCACCCTTTATCGGTTCTTCCCTACCTTTTTCCCTACTCTACACTCAATAATGTTGGCTTTCTGCATATCCTAGTGGGTTAACCTGTTGAATTGTGTGTCCCTCTATAGTCCTCCTCCTTCTTAATTAAGGATTTAGGCTCAGCAACCATCCCCATAAGACAATTTACAGGAGGTTTTTACCACCCTTTGTGCATTAAGAGTATGGCTCTTTGTATATGACCCCCACACATAGGTAATCATCAATGATCCTATTTTGAGGGACATATTCCACATCTTTAGGCCCCTTTCACACGGGTGTTCCTGTCTGTTTTTTAAGTGGAACTGATCGGACCCTCCAGCCTCTTCTATGAATCTTGTCTCTCCTGGATCTCTCCCTCCTCATTGGCTGAAACAGAAGAAGGAAACAATGGCTCCCAATACTGTCAATCACAGCCAATGAGGAGAGAGCAGGAGCATGGCCGAGCCATGCTCCGTATGTGAGTGGACACACAGAGAAGTGGCTCGGGGGCAAGCCTGCTCGGGTGCCCTCATAGCAGGCTGCTTGCTATGGGGGCAATCAGCAGGAGGGAGGGGCCAGGAGCGCCAGTCGGGAACCTGGGAAGAGGAAGATTGGGGCTTCTCTGTGCAGAATTATTGTACAGAGCAGGTAAGTATGATGTTAATCTTAAACTTTTCTTCACATTTGGTTTGAGTGTACTTTTCTACATGTTACATGTAACACCTTTTAATGAAAAAAATGTCCAAATGCCTTAACTCTTTAACGCTATAGCCACTGTGAAACAGCGGCGGTTTTTCTCTACTTTCTGAAAACTCAATAAAGTCTTTATGGAAGAAAAAAAAAACTTAGCTACAATGTTGATGGTAGATTGCATTGATTCATTTAGTTGTTTTTCCCTTTAAAAGCAAGCTTGGCAGTGATTAAAATCTCAAGAAAAGGCTGTGTTTGTGGCCAGCATTGAAGTGCACCTAAGCTGGATATTTTTAGTATGATCAGAAGCTGACTTGTCAAATTTAGAATAAACTTGATGTTTTCATTCAGCTTAAAGATTGAAAACTGTACTAATGCCAAGCAAACGCATGTGGAATTCAGGAGGGAATTTAATGGAAAAATGGCAATCATTTTGAAAATGTTTGTGACCTGTTAATCCTTGGATAATATTTGCAAAGGATTTGTTATGTGATTCTATGCTGGATATTCATCCCTCTATATTTTACATCATTCGGCTATCAAAGAGGATTCACCCTATGTGCCTATCATTTTCAAGGAGGATTCGCCCATTGGCATAAAACATAATAGATTGCAACATAATAGATACATTTCCATAATAGATACAGTTCCGAAAAGATACATTTAAAGGTTCAAAGAGTAATACTGGACTCTGAACTCTCCTTTTGGCCCCATGTCCAATCACTGTCCAAATCTTGCCGACTCAACCTCCACAACATCTCTAAAATACACCCCTTCCTAACTAATGAAACCACAAAGCTCCTAGTTCACTACTTGGTCATCTACTGCAACTCCCTCCTCATGGGATTACCTTTACATAGGCTATCCCCACTTCAGTCCATCACGAATACTGCCAGGCTCATCCACCTTACCAACAGCTCAGTGTCTGCCACTCCTCTCTTAGTCAATCCCTCCATTGGCTTCCACTCACTCACTCAACAAATTAAATTCAAAATACTAACAACAACTTACAAAGCCATCCACAACTCGGCCCCCAGCTACACCCTTAACCTGGTCTCAAAATACCAACCTACTCGTTCTCTTCGCTCCTTCCAAGACCTCCTGCTCTCTAGTTTCATTGTCCCCTCCTCTCCTATTCTATAGAACTCCCTACCTCAATCTGTCCGACTATTTCCTACTCTGTCTGCTTTTAGACAATCCCTGAAAACCCTCCTCTTCAGAGAAGCCTATCCTGCCTCCACCTAACAACTGTACTTTTATTTTCTTAATCAGATCATCCCCCACAATTATTACCTCTCTTGAACCTCCCTCCTAGATTGTAAGCTCTAATGAGCAGGGCCCTCTGATTCTTCCCGTATTTAATTGTATTGTAACTGTACTGCCTGCCCTCATGTTGTAAAGCACTGCGCAAACTGTTGGCGCCTATATAAATCCTGTATA
Source organism: Pelophylax lessonae (assembly GCF_965119305.1). Classification (NCBI taxonomy): domain Eukaryota; kingdom Metazoa; phylum Chordata; class Amphibia; order Anura; family Ranidae; genus Pelophylax; species Pelophylax lessonae. The sequence continues at coordinate 37,997,599 of NC_138771.1, read as the reverse complement.
ATAATAATGAAGTGGTATTAAACCCAAAACCAAAAATGTAACATATTGCAGCGCATGGGTGGGAGTTACTTCCTCACAGCCTGGCCATTCAAGTGGCTGGACAGTTCAAACCCGTAAAGAAGGCCAGAAGAAGATAGACCAGTGGGAATGCAGACAGTGCAGTTCTGAAGGGGATCGTTTGACAGGTAAGTCTACCATAATGTGCAAACTTGCTGTGCATACTAGCATGTGGGCAAGGCTCACGCGCCCAATGGGGAACCCTCCTGAATGCGCTTGCTAATGCCCGGGCCACAAAAAAAAAAAAGAGAAAACTTACATCTGAATGACTTGCAGACTGCATGTAGAGGTGCTGTGGTATCATGTGTGGTAATCCAAGATGGTAGACAGGGTGGGCTGGAGGGCTGCTGAAGATGTCTGGACCCACGGAAGATGACAACTAGGGCTAATCGCATTAGCAAACTTAAAAGGTTCCCACCGCCTTCCTCTCTGTTCCCATGTGGAAGGGGGACCTCCAGAGGCTGCCTCTTCTTGCATTTATAGCTATGAACACTTGGGAGTGAGCAGACTTAACCCCTTCCTGACTGTCTGGGCAGCTTATTACACAAAAACTAACTAAAGCTCCTTTCACACGGGCTTTTTGATCAGGTCTGCCTGTCAGTTTTTCAGACCCTCCAGTCTCCCCTACAGAGTGGCAAATGTCAGAGGACACATGTCCGTTGACACCCGCTGCCATTCGATCCGATCCTGCCCCCAAAAAAACAGACGGATGATGGTCCTATTTTCCATTCGTTTGGCGGATCGGATGAAAACGGACAGGTGATCTGTTTCCACCTGATTTCCCCATAGAGGAGAGTGGGACTGTGTCTGTGTCTGCTCTGCAGAGTGGAGTGAACAGAACCTATCATCCGCATGCTCAGTGGGGATCAGAGGAGTGATCCCCCGCTGAGCAAGCGGAATCTGCAAGACGGAGGCGCCCAGGTGAAAGGGGCCTAACATAGGCTTTATTACAACACAGTGCAAATCAGAAACATGAGGCAGTATACACATGAACAGTACAAACTTGCCTAACCTGCCTACAAGCACATTATGGCTAACAGCTCCTGGAAACCCATAAAAAAAAAAATGTGCCATTAAGATAAAAAGCCTTCTGTGTGCAGCAGCCCCCCTCAGCCCCCCTAATACTTTCCTGAGCCCTTGCTCTATCCAGCAATGTTCACGAGTGCTTCAGCCTTCCGGGACTCTCTCTCCTGATTGGCTGAGACACAGCTGCTGTCAAACTCAATTGGCCAATCAGGAGAGAGAGGGGATGGGGACGAACAGCAGCTCAGCATCTGAATGGACACACGGAGCTGCAGCTCGGCTCGGGTGCGCCCATAGCAAGCTGCTTGCTGTGGGGGCCAGGACTGCTGATAAGGCAGTACAACTGATTTGTACTGGGCCCAGGCCTCATCAGTTAAACAGCGGGTCTGGGGCAATTTTATTGTTCATTTCTGTTAATTATTGTTAATTTCTCCCTTAATTAATAAATGGATTTTACTAGGTGGGACTTTTTTCCATTTTAGGGTGATAAAGTCCATTTGGGGGATAAAGTCCATTTGGGATAAAGTCAGTGCCACTGTTTCGCTTCACCCTGGGGGCGAATTGTGTGTAAGTGGGGTTGGTGGGGACCATAAAGAAGACTGTAGGGGGCCCAATGATTTCTAACAGCAGTCCTGGTGGGGTGTCCAACAGGAGAGAGGGGACAGGAGCTCCAGCCATAGACCCAAGAAGAGGAGCACTGGGGCTGCTCTGTGCAAACCCAGCTGCACAGAGGAGGTAAGTACAACATGTTTGTTTTTTTTAATAGAAAAATAAAAAGAGACTTTACAATCACTTCAAAGGGTAACTCCACTTTCGTGGTGAAAAAAATAGCAAATAAAGAAAAAACAATATAGCGTATACAATTGCGACACAAATCATATTGTATTTGAATGTTATTAAAAAATACCTTTCTTTTCAATTTGCAGCTGTTATAATTTTTTTGAAATGCAATGCAATTTGGCTACATGGAGCTGTTCTGTACACAGAAAGTATACTGACCACACCCCAGAAAAATCATTTCCGGCTTGTGTGATTGGCTCACCAATTTTCCCAGAAGTTTGTCTAAGATACAAGTCAGATTTCTGGCATCCCCTGCAACAAAAATGTAATTTTTGGTGAGATACTCCCAAAAGGAACACGTCTAAAGGAATGCAGACCCAGCAGCTTTCCTCATTAGAGCCCTGCAGCTGCCACAGCTGATAGATAATTATGAAACCACTCCCATTAGACCCACTCAGCACAGAGGAACAAACAATGATTTCTTTAGAATAACATAAAGTATGAATCTGCAACAAAGTTTGTTAATATCCTTGTATTGTACATACAGTATCTTACAAAAGTGAGTACACCCCTCCCGTTTTTGTAAATATTTTATTATATCTTTTCATGTGACAACACTGAAGGAATGACACTTTGCTACAGTGTAAAGTAGTGAGTGTACAGCTTGTATAACAGTGTACATTTGCTGCCCCCTCAAAATAACTCAACATACAGTCATTAATGTCTAAACGCTTGGCAACAAAAGTGAGTACACCCCTAAGTGCAAATGTCCAAATTGGGCCCAAAGTGTCAATATTTTGTGTGGCCACCATTATTTTCCAGCACGGTCTTAACCCTCTTGGGCATGGAGTTCCCCAGAGCTTCACAGGCTGCAACTGGAGTCCTCTTCCACTCCTCCATGACAACATCACAGAGCTGGTGGATGTTTAGAGACCTTGCGCTCCTCCACCTTCCATGCCCCACAGATGCTAAATAGGGTTTAGGTCTGGAGACATGCTTGGCCAGTCCATCACCTTTACCCTCAGCTTCTTTAGCAAGGCAGTGGTCGTCTTGGAGGTGTGTTTGGGGTCGTTATTGTGTTGGAATATTGCCCTGCGGCCCAGCTTTCGAAGGGAGGCGGGCATGCTCTGCTTCAGTATGTCACAGTACATGTTGGCATTCATGGTTCCCTCAATGAACTGTAGCTCCCCAGTGCCAGCATCACTCATGCAGCCCAGACCATGACACTCCCACCACCATGCTTGATTGTAGGCAAGACACACTTGTCTTTGTACTCCTTACCTGGTTGCTGCCACACACGCTTGACACCATCTAAACCAAAAAATTATATCTTGATCTCATCAGACCACAGGACATGGTTCCAGTAATCCATGTCCTTAGTCTGCTTGTCTTCAGCAAACTGTTTGCGGGCTTTCTTGTGCATCATCTTTAGAAGAGGCTTCCTTCTGGGACGACAACCATGCAGACCGATTTGATGCAGTGTGCGTTGTATGGTCTGAGCACTGACAGGCTGACCCCCCATCCCTTCAACCTCTGCAGCAATGCTGGCAGCACTCATACTGTATGTCTATTTCCCAAAGACAACCTCTGGATATGACGCTGAGCACGTGCACTCAACTTCTTTGGTCGACCATGGCGAGACTTTTTCTGAGTGGAACCTGTCCTGTTAAACCACTGTATGGTCTTGGCCACCGTGCTGCAGCTCAGTTTCAGGGTCTTGGCAATCTTCTTATAGCCTAGGCCATCTTTATGTAGAGCAACAATTCTTTTTTCAGATCCTCAGAGAGTTCTTTCCCATGAGGTGTCATGTTGAACTTCCAGTGACCAGTATGAGAGAATGAGAGCGATAACACCAAATTTACCACACCTGCTCCCCATTCACACCTGAGACCTTGTAACACTAATGAGTCACATGACACCGGGGAGGGTGTACTCACTTTTGTTGCCAGCAGTTTAGACATTAATGGGTGTGTGTTGAGTTATTTTGAGGGGACAGCAAATTTATACTGTTATACAAGCTGTACACTCACTACTTTACATTGTAGCTAAGTGTCATTTCTTCTGTGTTGTCACAGGAAGAGTCGGTTCACACTGGGGTGGCACGACTCTGTACTACTTCAGGGGCGACTTGTGCATTCCCATGCACCACGACTTCAGAGCGACTTGCAGGGACTTCACATAATGGAAGTCTATGCAAGTCGCTCCGAGGTCGCCCCGAAGTAGTACAGGACCCTTTTTCTAAGTCGGAGCGACTTGTGTTGCTCCTATTAGAACGGGTCCTGTAGCAGTCAATGGACCGCGAGGGAGCGCGACTTGTCAGGCTGAATGAATGTCAGTGTGAATCGAGACTAAAAGATATAATAAAATATTTACAAAAATGTTAGGGGTGTACTCACTTTTGTGAGATACTGTAGATCACCCAGAGGGGAATGTTTTTTTTCTCAACAAAAAGTGGAGTTACGCTTTAAATCGAAAGCTAACTGCTAACTGCTAATACAAATGGAGCAATCATCCAGCAAAAAATTCTTTATAAAGAGACCCCCAAGCTTTTAACCATTACTTGATTTATTAGCTAACACTTCAAAATAACTATTTGATTTATATTACAATTGCAACCACATAACTAAATATTGAAACATTAAACAACATTTGCTGGTTTACTTCCAGATGTACATTTGCTGCTGTAAAAATGTTGTGATCGGGGTCCCTGATGAACCGGAGAGGTATTGTGCAACGTACTGAATATTTATGTTGCTGTGCAATCAATATTTTAGGGATTCAGGTCTCTATGTTGGATTTTTTTTTCTAATACACACAATGCATTCTCTCCTTTTTTTGGGGGGGTATTTGCAGCTGGAAGGAGAACGCTGTCAGGAAGTTTGCCGGTTTGAAGCTGTCAGGAACCAGGTTCTCTCAGGTGTGTTACTGTTATTGCAGACATTCCTTCCAGAAGAAATAGCAGATTTGTAAACGAGACACAGAGGTCACAGTCTGAGTGATTAATGCTGTCATGCTGCTGTCCAAATTAGTTACTCCCTGGGGGTGTTTGCAATGAGCAGACCAAATGTGCTTAGCAGATTTCTACAAATCCAGGAGGTTTAACACAAAAGTTTAGCAAAAAAAAAAAAAAGGAAATTGTTTATTTAAGGCAACTACTGCCTATGCGCACGTCAACCGCGAGCCATGATATAGCTGTGTGCTGCCTTGCCTATATGTGTGTGGCGGTGTGCTCTTTGGTGTTTAACCACTTTACCACCGGAGGATTTTGCTGTCTTACGTCCAGGCCACTTTTTGCGATTCGGCACTGTGCGAATTTAACTGACAATTGCGCGGTCGTGCGACGCTGTACCCAAAAAAAAAATGTACGTCCTTTTTTTCCCACAAACAGAGCTTTCTTTTGGTGGTATTTGATCACCTGTGCGATTTTTACTTTTTGCGCTATAAACAAAAAAATAGCGTACGTTTTGAAAAAATAACAATATTTTTCACATTTTTTTTATATGAAATTCCCCCCCCCCCAAAAAAAAAATGTAAAAATCAAAATTTTATTAAATTTTTGGCCAATTTGTTTTCTGCTACCTATGTTTGGTAAAAAAAATCTCAATAAGCGTAGTTTGATTGGTTTGCGCAAAAGTTATTGGGTTTACTAACTAAGGGAAAGATTTCTGTCATTTTTGGTGTTTTTTTTTAAACGTGTAATGGCGGCGATCTGCGATTTTTTTTTTGCGGGACTGCGACATTGCGGCGGACAGATTGGACCCTTGACTGACATTTTTGACACTTTTGGGGGTACCAGTGACATTACTGCAGTAATCAGTGCTATATATATGCACTGTTACTGTAAAAATGACACCGGCAGGGAAGGGGTTAATTTTATTGGAGAGGGAGGGGTTAATGTATGCCTGGAGCTTACTAACATGTGTGGGGGGAGGTGACTGAGTGACACAGGGACAGATCCAGGGTTCAGCTATGCTGAACCCTGCAATCTGACCCTGTCTGTCACTTAGGAGATCCACCCGCTGTGTTTACACAAGCGGACGGATCTCCAAACTCGATTCCCTGATGATCGGGGAAGAGCGGCGGCGATCGCCACCACTCCTCCCCTGGCCCGACTCCCGCTGTGACTGAATACAGCGGGAGCACGCCTCCGGCGGCGCGCGAGCGCCGCCCACAAGGGGAGGAGTCCAGCGACGTAGGTCTACGTTGCTGGACGATAACTAACCTTTTTGCCGCAGTAGAGCTCGAGTGAGCGGTCGGCAAGTGGTTAATACAAAAACTCTGCCGAAAATTATGGAAAAGTACAGGCAGTGTTAGTTAAAAATGGACTTGAACCTTTTTGCTGCCAGAGCCGTTTTTGTGTTTTTTTGCACACGTTTAAAAAAAAAGTTTTAGGCCTGAAGATTACACAAAACCTCCAAACATTATATAAATTCTGAAAGTAGGCACCCTAGAGAAAGAAAATAGTGGTAATTCCAATTTTTTATGTCAGATAAAATACCGCAAAGGTCTAGAAAAAGCAAATTTTCACTAAAAAACACACTAAAGTGAATTTTAGGGCAAAGAAACACAATAAATGACCCACATGTTTGGTAAAATATAAAAGATGAGGTTGCACCAAGTAAATAGATATCCAACATGCCAAACCTTAAACTTGTGTGTGCCTGTGTAATGGTGACAATTTTCAGTACCCTAAATTTTCTATAAACAGGGGAGCACTGGGTCAGGGGGCAGGGGGGCAATCCCCCCCCTTGGGCCGCTCTGATGCCCCGTAAAAAGGCTGCACCCCTTCTGCCACAGCCATGCCTAAAGAATTTCTGGTGATGAGAAGAAAAAAGTCCCCACCGCTGACCTAGTCCCCACCACTGACCTAGTCCCCACCGCTGAACTAGTCCCCACCGCTGAACTAGTCCCCACCGCTGAACTAGTCACCACTGCTGACCTAGTCCTCACCAATGACCTAGTCTCCACCGCTGAACTAGTCCCCACCGCTGACCTAGTCCCCACCGCTGAACTAGTCCCCACCACTGAACTAGTCCCCACCGCTGAACTAGTCCCCACCGCTGACCTAGTTCCCACCGCTGACCTAGTCCCCACCGCTGACCTAGTCCCCACCGCTGAACTAGTCCCCACCGCTGACCTAGTCCCCACCGCTGACCTAGTCCCCACCGCTGACCCAGTCCCCACCGCTGAACTAGTCCCCACCACTGACCTAGTTCCCACTGCTGACCTAGTCCCCACCGCTGACCTAGTCCCCACCACTGGCCTAGTCCCCACCGCTGAACTAGTCCCCACCGCTGAACTAGTCCCCACCGCTGACCTAGTCCCCACCGCTGGCCTAGTCCACACCGCTGAACTAGTCCCCACCGCTGAACTAGTCACCACTTCTGACCTAGTCCTCACCAATGACCTAGTCTCCACCGCTGAACTAGTCCCCACCGCTGACCTAGTCCCCACCGCTGAACTAGTCCCCACCGCTGAACTAGTCCCCACCGCTGAACTAGTCCCCACCGCTGACCTAGTTCCCACCGCTGACCTAGTCCCCACCGCTGACCTAGTCCCCACCGCTGAACTAGTCCCCACCGCTGACCTAGTCCCCACCGCTGACCTAGTCCCCACCGCTGACCCAGTCCCCACCGCTGAACTAGTCCCCACCACTGACCTAGTTCCCACTGCTGACCTAGTCCCCACCGCTGACCTAGTCCCCACCGCTGGCCTAGTCCCCACCGCTGAACTAGTCCCCACCGCTGAACTAGTCCCCACCGCGGAACTAGTCCCCACCGCTGACCTAGTCCCCACCGCTGGCCTAGTCCACACCGCTGAACTAGTCCCCACCGCTGACCTAGACCCCACCGCTGAGTGCGGGTTTAAAACAAGGACAGCGCAGGCCTCTCCCCCAGCATGGATGGTGTAAACTGTGTCTGAGAAGAGGCCGGTTCCATGCCCCACTGGTGACTCTCCTCCCCTGTCCAGCCCCGACTTAGCTGTCCCAGCTCCCCCCAACTGCCCTCTGCTGGCCACATCGGGAACCTGGATTCGGCAGGTGAGTAGAGAGTATCTGGAGCGAAGGTTCAGCCTGGAATGGGGGTCAGAAGGAGGCAAGAAGAGGGAGAGTGGGAGGGGGGCTGAGTGGCTGCACCATGGGCCTCTGGTTTGTACCCAGCCACTCAAATGCTTTCACCTGACAGGCAGGAGTCTGGCTGTCAGTTTTACATACAATCCTGGTAGCTTTAGCCACTGGATTGTGTGTGAAACACCCCGCTGTCAGGTCCGTACAACATATGGACCCCGCAGCTAAAAGGTTAAGCCCTGGCTCGCATTGGATGAGATTTCAGGTGCATTCCAAATGCATAGAATTGCATGACCTATGAAATAACATGATTTTCAATGAAGGCTGTTCACATATGCAGTCTGAGTGTGATGTCATTTTAGAAAGGGTCCTGTGTGTTTTTGGTGTAGTGAGTGCAATTTTGAGCTCCATATAGTTAAATGGAAGTCGCATGCAAAATGCATCAAGCCAAATTGCACCTGCATCCAAATCACATGCAAAGTGTATTGGAATCACAGCTGAACCCTCATCAAGTCGCACTGGACGTGATATTTGAAATCGCAGAAAAATCATTCAAATTGCACCGCATCGGTGTGAACTAGACTGAATTTGCCCAAGTACAGCACACACAATAGCATAAAAAAACAAAATACTAGTGTAGAGTAGGCTGCTAGGCAAATTTACTTAGCTCCAATTTTATTTAGAGGAGTGGGGAGTTGATTACTTAGGGCTTTTAAGTGTTTCATAAGCTGCTGCTCTGTTACTTCCCCTGTCTGCTAGAAGATTTTGGAAACATAGTGGGAGGAAGGACAGAGTGAGCAGCCTGAATATTTATGGAACACTAGCCAATCCCTGGGGAGTTGTGCCCAGAAGGTGGAGAGAGATCCCATAAATATTCAGGTTTAACACTCTGTCCTTCCACCTACTATGTTTCTAGAAGTCTCTAGAAGACAGGGGGAAGTAACAGAGCAGCAACCTGTGAAACTCTAAGCAGCCCTAACCAATCAATCCCCACTCCGCCTTACAGGGTAGTAAAGCTAAATTTTCCTAGCAGCCTTAATGTGGTCGCTGCATTAGTTGTGTTTTTTTTTTTAAGCTTTTTTACCCTCTGTTTTCGCCTGGTGATTACACCATCTGTATTAAAATGCCCCTACTCTGGAAGAAGGAGCACAGGGGGCACCTTTGGACAGCAGCATTGTCAGTCTTGGTGGGGGGAGTGTTAGATGTACTAGCAGATTTTGATACACTAACACAGTTTCAGTTTCTCACCCTGGGGTTCCATGAGGAGTTCTCAGGGGTGCCTCAGCAACAGTTCTATCTGAGCAATCCTGTTAGCTCCAGCGCTACAGGACAAAAAGAGCACTGCAGCGGAGGCAGAGAGCTACACCTTCCCAACACCCTCCGCCCCCCCCCCCCCACACACACACACACACACACTCTGCTCCTCTATGCTCCTCTCTCTGCTCCTCTCTGTACTCTGTAAACTTGCCACAAAACAGAAAGCTGAGCTGGCCACCCGCTTGTGTCCTACCAACCAATGACGTCATCAGTTTCTAAGGAATTGCTGATAAGAATACAAAGAGGAGAGAGTGGGGGAGGTGTGGGCTGAGCACTCTGCCTCCTCTGTACACACAGGAATTAAGAGTGCTCTCTCCCTCCTGTAGCACAGAAGAAACTGTTAACAGAGGATTGCTCAAATGTACAGGAAGGAGAGGAGCTGGGGGGGGGGTAGGTATAGAGAGCCAATCCATGCCCCCTCCTGGCCCTCTCCTCCTCTTTGCTACTGTTACTACTTCACTAGGGACAGAATTTGTGCTGGGGGGGGGGGGGGGGGTTGTGCCACGGGGACTTATGCTAGGATTGGGGATTTGGGGGTTTGTGCTGGAAGGGTGATTTGGGTGGAGGGGTTGTGTAAGGAGGGGGGATTTTGGGGGGTTGTGCTGGAAGGGTGATTTGAGTAGGGAGGTATGCTAGGAGAGGGGATTTGGGGGGTTGTGCTGAGAAGGTGATTTGGGTGGGGGGTTGTGCTAGGAGGGGGGATTTGGGTGGAGGGGCTGTGCTAGGAGGGGGGATTTGGGTGGAGGGGCTGTGCTAGGAGGGGGGATTTGGGTGGAGGGGCTGTGCTAGGAGGGGGGATTTGGGTGGAGGGGTTGTGCTAGGAGGGGTGATTTGGGTGGAGGGGTTGTGCTAGGAGGGGGGATTTGGGTGGAGGGGCTGTGCTAGGAGGGGGGATTTGGGTGGAGGGGTTGTGCTAGGAGGGGTGATTTGGGTGGAGGGGTTGTGCTAGGAGGGGGGATTTGGGTGGAGGGGCTGTGCTAGGAGGGGGGATTTGGGTGGAGGGGCTGTGCTAGGAGGGGTGATTTGGGTGGAGGGGTTGTGCTAGGAGGGGGGATTTGGGTGGAGGGGTTGTGCTAGGAGGGGTGATTTGGGTGGAGGGGTTGTGCTAGGAGGGGGGATTTGGGTGGAGGGGTTGTGCTAGGAGGGGGGATTTGCAGGGTTGTGCTGGAAAGGAGACTTGGGGGGGGGGGGGGGGTTGTGCCTACACACAGGGCACAGTGACTACATGTCACAGAATTCAAGGAAGGAAATGTGTAGGGATCTTTACAAAGTTAATTTACAAATTTCAAGATCATTCAGAATAAAAGGAGTAGGCTAGAAATAATTGAAATACAATGTGGAATTGAATATATGATTTTACATTTTGACCATAGAAATGCTTCAAAGGGTAACTTCACTTTCGTGGGGAAAAAAATAGCAAATAAAGAAAAAACAATATAGCGTATACAAATTGTGACAAAAATCATATTGTAATTGAATGTTATTAAAAATGACCTTTCCTTTTCAATCTGCAGCTGTTGTAATTTTCTGAAAATGCAATGCAATATGGCCGCCTGGAGCTGTTCTGTACACAGAATGTATACTGACCACACCTCAGAAACATCATTTCCTGCTTGTGTGATTGCCTCACCAATTTTCCCAGAAGTCTACACTAAGAGATACAAGTCAGATTTCAGGCATCCCCTGCAAGAAAAATGTCATTCCCAATAGAAACATGTTCAAAGGGATGCAGGCCCATCAGATTTCCTCATTAGTGCTCTACAGCTGCACAGCTGATTAATAATTATGAGACCACTCCAATTAGCACAGAGGCACAGTGATTTCTTCAGAATAAAATGTCTAAAAATTAATAAAAATCTAATTTCTGGTGAGATACTCCCAATAGGAACACGTCTAAAGGGATGCAGACCCAGCAGGTTCCCTCATTAGAGCCCTGCAGCTGCCACAGCTGATAGATAATTAAGAAACCACTCCCATTTGACCCACTCAGCACAGAGGAACAAACAAAGATTTCTTCAGAATAACACAAGGTAGGAATCTGCAACAAAGTTTGTTAAAATCCCTGCAATGTACAGAGATCACCCAGAGGGGAATGTTTTTTCTCAACAAAAGTGGAGTTACGCTTTAACCACTTGCCTACCGGGCACTTTCACCCCCTTCCTGTCCAGGCCAATTTTCAGCTTTCAGCGCTCTCACGTTTGAATGACAATTGCGCGGTCATGCTACACTATACCCATATGAAATGTTTTATAATTTTTTTCACACAAATAGAGCTTTCTTTTGGTGGTATTTAATCACCTCTGGGTTTTTTATTTCTTACAAAAAAAAAGAAAAAAGACAGAAAATTTTGCAAAAAAAAAAGTTACATTTTGAAAATAAAGAAATTCACTTCTCCTTCACTGATGTGCGCTGATGAGGCTGCACTGATGGGCACTGATGAGGTGGCACTTATGGGCACTGATGAGGTGGCACTGATGAGGAGGTACTAATATGCCGCACTGATGAGCACTGATAGGTGGCACTGATAGGCGGCACTGATGAGCACTGATAGGCGGCACTGATGAGCACTGATAGGTGGCACTGCTGGGCACTGATAGGTGGCACTGCTGGGCACTGAGAGGCGGCACTGATGGGCACTGAGAGGCGGCACTGCTGGACACTGATGGGTGGCACTGATGGACACTGACGGGTGGCACTGATGAGCACTGATGGGCAGCACCATCAGTGCCCACACTCAGTGCCCATAGTGCTGCTAGTCAGTGCCCATCAGTGCCTAGATGAGCAGGCACAGATGGGCACTGACTGGCAGCACTATGGGCACTGATTGTGGGCACTGATGGGGGGCACTGATGGCGGGCACTTGTGTTATTTTATTTACCTCTTTTGTAATCAGGGCACTGGTGATCAGTGCCCTGATTACATTTTTCTTTGTCCCCTAAGCGCTGATCAGCTCTGCTCCTTCCTCACACTGCAGTCTCTGTGTGAGGAAGGAGAGCTGGCGATGAGAGATGATCTCATATGTTTACATATGAGATCATCTCTCATTGCATGGTCCGATCACGTGGTAAATGGCCGCTGTGATTGGCCATTTACCACGATCTGTGATTGGCTGTGTCCAAGGGACACGGCCGACACAGATTTTCCCCGATGCGCGCTCGCGGGAGCACGCGGGGAGCCTGTCACTGGGAGGCCGTATAAAGACGGCCTCCCGGAAATTAGAGCCCGCGCTGTAGCCATCTTTCGGCTATAGCGCGGGCGGCAAGAAGTTAAACATCTAGAGCCTAGAATCACATCAGGTCATTCGCTCACACCTTTGTTTTTGTGTGTCGTGTTCTAATTTGTTATTGGATCACTTTCAAAGTTTGGAGAGAAAAATCAAAATGTTTATTTTGGAAAGTGACCTTGGTACTGCGTGAAAAGCTTTAAATATAAGCCGCCAAAAATATTTTTTTAAAACCACAAAAAAAAAAGACGAATGTGAACAGTGGATTTGGCCATGGAGGTGTAGGAGAGAGGTGAAGAGGTTGATCGGGTTACTTGTTTTCTTTTTTCTTCCACCTGTTTACTGAACAGTTGGAAAAGTTCTAAAAGACGTAAGTTGTATCGGTGACATCTGTAAAGTGACGAGGTTGTAACTGATGGGAATTGTAGCAACTGGCAGGGAGTGAGTGAATGAATCAGCAATACACTGGGCTGCTAATAACTGGATCTTTCACTGCCATGTAAAGGCAAGGCCATGTAAACTACAAATAACCGATCCTGTTTCCACCTTTGTGTTGGGGAACTGTAATGAAATTTGATTTCATTGGCACATGCTCTGCCAGACGGTTTGGCCAGCATTTGTTAGCAGAGTTTATTTGTTGAGGTAATTAATACAATGAACATAGAAAAGTGATGGCAGAAAAAAGACAGAGTATTCCATCTAATCTGCCCATTTTTCTTTTTAAATACACTATATTTTAAAAGAATTCGGATGCCTGCCTTTACACACATGAACTTTAACCACTTCAATACCAAGCACTTTTCCGCCTTCCCGCCCAGGCCAATTTTCAGCTTTTAGCGCTGTTTTGCATTTTGAATGACAATTGCGCAGTCATGCAACATTGTACCTAAACCAAATTTATGTCATTGTCTTCCCACAAATAGAGCTTTATTTTGGTGGTATTTGATCACCGCAAGGTTTTTTCTTTTTTGCTAAACAAATAAAAAAAAAATGAAAAGTTTGAAAAAAAAAAAAAGTTTTTTTTTGTTTATGTTATAAAATTTTCTAAATAGATACGTTTTTTCCTGCACTGACAGGCACTGATGAGGAGGCACTGATGGGGTGGCACTGATGGGGTGGCACTAATATGCAGCACTGATATGCAGCATTGGTGGGCACTGATAGACGGCACTGATGGGCACTGATAGGCGGCACTGATGGGCACTGAAAAGCGGCACTGGTGGGCAATAATGGGCACTGGTGGGCGGCACTGATAGATGGCAATGATGGCCACTGGTGGGCAGCACTGATGGGGAGGGCACTGGTGGGCAGCACTGATGGAGAGGGCACTGGCGGGCTCCCTGAGCCCTGATTGCCATCCCTGGTGGCCACGGTGGGCATCCCTGGGGTCTCGATATGTTTTAGCCCTCAAGCCTTTCACCATTTTTGTTACCTGTCTCTAGACTCGCTTTATCTTATCAATATCTTTTTGTAAGTGGGGTCTCCAGAGCTGGACACAGTTTTCTAAATGAGGTCTATCTAAAGATCTATATAGAGGAATCAGAACCTCTTTCCTCCTGTTGGTGATCCCTCTAGTGATAACTAAAGATCTATATAGAGGAATCAGAATCCCCTTCCTTCTGCTGGTGATCCATCTAGTAATATGTAGATCTATATAGAGGAATCAGGACCTCCTTCTAGGGATCCCTCTAATGATATAAAGATCTATATAGAGGAAGCAGGACCTTCTTTCTCCTGCTGGTGATCTCTCTACTGATGCATCCTAGTATTCTATTCGCTTTTCCCACTGCCGGGCCACATTGTTTGATCATTTTGCAATCATCTGATACAAGTACCCTCAAATCTTTTTCCTCTGTAGTGCTGGCCAACACTGTACCCCCAATGTTGTACTCGCTCAAGGAATTATTTTTCCCTATGTGCATTATTTTACATTTAGAAAAAAAAAAGAATATGCTCACAGAGCTAATGCTGACCAGCTATGGACTAAAGCTTTGACCAACATTGTGAAGAATAAAGTGGAACTTCACTCTCTCTATAAACTATTTTTTTTTTTCAAATAACAATTTTATTGATTATTTTTTTGTTAAGAACAAAGATAAAGACATTTAAAGACAAAAGCACTATGTTTAACGGGTAGGAAACACTCAAAAATACAATAAAAACTGTTGAAACAGCCACAACAGTGGCTACCATCATACATTAATATAAGAAGCCTTCAGAGAGAAAGCAAAAGAGAAAGAAGAAGAAAAGAAGAGTCCAATTAACAGGTTCTTGGAACTCCAATCTCTCTCTCATCCAGTGGCGGCTGGTGCTCAAAATTTTTGGGGGGGGCGCAAACAGAAAAATGTAATAGGCATTGCTTTGCGGCCAAAAACGCTGTAAAAAATTGCGTGACTTTGAGGTCACAAAAGTGTGAAAGGGGCCTTCAGTAATCAAGGTATAGTGTGCCCCCTTTCAGTGCAGAGAGACCAGCGTGCCCCCTTTCAATGCACAGTGACCAGCGTGCCCCCTTTCAATGCACAGTGACCAGCGTGCCCCCTTTCAATGCAGAGAGACCAGCGTGCCCCCTTTCAATGAACAGTGACCAGCGTGCCCCCTTTCAATGCACAGTGACCAGCGTGCCCCCTTTCAATGCAGAGAGGCCAGCGTGCCCCCTTCAATGCAGAGAGACCAGCGTGCCCCCTTTCAATGCAGTGACCAGCGTGCCCCCTTTAGTGCAGAGACCAGCGTGCCCCCTTCAATGCAGAGATCATCATGCCCCCTTTCAGTGCAGTGACCAGCGTGCCCCCTTTCAATGCAGAGACCAGCGTGCCCCCTTCAATGCAGAGATCATCGTGCCCCCTTTCAATGCAGTGACCAGCGTGCCCCGTTTCAATGCAGAGACCAGCGTGCCCCCTTCAATGCAGAGACCAGCATGCCCCCTTCAATGCAGAGACCAGCGTGCCCCCTTTCAATGCACTGACCATCGTGCCCCCTTTCAATGCAGAGATCATTGTGCCCCCTTCAATGCAGAGATTATCGTGCCCCCTTCAATGCAGAGACCAGCGTGCCCCCTTCAATGCAGAGATCATCGTGCCCCCTTCAATGCAGAGATCGTCGTGCCCCCTTCAATGCAGAGATCAGCGTGCCAAGCCCCCCCCCCCCGAGACACTTACCTGTAGCGGCGGCTTTTCTTCAGTCCCCGTGTCTCCTCGAGTCCTCGAGTTACCCACTGCAGCGGCTTCAATCACTTCACTTACCTGCTCTCCTGGGCAGTGGGCTGGCTCCGCTGACTCGACTCCTGTGACTCCAGACTGTGAGATGTCCATGCACTGCTCCTCTCTTCTTCACTCTGACAGCGGGGGGAACCGGGAAGGTGACGGAGACGGACGATGACGGTGAGTGACTGACGCACGCACAGCCCCCACAACGACATCAGCTGGGATGTCCTGAATGATTGGTCAAGGCTGGAGTCTGGACCAATCACAGTCAGGACAGGACTACAGTGGGGAGTGTAGGGGTAGGGTGACAACCATTGCTTTAAATAATTTAAAAAAAAAAACCCAAAAAACAAAGAAGAAACAAATACAGCCACCACACCAAGGACTAATAATCCCCAATATTATCACATTTCTAGTTTGGGGTTTAGATACACTTTATAAAATTGTATTGGCAATATAAAACAAACAAGGAAACCTCTTTATTAAAGGTGTGCAGGATCCAGCAATACCTGTCTACCTCCAGACAGCCCAAACAAAAGCATCTCCAGAAGAAGCAGTCCAGCAGGTGACAAAGGCATGGCCAACTGGTCCATAGAATAAGATGGAGGTGTCAGTGTAACATGTGATCTGTGTAGTGTAGAATGGAGTGGGAGGAAGTGTCATCTCTGTGACAGGTGCAGCTGCTGAGTAAAGCTGTTTGGGAAGTTTCATTAAGAAATAATAATGAGTGCTGCGTACACTGACTGTAAACTCTGTACAGAGTCTGTACCCAGGCTGAGCCAACATCTGCCATCTTCTGTGATATCGGACAGAGGTGGAGCTGCACTGCCTTGTGGACCTTAATTGATCATCACAGAACCTTGCCAGAGATCTCGCCCCTCTGAACTTCTCCAAGCTGACTCACCTCATTCTCCTAGAGATCAGCGGTGGCTCGTGGCTTCAGTTCCCCGGCGTGGGCGGCGTCTCCTCGAGTCCTCAGTCCTCCCGGCTCCCGCCTCCTCCCCAGCCAATGGCATGGGGTTTGCCTTTCGGCCAATCAGGAATCGCGTATCGGACCCGCTTCCTGATTGGCCAGGAGGAGGATCCATGTGACAATAGCGAATTTTCATTCGCTATTGTCACACAATGGGTGGGCTCGGGGCGCACTGCTCTGCGCCCCAGGTCCACCCTTTGCTGAAGCCTATTAGAGCCTCTGGCTCTAATCAGGTGATGCAAAAAAAAAATGCCCCATTGAACTCGTCCGGTGCCCCGCATGTAGATTAGGGGGGCGGACACGTGGATGGGGGACGACGCCCCTGCGCCCCCAACACACCGGCCGCCACTGCTCGCCAGAGAGAAGGAAGGGAAAGAGGGGGGGGTCTTAGGGTGGGTCCTCCCAAAGATGTTATAGTTTCCAAACACAGTTGTGAATTTCCAGTCTGTCCTGTATTCTAGCAGTCGGTTTCTCCATCAGTTCCATATCCTTGACCCTGGCATACAAAGCATCAGGGGAAGGGGGAGAACTATTTTTCCAATTAAGGACTGTAAGGCAGTGCACAGCTATAAGAATATGCCGCAGCAGCTTCTTATAGGGTTTAGAAATTTTTAGGGGGGATAGGCCCAAAAGGAAAAGTTTTGGTGTCAGTGGAATAGGTACCCCAAAAAGGTGACCCAGCAGTTGTTGCACTGAGTGCCAGAAAGGGGCGATTGACGGACCGGCCCAAAATATGTAGAAAAGGGTTCCTTTATCCTTGTAGCAATGCCAACAGCGTTCAGAGCTAGTAGAATAGATGGTGTGGAGCATGTCCGGTGTCAGGTACCAAAAGTAGAGGATTTGATAAATATTTTCCTTATAGAGGGTACATAGGGAACTTTTAGCTTCCTGAAACCAGACCGCCTGCCACGTCTTGAGAGAAATTTGCTCACCGAGTACCCTCTCTTATCGGAGCTTGTAGGAGTGTTTACCTTGATCCTGAATGGAATAGGAATTCAGGATACGGTAAATGGCGGAGATCAGACCTCTCTGTGCGGTGCCTTCCAGGATCAAGCGATCAACGGAGGAAAGAGAGGAGAATTGCAGAGTTGGAGTTATGGTGAGAAAACATAGTGGAGAATCTGCAGATATCCATAAAACAACTGACGAGGCAGATCAAATTTATTTTGAAGTTCATTAAATGGCAATACTTTATGCGAATGTACTACCAGATGACCAAAATGGAATAGGTTTAAAACAATTTAATTCCTTATGCTACTAACATTAGTAAATGGTTAGGAAGGTTTATTATATTTAATTGTTTAAAACTTTTTTTTTTTTAACATTTCTTCAGTTGGTTCCTGGTTTCTGGCCTAGACCAACATAATGTCATACACCCCAGGAGTCTTTGTGGGCATTTTTTTTTTCTTTCATTTGGAGGGACTTTCCCAGCTAAGCACACCTTTCTTCCTGCATAAAAAATGAAGAGGGGTAATATACCCCATGCTTTTTGCGCTTGTAACTGGATATGCAAATATGGAGTTATACCTCAAATATCAATAATTACAAAAAATGGTATAGAGGAGTGTAAGACATTCTCTCTACCATAAATATATGCAAAGCCCACACACACCATAGACACTAATACTGTACAATAAAATAAACAGTTCTAGAAAAATGATAATAATAATAGTAAAAAGGAGAAGAAATAATGTCCTTATTAAAAATGACAAATTATATGGTGTCCATAGAAATCAATCCACACCATGCAGAGATGTAAATCCAAAAGGAGCCCAGGGACAAATCCCGACAGGGTAGTGCTTGGAGTGAAAATTGAGGGACCACCGCTGTGCTCGGGGGGTGTGTGTCAGGAAGACTCACCAGAGATGGTGGATCCCCTCCTACCCTACGACAGGGGGATCATTCAGGCTCAAGGGGAGCTTTTTCCTCCTCCCAGTATGGTCCACGGTGCTGTTGGTCCTCCCGCAATTCCTAATTGTGGGTTCTCCTGTATGTCCCTGTGTGTAGACTCCGTGAGTATCAGATGTCAAAAAATAGGAAGCCTCATAGTGAAGTCCATTAAAAATATTTATTAAAGTATATACGGGTCGGTCATAAAAAACTTGCATGCATAAGAGACAGACCAGATAAAAAACAATAAAATCAAATGGAAACGAACACGGATGGTGCACCCTAATGGTATGCACTGAGGTAGAGGGGGTTTGGAAACGCCGGCTTCCGCGTGCGTTCCAAAACAATCCTTCCAAACTACCGGTCACGTGTCCTACGTGCGTTCCAAAATGACGCGTTTCGTCATCAATGTATGACGTCCTCAGATCTCCTCTATACCATTTTTTGTAATTATTGATATTTGAGGTATAACTCCATATTTGCATATCCAGTTGCAAGCACAAAAAGCGTGGGATATATTACCCCTCTTCATTTTTTATTCTACTTTTCTCCGTGGCAGGAGGAGTTTTTTACGGCTGCACATTTCATCTATATTCACATTTATTTTTATATTTACAATAGAATTCTATGGTGCACACATATATTCTTTCATTTGTTATATTTTAGAGGTGATCCATAGGCGCAGGTGTACAACCCCCTTTATTTCTTTCTTCCTGCATGCCTGAGCTAAGGACAGATGGATCCCAATAAATAAATGTTACAGGAATTATCTGTCATTACTCAAGATGGCACTTGCTACAAATTCTAGGGGGAGGGGGGGGATACTTAACAGGAGGGAGGGGCCAGGAGAACAGAAGAGGGACCCAGGAGGAGGATCTGGGCCACTCTGTGCAAAACCAACTGCACAGAGCAGGTAAGTATATTGTTTGCATGTTTGTTATTTACAAAATAAAAAATAAACAAGACTTTACAATCATATGAAATCCAGGTGTCACATTTTGCTGGATATATGACAGTACAGGACCCCCCATCTATTATTTAAAATACTATATTTCTTGGAAGAACAGATACCCAATCATGAATCCTTTAGAAAAGACTACATATAGCATTTTGCTTTTTATGTGCAAATTGCTAATCAATGACCTAAATGCTGTAGATGTGCATTGACATTAGACAACCAAATTAAAGTGAAGAAAAACAAGACAACCAATATTCTGGTGATGATCACGTCTTCCGAAGAACATTCTCCATATGGGAAGCTTTCTTAATTATTCATAAAGGAAATGTTCCATCTGCACTGATTAATTGTTTATATTGGCAGTTAAGTAAAACGTATATGATTAAACAATTCTATAAAAAAAATAACAAGATCAGTCAAAGTTCTGCTCTGTTCTTTGCGAATTCTCTGATTTCACCACACTTCTGATGTCCTTGAAAGCAGATTGAGGTTCCAGCGTCTGAGTAAATGTTTAGAAGCATCTGCCAAAGGATTGACAAGTTATTATACATAATTAAAGAAGTCTGCACAACTGCATAGGTTGGTTCAGAGAACATGCGGTTTATTTTATTATTTTTTAGCTTTCGGTCATATCCTCCACATTTGATTTACTCACATGATAAAAGCAACAGATTGCGACCTAAAGCACACAATAACATTAAAGCTGGTTTTCACCCTCTTCCACTTCTTCCCTTGACTCCTCCTTCCATTCTCTGTACATAATCTTTTTTTTAACCTTTTTTTTCTTAAAAATGTCTGGCCCCACCTCCCCATGCATGTCAGTCGCCTTAGGCCCACTGTGCCTCCTGGAATAAGCACGTCACATAATCCCAGGAGGCACAGTCTTCCTTTCAGAAAAAGAGGAGGGGGCGGGCCTATCGGCACATCATCGGGAGGTCTACCCACTAAACCAGGAAGAACCAGTAGGCCTCTCCATGACGTCAGAATGAACAAGGCGGCGTGTAACAGAGCTGTGGCCGGGCATGAGAGGATCTCAGCGTGACATTGCTGGATCCACTGGATGAGTGAGTATCTGAAATCTGCAGATACCACCTCAAAGTAGAGGGGGTGAAAAAAAAAAACAGGGGTGGCAGGTGCAAATCCTCTTCACTGTAGCTCTGCGTCTACAGGAGCCAACGTAATGCAACCGGATCTTCCCTAAGTTCAGTGCGGAAGCAGCCAGGCACACAGCAACATTTTACTCTATCTGGCTCAATGATCAGTCTAGGGTTGGTCTTTTTTGCTTTTTTTATTGTTGAAGAACTTGGGATGGGGAAGAGGCAAGGGGGGGCTGGCAGCCTTAGGCCTGGGGGCAAGTCCAGTCAGGGGGCCCATTAAACCACTGAATCAGTTCACCAACCATGCCCACCTGGTTTTATAATGGATATTGCTGTTATGAAGCAAGACAAATATGATACAACGTGGTAACATAATTTATTATTAATAGCATATCAGTGCCCATCAATGCAGCCTCACCAGTGCCAATCAGTGCAGCCTCATCAGTGCCCATCAATGTAGCCTCGCCAGTGCCCATCAGGTCAGCCTCAGCAGTGCCCATCAGGTCAGTCTCATCAGTGCCCATCAGTGCAGCCTGATAAGTGCCCATCAATACAGCCTGATTAGCGCCCATCCAATGCAGCCTTACCAGTGCCCATCCAATGCAGCCTGATCAATGCCCATCATTACAGCCTGTTTAGTGTCCATCATTGCAGCCTAATTAGTGCACATCCAATGCAGCCTCACCAGTGCCCATCAATGAAGCCTGATTAGTGCTCATCATTGCAGCCTGAACAGTGCCTACCCAATGCAGCCTCACCAGTGCCCATTCAATGCAGCCTGATCAGTGCTCATCATTACAGCCTGATCAGTGCCTACCCAGAGCAGCCTCACCAGTGCCCATTCAATGCAGCCTGATCAGTGCCCATCATTGCAGCCTGATCAGTGCCTATCAAATGCAGCCTCACCAGTGCCCATCCAATGCAGCCTGATCAGTGCCCATCATTGCATCTTGATCAGTGCCCAACCAATGCAGCCTCACCAGTTGCCCATCCAATGCAGCCTAACCAGTGCCCATCCAATGCAGCCTGATCAATGAACATCATTGAAGCCTGATCAGTGCCCATCCAATGCAGCCTGACCAGTGCCCGTCCAATGCAGCCTCACCAGTTGCCAATCAAATGCAGCCTCGTCATTGCCCATCCAATGCAGCCTGCTCAGTGCCCATCCAATGCAGCCTGACCAGTGCCAATCCAATGCAGCCTCACCAGTTGCCCATCCAATGTAGCCTCATCAGTGCCCATCCAATGCAGCCTAATCAGTGCCCAACCAATGCAGCCTCACCAGTGCCCATCCAATGCAGCATCACCAGTTGCCCATCTAATGCAGCCTCACCAGTGCCCATCCAATGCAGCCTCATTAGTGCCTAATATTGCAGCCTTACCAGTGCCCATTCAATTCTGCCTCCCCAGTTGCCCATCCAATGCATCCTTACCAGTGCCCATCATTGCAGATTCACCAGTGCCCATCCAATACAGCCTGATCAGTGTCCATCATTGCAGCTTGTTTAGTGCGCATCATTTCAGCCTGATTAGTGTCTATCTAATGCAGCCTCACCAGTGCCCATCCAATGCAGCCTCACCAATTGCCCATCCAATGCAGCCTCACTAGTGCCTATCCAATGCAGCCTGATCAGTGCCCAATATTGCAGCCTCACCAGTGCCAATCCAATGCAGCCTCATCAAGTGCCCATCCAATGCAGCCTCACTAGTGCCTATCCAATGCAGCCTGATCAGTGCCCAATATTGCAGCCTCGCCAGTGCCAATCCAATGCAGCCTTATCAAGTGCCTATCTAATGCAGCCTCACCAGTGCCCATCAAATGCAGCCTGATCAGTGCCAATCATTGCAGCCTCACCAGTGCCCATCCAATATAGCCTTACCAGTTGCCCATCCAATGAAACCTCACCAGTGCCCAACCAATGCAGCCTGATCAGTGCCCATCATTGCAGCTTCACCAGTGCCCATCCAATGCAGCCTGACCAGTGCCCATCCAATGCAGCATCACCAGTTGCCCATCTAATGCAGCCTCACCAGTGCCCATCCAATGCAGCCTCATTAGTGCCTAATATTGCAGCCTTACCAGTGCCCATCCAATTCTGCCTCCCCAGTTGCCCATCCAATGCAACCTTACCAGTGCCCATCATTGCAGCTTCACCAGTGCCCATCCAATACAGCCTGATCAGTGTCCATCATTGCAGCTTGTTTAGTGCGCATCATTTCAGCCTGATTAGTGTCTATCTAATGCAGCCTCACCAGTGCCCATCCAATGCAGCCTCACCAATTGCCCATCCAATGCAGCCTCACTAGTGCCTATCCAATGCAGCCTGATCAGTGCCCAATATTGCAGCCTCACCAGTGCCAATCCAATGCAGCCTCATCAAGTGCCCATCCAATGCAGCCTCACTAGTGCCTATCCAATGCAGCCTGATCAGTGCCCAATATTGCAGCCTCACCAGTGCCAATCCAATGCAGCCTCATCAAGTGCCTATCTAATGCAGCCTCACCAGTGCCCATCAAATGCAGCCTGATCAGTGCCAATCATTGCAGCCTCACCAGTGCCCATCCAATATAGCCTTACCAGTTGCCCATCCAATGCAACCTCACCAGTGCCCAACCAATGCAGCCTGATCAGTGCCCATCATTGCAGCTTCACCAGTGCCCATCCAATGCAGCCTGATCAGTGCCCATCTAATGCAGAGAGGAGAGCCGCTGGATTACACAGAGCGGAGATCTCCCTCTTACACAGCGGCCGCTGTCATATGAAGTCCCGCCTCCTGGACCGGCTTCTATGATAGATGTGACTAGTTTGCTGTCTATCATAGGAGCCGGTCCAGGAGGTGGGACTTTGTATGACAGCAGCCGCCCGCTCTGTGTAATTCGGCGGTGCTCGCCCCCTCCCCCTCCTAGGCAGCCCAGCGGCACCCATGGTAGGGCCGGCCCTGGGCGCCCCCCTCTGCCTAAAGTTAGTTGGCAGCCACCGTGGCCATGTTCCTTCCTCCAAAAAAAAAAAAAAAATTTCAGCGGGCAGCAGCCGCCGGCAGTTTTGAATATAAGTTAGAGCGGCCTGGAGGGAAATTTGGAAGTATGGGATACTCCAAATTTCCTATTTTTCTGTACGAGGGCACTTTACTTTGCTCAGCCTCTGTGAAAAGGCTGTCCAACCAGAGGAATACAGCACACAATCACTAAAATTAACCCTGTGCTTAAGCCAGTACTCAAAACGTCTTAGGATCACCAGATGTCCACCAGATACTCTTCAGTGAGCTCCCTAGACCAGGTCACCAGGAGAGGAAGCTCCTGGATCCTGACTAGCTCCAGAAGGGATCCTAAGAGATGGGGCCCCCCATGGGACCTCGGTGAATGACTGCTGGAACCAGGATAATTGCTGTAGGTGAGGGTAACCAACCCCCCAAATGATTGGATTTCTTCAAACAGGGAGAATAAGAAGGTCCCCCACTGCTCCAAGTCTCAGACTATGTATAAGTCCCTCCACCCACCATCTGGGCACACTTCCCCAGGGATTGGCTGGAGCCCAATAAATATTCAGACAGAGATTTGCCTTGCTCAACCCTCTCTGTTCCAGAAACCTCTGGAAGACATAGAGAAGCGAGCAAACCTGCAGTCTGTGAAACTCAAAGCAGCCAAAAGCAATCAACACCTGCTCCACTTACTACAGAGGAACCAAAAAATAACTATATGTGCCTAGCTTTCTAGCTTTTTGTAGCTAAGAGGGTGCTACATCTAATTACATAACTGGCTTGTGTGGCAATTTTGTATTTCACCTTTAAAGTTGATGTTTAAGTATGGCAATTTTTACATACTTACATTGGTCCAGCTTACCTCTTCAGAGCAGTTACATGGAGATAGAACCTCCATCCAATGCTGGATGCAACCAGTGTGTGTCCAGGGTTGGTTTTTCTGCAGAGTTTTGGCTGCACACAAACTGGCCACAGCTAATGCGTATTGCTCCCCCTCTGAATGTAGCAAATTATCCACTGCAGAAATAGCGTGTGAATGTAGCCTAAACTGGATTCCAGCAAAAAATGATAGCTCTCGAATTTTCGTGTATGTGTGTATCTGCACAACTGAGGAGTCAATGGTCAAAGTACTCTGTGGAGCTCTACAGAATTTTTCAGTGCTATATAAATGAATTCCATTTATAAATAATGCATACGCTATTTAAGGGTTTGTGTGTATGTATGCACCAATGCCATCTTTTTTACTCCCAATGCAATGTAGACTGCTGCACCTGGAGGCAGGCAGAAGGGTGTTTTTTTCTGTAGGAGTGCTCTTTGACTACCAATGACTTGTTATTACTTTTGTCTGCTAGTCCCTGGCACTTACATCACTGATATCACAACTGTTTATTTTGCCCGGTCACACACTTGCCGCATCTCTGTCCGCATGAATAATGCTGAGAGTGCAACAGGGAGTGAGAAACAATCCTTCCATATTGATTTATTGAGCTGCAACACCTAAGGTATTGACATCTTGCTTTATTCATCTCTGCACAGCTGGGACATGCTTAGCAGTATTAACATGTCAGGCACAACCTATTTGAAGTCAGTATTCATTTCACGTTCCACCGGCTTAAATCATTCCTGAATTTTTACTGAAATTTCCTCTAGAATTAAAAGCCAGTTAAGCCTGATTAGAAGGAAATGAGTGCCGTGATTTTTTTTTTTTTAGATAAATGGAATTAGTAAATGAGTATTTAGGAAATATTTTGTTGCAACAAAAATATCCTCCAAATAGAGCCCGATCCCTCACCCACTTTAATCAATGATCAGAGATCTGACTATCCCTTTAGTGATTAGAGATGAGCTCAGGTGGGTTCAAATACTAAAAAGATACAAAGAGAGAGGGCGCACCAGCCTAGGTCATTATCTTTAAAACCATTTATTAAATCCAAAAAAGAATAAATGAATCTACTTACAAACGTCCAGACTAGCAAAACATATCAAATAGTAGCAATGAATTTGTCCACTCCACTTGCTCAAGAGGCTTGGGAGGACTCAAGATCCTAATTGCTAACGTGTTTCGAAGGCCGTGCCCTCATCTTCAGATCCTAATGGCTTACGTGTTTAGAAGGTCATGCCCTCATCCTCAAATCCTAATGGCTTACGCGTTTCTAAGGTCGTGCCCTCATCCTCAGATCCTAATCAATTACGTGTTTCTACACGCACACAGTAAAGTTCATATTCCTATCGCACACTTTCCTGGTTTGTAGGCACGTGTGTACTGGGTGCTGATGTGATCACCAGCTGGCAACTGGATCGGTTACAAGTAGATACATATTCGCCAGCACACCAAGGATCTTGCAAAAGCAGTCCAAAAACTTTATTCCAAAGAAGATCACATGAGCACTATATTTTTCTGATGTGATCTTCTTTGGAATAAAGTTTTTGGACTGCTTTTGCAAGATCCTTGGTGTGCTGGCGAATATGTATCTACTTCTTCACGCACACACACACACACACACACACACACATACCAACACAGGTTGAACTGGATTGGCTGTTGTCCTTATTCAACCTTACCAACTATGTAACTATGTTTCAAGGGCCGTGCCCTCATCATCAGATCCTAACGGCTTACATGTTTCGAGGGTGGTGCCTTCTTCCTGCCCTCTGAGCCAGAGCTCTGATTCTGAGGAAGAGGGTACAGCCCTCGAAAGGCATAAGCCATTAGGATCTTGAGTGATGCTTTCCCAAGCCTCTGGAGCAAATGGAGTGGACGAATTGATTGCTAGGGAGAACATACAGTATAAATGTCATGCATTGTGTCCCTGGGGGAAATTAAACTTGGTACCACACCAATGCATCTATGCATGCTATGCATATGATCTCCATGTATAATCTTACTTAAAATGTACCTGTGCCCAGAATATAGATAATAAAGTAATGAAATATTTTAAGAGGCTATAAAATAGCTTTAAATGAAATTGTCCCTGACCTCTGTAGCTGCAGGTACTGTAGTGTAAATTCATCCTCAAAAGTCACAAAATTTTATTTCAGTTAAGTTTTAACAGCTTATAGTTCCTGCTGTTAATTTGCATTAGAAGGTTGGCTGTGTGCTGAGTCCATGCTTCTAGAGAAAATAAGGCCTTGTTTATACAGATGGCCAAGGGGCAGTAAAAACAGGCCAATAATCCATGTTACTGCACTCCCAGCCACCCCCCTACAGGGCCGTAGGGGGTAGTACATATTGTGGTGGCTTTGGTGCTTTGCTTTTGCTCAACAGAAAAAAAATGCTACAGCATGCTGCACTTAGCAGACAGAAATTTGACCCATGCAACAAAAGGAGCTATGGTGCAACCACAAGCCAAATTCTTGGCTTGCGGTTCCAGGACAGTATTTTATTAGAAGAACCTTGTTCAACTGAAAAAAAAAGATGAGCCTCCTGAATGCCTGGCAGCCTTTGCTCTACAGCCCTCTGCAAAATCATTCACCGTTGATCTTTTTTTCAAGAGGGGTGGTAGAAAGTGCCACACATGTGGATGGGACCTAAAAGTTGAGGTGCTGAGATTTTGGTGCACTGTTGTGAACTTTGAAGATGAACTTCTCAACAGTTCCTGCAGCTAAAGAAGTCAGTAATTTTACTGAAGGTTTGAAATATGTAAATACTTTAATGTCCATGATCTGGGCACAAGTGCACTATTCCGAAGTCACGCATGTGGGTGGGTCTGAGCATGCCGCACCAGCCAGAAAGGAAGCTCACACGGAGACTGTTTTGTAGTGAAATATATTATTAGGAAAGTCCCAACAAGGCAATACAGAGTCTGTCAACACAACCAAACTGGGAAGCAGAAATTACAGAGAGCAGAGCAGATAGTACTTGAAGCGACTGATGATACTGGCACCACCTGTCCAAGGGGGTCGCTAGGAGGCACTTGCATGCGGAAAAGGCTCCTGCTGAGACACTGGCGAACAGTCCCTATTCTGTCCCTCTTCCTCTGGAACCTCTCCCTATGCTAGGCTGTTCCTATCCAGCAAGTTCTTGCCCTTGATCTACCCACTACTCAAAAGTGGGCTGACTGAAGGGGGACAGTGCTATTTTTTTAGCCCTTCCCGCACTAAAGATGGGCGCTCAGGTCAATCAGGTCAACAATTTTCAATCAGACAGCTGCTCTCCTGATGACACCAGTGGAGGCCTCAGAGGAACATGAGTTCCTCGACTCTCTCTGCAGGGGTGCAGTTGAACAGTGCCACGATGGCGCCGCCACCTGTGCAGGGAGGCTAAAGTGCACCCGCTTACAAGTGTGTAACAGTTACAAGGCAATGTACATGGACATTCCAACTTTCCTTTTCAGCTGAATGTAATATTAAATTGATTTTGATACTAAATACATTTGATATGCAATATGTCTTACAACAGGTGAATATGAACAGGGATCCTAGAGTCGGCTCATTTAGGTAGACTTTAAGGTGTAAACTTCCTCTACAGACATGCAGAATACATTCTATTCTTATTTGAATTCCATGCCTTCTGTCATTCTTCTGTTCTCTACAGGCAAACGCCTGCCATGAGGATACAAGATCAGACAGATAGTACTCTGATCATCTCTTTGAGTCAGAGATGATCAAAATTCATAGAGTTCATCACTTCTAAGCACAGAAATAAATAGTTTATAGGTTCACTAGTACAACACTTAGAACCACAACAGACGGATTACTAAAGTTGCAAAACAAATAATTCTTTTGACATTTTATGGATATGAAGATTCACATTAGCAACCTGTAGCTTTGATATATTACATAATATACACTATATTACCAAAAGTATTGGGACGCCTGCCTTTACACGCACATGAACTTTAATGGCATCCCAGTCTTAGTCTATAGGGTTCAATATTAGGTTGGCCTACTCTTTGCAGCTATAACAACTTCAGCTCCTCTGGGAAGGCTCTACACAAGGTTTAGGAGTGTGTCTATGGGAATGTTTGACCATTCTTCCAGAAGCGCATTTGTGAGGTCTGACACTGATGTTGGACAAGAAGAAGCTCTGGCTCGCAGTGTCCACTCTAATTCATCCCAAGGGTGTTCTGTCGGGTTGAGGCCAGGACTCTGTGCAGGCCAGTCAGGTTTCTTCACCCCAAACTCACTCATCCTTGTCTTTATGGACCTTTCTTTGTGCACTGGGTCAAAATCATTTAGTGGAGGGGGGTTATAGTGCAGGGTTATTTTTCCATGGGTAAGGCTTGGCCCCTTAGTTCAAGTGAAGGGAACTCTTAAGACATCACAAAACCAAGTCATTTTGGACAATTTTATGCTCCCAACTTTGTGGGAACAGTTTGGGGATGGCCCCTCTGACTGCACACTAGTGCACAAAGCAAGGTTCATAAAGACATGGATGAGTGAGTTTGGGGTGGAGGGACTCGACTGGCCTGCACAGAGTCCTGACCTCAACATGATAGACCACCTTTGGGATTAATTAGAGTGGAGAGTGCAAGCCAGGCCTTCTCGTCCCAAATCAGCGCCTGACCTCACAAATGCGCTTCTGGAAGAATGGTCAAACATTCCCATAGACACACTCCTAAACCTTGTGGAAAGCCTTCCCAGAAGAGTTGAAGCTGTTATAGTTGCTAAGGGTGGACCAACTCAATCCTATAGGCTATGACATGTCAGGGCACATCCCACCTTTCTCAAGATCTTACATATTTTTATCCCTCATATTTTTAGTAGGTGTGTTATATATATATACAGTATTTGTATCTACTCCATAAAATGGCACACAACTAGGAGTTAAACATGGGGAAAAGTAACCAGGAGTTTATTCTTAAGTCAATTCCTAATGTTACATTGCCAGCTCCAGTTTCCATTTCAGGGTCTTCTGAAAACTCTAGTTTAGTGTCACTGTTTGGAGGATTTCACTTTTGTAAATATGCCGTACTATAATTACCAGGAACAGAAAATAAATTCAAATCTTGGCTCATATGATTTTTCTTCTCAGTCTATTTTGCAAACCTGATTATAATTTTTTTTTTTTTTTTAAATACTTAAGCTCCCCTGGAACTGGTGTCACCACTGCAATGGTTTCCAAAGAAAGCAGTGCTGGAGGGGAGCAGAGCCAATTTACGAGGGACTGATGTTCCTCCTTAAGGAAGTGAAGATCTCTATTCTTGCAAGTAGTTTTTTTTTTTTTTTTTGGATAGAGTAAGGGATGGTTTTTACCCCTGTCAGAATTTTTTTTGCCATCTGTGTCCCATTGTGGAGATTTCCATTCACTTCCTGTCCTTTAACCAAACAGGAAGTGAGAGGAAATTAACCATTTGCCTACCGGGCACTTTAACCCCCTTCCTGCCAAGGTCAGTTTTCAGCTTTCAGCGCTGTCGCACTTTGAATGATAATTGCGCAGTCATGCAATGCTGCACCCTAATGATATTTTTGCCATTGTTTCTAGACATATAGTGCTTTCTTTTGGTGGAATTTAATCACCACTACCTTTTTTTTTTCTAAACAAATTTAAAAAAGACCAAAAATATTGAAAAATAGTTCTTCTTAGTTTCATGTTTTAAAATTTTGTAAATAAGTAATTTTTCTCCTTAACTGATGTGGGCTGATAAGGCTGCACAAATGAGGCGGCACCGACGAGCAATGATGAGGCAGCACTGATGGACACTGATAAGACTGCCCTGATGAGGCGGCACTGATGGGCACTGATGAGGTGGCACTGACAAGCACTGATGAGGCAGCACTGATGGACACTGATGAAGTGGCACTGATGGGCACCGATGAGGCTTCACTGATGGGCACTGATAAGGCTGCACTGATGAGAAGGCAGTAATATGCAGCACTGATGGGGACTGATAGGCAGCACTGATATGCAGAGTGCACCACCGATCGGCAAGCCATGCGAGAGTGGCAAGACGTGATATGACATCGTCCAAGAATGAGAGTGTTTCCACCTGCCAGTCGTATTGTCAAAGCAGTTAAAGAAATTCTTTGGGGACCAGGCCACGAGAACTAGTGTCCTCATTGGAAGATTTCCCTTCCTATTTTCAATCTACACCTCCTCTCTGGGTCAGTTGATAGCCTTCCACGGCTTCCAATACCATCTCTACGCTGACAATACCCAAATCTATCTATCCACCCCTCAGCTCTCTCCCTCAGTCTCCGCACGTATCACTAATTTACTATCTGATATATCGGTCTGGATGTCACACCACTTCCTCAAACTCAATCTATCCAAAACCGAGCTTATAATCTTTCCTCCACCACGTGCCCCTTCCCATGATCTCTCTGTCAATATTGATGGCACTACTATCAGCCCATCCCCGCATGCCAAGGTCCTAGGTGTTGTCCTGGACTCTAAACTCTCCTTCAAACCCCACATCCAATCGCTGTCCAAATCTTGCCGCCTCAACCTCCGCAACATCTCCAAAATACGCCCCTTTCTAACCAAAGACACAACAAAGCTCTTAGTTCACTCCATGGTCATCTCACGCCTCGACTACTGCAATTCCCTTCTCGTTGGCTTACCTCTACACAGGTTATCCCCCCTTCAATCCATCATGAATGCTGCCACCAGACTCATCCACCTTACCAATCGCTCAGTGTCCGCTGCTCTTCTCTGTCAAGCCCTCCTCTGGCTTCCGCTCACCCAACAAATTAAATTCAAAATACTAACAACATCTTACAAAGCAATCCACAGCTTAGCCCCCAGCTACATCACTAGCCTTGTCTCAAAATACCAACCTAATCGCTCTCTTCGTTCCTCTCAAAACCTCCTGCTCTCTAGCCCCCTCATCACCTCCTCCCATGCTCTCCTCCAGGACTTTTCCAGAGCCTCTCCAATCCTATGGAACTCCTTACCCTTATCTGTCCAATTATCTCCTACTCTATTAGCTTTTAGGCGATCTCTGAAAACCCTCCTTTTCAGAGAAGCCTACCCAACCCACACCTGACAACTGTACCTCCATTTTCTCCATCAGCCCATCCCCCACGGTTATTGCCTTTTGTTTCACTTTACCCTCCCTTCTAGATTGTAAGCTCTAACGAGCAGGGCCCTCTAGTTCCTCCTGTTTTGAATTGTATTGTAACTGTATTGTCTTCCCTCACATTGTAAAGCGCTGCGCAAACTGTTGGCGCTATATAAATCCTGTATAATAATAATAATAATAATAATAATATTACTTTTCTGGGGAAAACCAAAATTTGGGATTTTCTTTCACTTTCAATGATAATAGTAAACAGGATAGATAGAGAGGGTGAATCTCCTTAATGGGTGCACCAACAGCAATAAAACCTGACAGCTGTTCTAATCCCTCTCCACTATATCTAAAAAATAAAAGAAAAAAGTTTTTCTTTAGTTATACTTTAAATCAGAAGTCAGTTCTTCATCTCCACGCTACAGGCACTAGTATAGCGGGCGCGATCCTTTAAATTTTAACTTTTTTTGTACTGTTTAATCAGTAAACATTTAATAAATCCTTTTTAATGGTACTGCACTATTTGGAGCAATTATTTTTTACCCTAACCGGACCCTGAGGATCCAGTGTATTCAGGAAGGGGACCCCGGATCGGAGGGGACTACAAAGCCCAGCAGTTGCCATCTCTCCGCCCGAGGAGGCCATCAGGCTCTATAGGTCTTTTTGCCATAAGGTAATTAAGACCCACAACCTTTGGTGAGTTTACATCTCTATTTTTCCCTAAAGCCACTTCATAGTATTGGCAGTTGGACCACTGGAGGACCCAGCACACAGCACTTGCACTTTTCTCCCCTTTTGGCACTGAAGTTTACCTTTTGCACTTAAGTCACATATGAACTTTGATTGGACTTAATTCGGCACTTATTTTGCACTTTAATGGCACTTATGTGATTTGATTTATTTATAATCTGACATTGTATGAATATTTATTGATTTTACATTGCAATATTGTGTGATACACCATTATCTAGTCTATGCTATTTATCAACGTTTTTATATATTTTTATATATTTATATATGTATATTGACTTCACATCATTTATTTAGGTTGTTGTGTACCCCGGTCCCCAACAGCAAGCGCTATAATAATCCCAACCACGTTGGGGTTTTTTTCATTCATCCTACACCTATTCTATAGCAGCTGCTACCCTCCCTCTAATTTATTCATTCACATTTAATACCCCCTCCAAGTAGGCCATCCATAGGCGTGAAGAATATACACGTATTGGAGTATATATTTCTTAATATCCTACCCACACCTAACAAATATACCTCCATTTTCTCCATCAGCCCATCCTCCACGGTTATTGCCTTTTGTTTCACTTGACTCTCCCTTCTAGATTGTAAGCTCTAACGAGCAGGGCCCTCTAGTTCCTCCTGTTTTGAATTGTATTGTAACTGTATTGTCTTCCCTCACATTGTAAAGCGCTGCGCAAACTGTTGGCGCTATATAAATCCTGTATAATAATAATAATAATAATAATAATATTACTTTTCTGGGGAAAACCAAAATTTGGGATTTTCTTTCACTTTCAATGATAATGGTAAACAGGATAGATAGAGAGAGTGAATCTCCTTAACCACTTAAGCCCCGGAGGATTTTCCTGCTAAAAGACCAGGGGGTATTTTGCGATTCGGCACTGCGTGACTTTAACGGACAATTGCGCGGTCGTGCGACGCTGTACCTAAACGAATTTGACGTCCTTTTTTTCCCACAAACAGAGCTTTCTTTTGGTGGTATTTGATCACCTGTGCGATTTTTTGATCACGCGCTATAAACAAAAAAAGAGCGACAATTTTGCAAAAATAGCAATATTTTTCACATTTTTTTATATGAAATTCCCCCAAGAAAAAATGTAAAAATCAAAATTTTTTAAAATTTTTGGCCAATTTGTTTTATCCTACCTATGTTTGGTAAAAAAAATCGCAAAAAGCGTATTTTGATTGGTTTGCGCAAAAGTTATCACGTTTACTAACAAAGGGAAAGATTTTTGTCATTTTTGTTGTTTTTTTTTTTAACGCGTAATGGCGGCGATCTGCGATTTTTTTTGCGGTACTGCGACATTGCGGCGGACAGATCGGACCCTTGACTGACATTTTTGACACTTTTGGGGTTACCAGTGACATTTCTACAGTAATCAGTGCTATACATATGCACTGTTACTGTAAAAATACACTGGCAGTGAAGGGGTTAACTTTATTTGAGAGGGAGGGGCTGTGTGTGTTCCTAGGGGCGTGGTTTCTACTGTGATTGGCTGTGGCTCTAGCTGTAAGGACACTGATCAACGGATCTACATACTAGATCCGTGTAATCAGTGTCTTTACAGCGAGGAGAATGACAGGCAGCTTGTTTACACAAGCTGCCTGACATTCTCCCTCTCCCCCGTCGATCGCCGAGTGGCCGGCGGACATCGGGTCCGCTGGTCACACGCGCGGGGGGGTCCGTGACCGTGCGGGAGCAGGAGCGCGCCTCCGCGGGCGCGCGCTCGCTCCCCAGACCCTCCCAGGCTAGTGACGTTAATTAACGTCACTCTGCCTGGCAGGGGCTGACCGCCGCAGTAAATCTACTTGCGGCGGTCGGCAAGCGGTTAATAGGTGCACCAACAGCAATAAAACCTGACAGCTGTTCTAATCCCTCTCCACTATATCTGAAAAATAAAAGAAAAAAGTTTTTCTTTAGTTATTACTTTAAATCAGAAGTTGTTCTTCATTTCAAGCCATGAAAATGGTTATTCCATCCATAAATCAAGGGAGGGGACTCCTACAGCTGAGCATTACGAAATTATTGAAGAGTTTCCACTTTCACGTACAATGATTGGAGCCATGCAATTTCAGACACTAGAAATATTCTTACTTCCCCATGTTGGAAAACATCTGTTAATTCAGGTGCAGAAAAAAGGACAAAGTATTCATCAGAACTTTGATAGATGTGGTGGATCCCAAACAAGGATCAACAAATGGTTTGATGCCAGCTGGTCTCGGTGATGTATCTACCCTTCTAATGACCCTCTGTTGTAAGCCCTTGACGGAGATACCATATGTAATGCCACAAGGCCCAGGAAGACAAAACAAGTCACTTTTAAGTTATC
The DNA here is from genome assembly GCF_965119305.1 of Pelophylax lessonae. NCBI lineage: Eukaryota > Metazoa > Chordata > Amphibia > Anura > Ranidae > Pelophylax > Pelophylax lessonae. Next base: position 37,962,995 of record NC_138771.1, on the reverse strand, counting down.
CTTTATACTGCTTGTAGAAAAGAGTTAAAAAAGAAAACGAATGTTAGGCGCACTGTATGTGCCAAAGTTAATTTGCCATTCAGTGTGCATAATATGCTGTGTCTGAAGAACTTGGCTGTTGAAATAGGTCTAGCCCTGTTGCTCTCAATGTCTCATTTCAATGTGAATTAATGATGTCTGGGTCATTAATTCTTATCCCAATGAACCACTCATCAGAGTCTCAGTTCTAAGGCTTTATTATGCCCAAATTAACCATTTGCCTTTGGACAAGGCAGCAATATGCTCTTTTAACAAGAAAGTGATTGTTACAGCTATTTTTTCTATTTACTGCATTGTTTTATTTATTTTAACGAACTTATACTTCAAATAAAATATCTCGTAGATTCCGTTTTTGAAAGAGCTGGCATATCTAAAACAATTATATATAATTTATGAATCATTAGTATGAATCCTTGTCAAGCTTCATGTATCTTCTAAGGCAGTGTTTCTCAACCTTTTTTCAGTTGTGGCACCCTTAACAATTCAGCAAAATCTCGAGGCACCCCATTCTAAAATGTAAAAAAAAACCTAAACTAATAGTTTTACATAACGTAGCAACATCCATACACGTGGGCCATCCGACATTAGAAGTGATTTATCCCTCCACTATTGCAAACTGGTATGGACTAGTATTCTAGGGTTTCTCTTCTCCCTCAGTTTCTCTTCTTTTATTTGCTAATGTGACCCCAGTGCTGATCCGCACAACGTCCAGGGTTATCAGGGTGCCAGTGGCTTTACCATCACAGTGCCCAAGGTTATCAGGGTGCCAGTGGCCTGACCAGCACAATGTCCAGAGTTGTAATTCTACAAAGTAAAAACCTGTGGCAATTTGTTGCCATTTTGCCAAGGCACCCCTGAAGAACCCAGGAGGCACACCAGGGTACCACGGCACCCTGGTTGAAAAAGGCTGTTCTAAGGACACCAGCTACATGACTTCTGATTGGTGTCCTTAGCTCTCCACTACAACCTCTGAGTCTTACAGTGAGATAAATAAAACATCCTGCAGAGACAATGAGACCTTTTGATCGTGGCCAAAATGTGTGGATATAGGAAATCATGTGCAGTAATCTTGCCAACAGAATTGTTAAAGTGAATGGCTAGGCTGTGGACCTTCAAGTACTTAAAGTGTTAGTTCACCTAAAAAAACAAAAAAAAACCTTCTGTTGTGAAATTTGAGGATGAATTGCTCCACAGTGTCTGCAGCTACAGCTTGTTTTAAAGCTAATTTACTGCTTTTTTGCAATGTTTAAAGTGTAAGTTGACTTTATCAGAAAAAAAATGAAAGTGTGAACAACTAACACCATAAACCCTCACCCCCCATTCCCCCCACCCACGGACACCCCTGCACTTACATATTCAGTAAGTGTGATAGAGTTTTACCATCTACGCAGCCTGGTGTAACAGTTCTGGAGTTGAAAACCATGCATGCTGTTCTTCCTCTTCTTTACTAGAGCAGCACACGACTGCGCAGACCAATCAGAATCAATCGGACCCAACCTGGCATCTCTAGAAAAAAAAAAACCCAGGATGGGTGCACATGGCTGTGTGGAAGGTGAAACTGTATCACCCATGGAGGTAAATGTGGCAGGGACCGGGGGGGGGGGGGGGTGATGTATGGAGCTAGTTCACCTTTTCATTTTTTTCTAATTAGGAGAACTTACAATTTAAAATGTGTAAACAGGCAGTAAATTAGCTTAAAACAAGCTGTGGCTACAGGCACTGTGGAGCAATTCATCCTCTTATATTACAACAGAATCACTAAAGTTGAACTGGATGGACTGATGTCTTTTTTCAACCTCACTAACTATGTAACTATGTAACTAACGTTGTTCAAGTCATTCTCTCTCTTCTCCCTCAGTTCACCTGCTCCCCTCTCCCAGAGTACCTTGGAGGGAATGACAGTTAGTGGAGTAGTTTATTAAAGGGAGCAGTTTATTATAATTTATGTTGCATATTTCTGGATCAGTGGATTTATGGAATAGTATGAATAATAAAGAGTGCCATACAAAATTATGTTTATCACAAAATTACATTTACAGTTTTTCTAAAACAATAAAAGGATGCTACAGAATGAAGCTTACAGAGTGAATGACCACTAAAATATAACGGGTCCTAAAACATTTCCGCGTCTGTATGAACTCGCTGTTTCAGAATAAAAATAAAATTAGGCTTATTTATTTATAATGCATGCATATTTCTGATGTTATTACTGGTGGGTAGAAGCATCCACATAATGTTGTTAGAAGTTATTTTGGGGTTGCAGTTGGCCCCTGCAAATAGCTCTCACCGCCTAAGAGGAGAATTATACAGGAGGGATCCAAATACCACATGCCAGGCTGCAATGATCCATTTGCAGATCAAGAAAAGAAACTCTATAAAACATTAAAAGAACAGCGTACCGAAATGTGATTTCTGTAGCATGCATTTGTACAACAAAATCATACATATGACTGATGCTGGTGGAATATTTTCAAAATCTAGCTGCAAAATATAGTGCTACGTTTAGTTCACCTTTTTAGAAATAATGAAAAGGTGAACACCCTACACCCTCCCCACCCTCCTGCTCTCTTCTGAATTTAACCCTGCACCAAAACCAAACCCAATTTATCACATTAACATTTCCAGCACTGGGACCTTCTTGCCGATATCTTTCAGCGCAGAGAATTCTGACTCCGGAGAGGTGAATATGTCGGCAAGGAGTGATGTGTAGCTAAGAGAGCCATGTTGTTAGGGTTACAAGCAGCATTTCATCTTCTCAGGTCAATTAAATTGTTTTTTTTTGTAACCACTTAAGCCCTGGAGGATTTTCCTGCTCAAAGACCAGAGCCTATTTTGCGATTCGGCACTGCGTGACTTTAACGGACAATTTCGCGTCCGTGCGACGCTGTACCCAAATGAAATTGATGTCCTTTTTTTCCCACAAACAGAGCTTTCTTTTGGTGGTATTTGATCACCTGTGCGATTTTTATTTTATGCGCTATAAACAAAAAAGAGCTTCAGTTTTGAAAAAATAACAATATTTTTCACATATTTTTATATGAAATTCCCCCCCAAAAAAATGTAAAAATCAAATTTTTTTAACGTTTTAGGCCAATTTGTTTTCTGCTACATATTTTTGGTAAAAAAAATTGCAATAAGCGTATTTTGATTGGTTTGCGCAAAAGTTTTTGCGTTTACTAACTTTTTTTTAACTAGTAATGGCGGCGATCTGCGATTTTTTTTGCGGGACTGCGACATTGCGGCGGACAGATCGGACCCCTGACTAACATTTTTGACACTTTTGGGGGTACCAGTGACATTACTACAGTAATCAGTGCTATACATATGCACTGTTACTGTAAAAATTACACTGGCAGGGAAGGGGTTAACTTTATTAGTGATCAAGGGGTTAAGTGTTTCCCTAGGGGCGCGATTCTAACTGTAAATGGGCGTGGCTTGTGATGTAACCACAGAGACATGCGATCCTACATAGAAGGATCGTATGATCTCTGCTGTTACACCAGGGAGAATGACAGGCGGCTTTGTTTACATTAGCCACCTGCCTTTCTCCCTCTACAGCGGGAGATCGCGAGTGGCCGGCGGACATCGGAGCCACCGGTCACTCGCGCGGGGATGCCCGTGAACGAGCGAGGGCGGGAGCGCGCCTCCGGGTGGCGCGCGCTCGCCCCCTGCAGGCTCCTGGGCGAGCGACGTAGTACTACGTCGCTTTGCCCAGGAGGGGCTGACTGCCGCAGTAAATATACTGTGGGTGGTCGGCAAGTGGTTAATTCATAATTTCCTAGGTGGATGCAGCATCAGTCAGATGCTGCATCTGTCCCCCGGCGGCGCCTCTAACACTGAGAACTGAGCGATCAAACACTGCCGATCGCTCGGTTCTCATAGGTCCGTGAGCAGAGAGCTGCTGACTGTCAGCCACAGCTCTCTGCTCTGCCCCCTCCTCCCTCACTGGAGTGCTGAGCTGTGAAGGGGACGGGAGCGGCTGGCTCAGGCTCTCAGCGGCTCAAGGATCTAGGCTGGATGCCGGCTCCATGGTCATGATGACACAGAGCCTGGACCTACTCTGTGATGTCAGCAGAGAGTGGACTTCAGCCCGCTGTCTGCTGAAAATGTGTCACAAGAGTGCAAAACAAACTGCACTCCTGTGATCCATAGGAGAAGTATAGCCAAATTAGTCTAGTAGAAAAGAAGATTTGCTTACCTGATCTTCCGTTCCTCTGCCCTACTAGATGGGTCCCTCCAGCATCTTCTCTTCCATGTTCCAGTGATCTAAGATACTGATGTCATCAAAAGCAATAGTAGGGTCCAAAGTCCTGCATTGGATGTGTTGACACCCAGGAACAGTCCATCACCAAAGTGTGGGGGAGCTCCATCTGCCCAGGGGAGAGGAGGATCAGGTAAATAAAAGTCTTATTCTTTCTCCCTAGACAAAAAGAGAAGCCCTAGCAGTGTGGGTGCAGCCTACTGCAAGGAATGATTTTACATTTTGTCAGAGTTGGGCTTTCATAATTGCCTCAAGGGACCAAACATTAGATCCAGGTGGATTATTCCCCTGAAAAAAAAAAAATGTGAATACTTTTTTCCAGAGCTAGGTAGGATACTTACTGGTAACCTAAAGATACCCAAGGTAAGACTTCTGTTAAGAGGACAAGCATCTATTTTAGCAGTCATCCGTTGCATTCTTGCATTAATACTCAGTTTTCTGTAGAAACATAAAGAGAACCTACAGTTTGTCAATTTCTGGACATTTTGTTTTTAACGTTGCACCTCGAGCACTATCATTATGATATTTTATTTTATTTTTTCAAGCCAGCGGTGTGGTGTGCAAAAATGAAACACCAAAAGTGAACAAAAAGTGCATGTGACCTACTTACGCAAATCAAAATACACATCTCCAAAATATGCCACTTCCTAACCAATGACACCACAAAGCTGCTAATTCACTCCCTGGTCATCTCTCGTCTCGACCACTGCAACTTCCTCCCCATAGGCTTACCTTTACACAGACTATCCCCCCTTCAGTCCATCATGAATGCTGCTGCCAAACTCATCCACCTTACCAACCATTCAGTGTCTACTACCCCTCTCTGCCGATCCCTCTTCTGGCTTCCACTCACCCAATGAATTCAATTCAAAAGACTGACAACAACCTATAAAGCCATTTACAACTCGCCCCCCAGCTACATCACTAACCTAGTCTCAAATTACCAACCATATCATTCTCTTTATTCCTTCCAAGACCTCCTGCTCTCTAGTTCCATTGTCCCCTCCTCCCATGCTTCTTTGCAGGACTTCCTCCAAGTGTCTCCCATGCGCTAGAACTCACTACCCTAATCTGTTCTACTCTGTCAACTTTTAGGCGATCCCTGAAAACCCTTCTCTTCAGAGAAGGAGCTCTGTCTTCTCACAACCAAAGCATCCCCCACAAAGTTAGAAAGTACTCCCTAGGAGCACATTTAACCCTTTGTTCGCCCCTGAAAATTATTCCCTTCTCTGCCAGTGTCATTTATACAGTAACAGTGCAGTTTTTTTTAGCACTAATCACTGTATTGGCGTCACTGGTCCCCAAAAAAGTGTCACTTAGCATCAGATTTGTCCACTGCAATCTCCCTGTAAAAATCGCTCATCCGCCGTCATTACTAGTAAAAAAAATTTAAAAAATAAAAATTCCATTAATCTTTTCCATAGTTTGTAGACACTATACCTTTTTCGCAAACCGATCAATATACGTTTATTTGGATTTGTTTTACCAAAAACATGTAGCAGACTAAATTTATGAAGAAATTCGATTTTTTTTTTTTTTGCATTTTTTTATTGGGTGTATTTTATAGCAGAAAGTAAAAATATGTATTTTTTTTTCAATTATTGTTTTTTTTTTTGTTTATAGTGCAAGAAATAAAAAGCCGAAGAGGTGATCAAATAACACTAAAAGAAAGCTCTATTTGTGGGAAAAAAAGGACATCAATTTTGTTTGGGTACAGCGTCGCACGGCCGCGCAATTGTCAGTTAAAGTAACTCAATGTCGTATCGCAAAAAATGGCCTTGTCATGAAGGGGGTAAATTCTTCCAGAGCTGAAGTGGTTAATGTATCATTTACTTCATGGAATCTATCTGCCCTTATCTCAGGCATGCAAACAGGAAGGCGTGCTTAGCTGAGAAAGCCCCTCCTTCCCTTGTCCCCTCCTCCAGGTGAAAGAAAACAAAATGCCCATGAAGACTCCTGGAATGTATGACATCATTTTGGCCTAGGCCAGAAACCAGGAAACAACTTGACAAATAAAAATAGAATAATAATATAAAACAAGTAAATATATTATACCTTCCTATCCAGCTACTAATGTTAGCAACATAAGGATTAAAATAGTCAGGGGCGTAACTACAGGGGTTGCAGGGGTTGCAATTGCAACCGGGCCCCATGCTCCAGGGGGCCTGTGCGGCTCCCCTGTAGTGATGGATGAACATCGGCCGGGGCGGTTCGCGAACGCCAGCCGCGAATTTTCTCAAAAGTCTGCGAACCGCGAGTTCGCGGCGGGCCCCATTGACTTTAATGGGAGGAAACTTTAAAAACCTTTAGGTCATATTTGCAGCCACAAAAGATGTACTAGCTGTGCACAAATAGTCCCAGCACATGGACAATGTTATAACAGAAGTATTGCAATTGAAAAAGTTGCCCTAAATTTTTTTATTTTTATTTTTTTACAGCAAAAAATATATATGTTTTTTTCATAAATCAGTCAGAACTGACAGCAGCCGGTAAATACATTGTCTAATACATATAGGGTCCATTCACATTGACAGAACGATTTGTGTGTGACTGCAGCTGATCTCTAACTGCCCCTAAAGCAACCACTGGAGACCTGCCCCTATAGTAAAGAGACTGTAATAGACCCTAAAATGACATTGGAGCATTTTAAATGACTTTTGTGGACATTGACAAAGCGATTTGTGTGTGACTGCAACCGATCTCTAACTGCCCCTAAAGCAACCACAGGATACCTGCCCCTAAGCTCTAAAGATACTAGACCTATACCGAAATACCAGCCCTGAAAAGGACTTTTGTGGATCTTCACAGCGCTATATGTGTCTAGCAAACTCTCCCTGACGAGCACAGCAGACCTCTCCCTACACTGGCAGAAAGTGGAATGTGAAATGGCCGCCAGATCGGGTCTATTTATAGGGTAGGGGGACAGTCCATGTGCTGGAATGTTTCAATTGGCAGTCCCGTTCCACCTGACGGCTGTGTCACGGGTCAAAGTTCTCCCCAATGTAAACAAATATGGCCGCCGCGAACTACGCCATGTGTCCGAAAATTTGGCAGGTAGCGAACAAGCAAAATTCGCCACGAACCGACTGCCGGGCGAACCGCAAGGCCATCTCTACTTCCCTGTACATCTGGATAGGAGGGGCTGCGGGGGCAGCATGTAGAGAAATCACTGTCCTCCTTTTTCCTCCTGTAGGAGGAAAATGGAGGAGATTGGTTCCTCTGTATGCTGCCCCCACCACTCCTCCTATCCAGTTCACTTGTGTTCTGCTGTCTCTGGGCCCCTGTGTGCTCCCCTTGCCCCCCCCCCCACACTGTGCTGCCCCCCCCCCTAACTGTGCTTCCTCCCCTCTCCTGCGGCTGCTGCAGGGGATGTGTCACAATAGAGAACCAGGAAGGGGTCGGTAAATATGTAATTTACCAGCTCCTTCCTTTTCTGAATGGACAGAGTCATAGTCAGTGACATTGTAAAAAAAATAAAATAAAATGATAAAAAAATAATTCAATTAAAATACCAAAATATAAAAACTACTGACACCAGTGGGTGAACTTCCAGGATCGGAAAGGTCAGACTTGCAACCGGGCCCTGGCATTCCACCACCGCGGGGAGGCCCCAAGATGGCAGGAAGGGGCCCCACTGCAGGACTTTAATAAAGGGACCTGAAACGAGAGTAAAGGGCCCCAGGATCAGTGGGAAGAGCCCCAGGCTTGAAGGGAAGGGCCCCGGCCAGGGTCCAGGGGGCCCTTCATGGTTTCTTGCACCGGGGCCCTGAAGGTTCTAGTTACGCCTCTGAAAAAAGTTAATGTTGATTGAGAGACTTTAGTTCCACGTTATTAGTATTACATTTTTGACTGCATTATATTTTAAGGACAATAACTCAAAAGATAAAAAAAAAAAATCATACAGCAGTAATGTGTCCTTCTTTAAGGTCACAGTGCATCTGAAAATGGAGCCATCTAAAGCGTGACAAAAATCACATATTGCTGCAATTAGTAAACCTTTCAGTACATATGTCGTTTTTTGAATGGTTCTGTTATGAATGGCCTTGGAAAAACAATATGACAATAGGACAATTTGTAGCGGGGGTACAGGTGTAGCTTTAGTTGTTATAAAATTCAAGGCTACTTCTTTTTTTTTTTTTTTAAAGGAAAACATCTATAAGAACATAAGGTCATCTAAGCTGAAACAGGCTGATGGTACTTTCTGTGTGACCTATTGTATATTTACATCAATTCTGAAAAGCAAAAGAGAATTTTGGCCACTAAAACATCTTTTGTATATTTGTGCTTATTATTAGAGAGAAGTGAAAAAATATATCTGGGTACAATCATTCACATGGGGGAGGGAGGAAATGGTTAAATTCTGTTTCCAGTCTACAACAACCAAACCTATTATTGAAGTCTATGGTAAGCAAATATTTATACTAATTTTTGGCCATTTTTAAGTCTAATAGGTTATCTATTATTGAAAAACAGTGCACAGGAAGCTAGGCACCACCACAGGGGACATGAATCAGTGTAAAAAAATATATAAAATATACCAGTGGCGTAACTAGGACCTTCAGGGCTCTGGTTCAAGAAACTATGAAGGGCCCCCCTGACCCTGGCCAGGGTCCTTCTCTCCGAGCTCGGTGGCAGAACACCAAGGCCCAGTCGCAAGTGCAACCTTTGTGACCCTGATAGTTCCACCATTAGTGCCATAGTTTTTTTTAATTTTGTTATTTTATTTTTTTATTATTTGTTACCATTTTTTTTTTTTACAATATATTTTTTTGTTATTGTTTTTTACAATTTTTTTTAGGAGCTCTGTTGGGGGGCTTTGGTGAGATATCAGGGGTCTAAACAGACCTCTGATATTCCTCCTTTGAGAATGGAGATTGGGGACACAGGGCAGGAGAGCACACAGGGGGTCAGCAGAAAGAAGCTTGATAGGAGAAGTTGTGGGAGTGGCTTAATGCCTGCGGAAGGGAGAGAAGGAGAATCGGGCATTCAGAAGCTGCAGAAGGTAAATTAAGAGATTGTTTTTTCCATATGCAGCCGCCCCAACCGTTTCTCCTATTCAGATGCACAGGGGGGCTGCCAGGCTCCCTGGAGCACAGGCCAGGTTGCAATTGCAGCCCCTGTAGGTAAGCCCCTGAAATATGTTATATAGTGGGGAGAGGACTTTTCGCGGAGCTTCAAGGGCAATATTGAAAACATACAAATCCTTTAAATAACATGCTGGGGAAGGGGGGATCCCCTAAAGCAGCAGGTTAGGGTGGCAACACTCACTATACTGTATCTGTGGAGAAGTAGTATAGGCAACCTTGGACATGAAATTAGTTAAGACTACATATCACAAACCTCTCTCCCCCTATTACTACCACTATTATACATGACAGTTTCCCACTGTCAATGATTGCTAAGGACGCTGGTGGGCACAGGCACCACTGGGTCCTTAACAACCAGTGATGTCACCGGTCCCAATCCACCTAAAGTGGGAAAGATTTGCAAGAGAGCCTTCGGGGTTGGCTAAATTTGGGGCTAAGAGCCCCCAAGTCCCCACCCCCATTCCTGCCCTGCTAGAACACTATCCCTCCTGCTGAGATTGAACCCTCCGCCATCTTGTGCCCCACTCCATGTCAGAGGCCTTCACATGGCAGGCCCAGGCATTGACCTTTATATCCCCAAAGAAAGAAATGTCCACACTTAAAGTAGTTTTGCTGCACTTTACAATTCAGGAAATATTATAACAGTCATATCACTGACATCCAAAGTTGCTGGACATTACACAGTCAATTATATTTAGTGGACAGTCCGCAGCAGTCACATGTGAAAGTTTATGCAGCACCTTAGCAGCCATTTCCCTTACAGTCTCTCTTCTGCCTGGGGTCATTCATACTCAAATGGCTGTGCTCACTGCAGTCACCTCCTCCTTGGGTACACCTTTCCCAGGACCCTCCATAAATCTTGGCCGGGCTTGAAAGGCCTTTTGTAATCTGCTCTAGCCCCCACAGTTATAAAGGACAGTTCTTTCTGAGTGCAGGTCTACTTCTCGTGGCTTACTACTCCATCCAGGGCCTACACAGGCTATCTACATCCTCATAGGTGTGGGGTGTTTAGCTCCCATTCCCCAAGTGCACTAATGCCCCTCCCAACCTAACTTATAACTGGGCACTGACTCACCCATGACATCAATGTAGGAGGGCTCTAAATAAAAGTTACCTGGTGGCTTCATTCGTTCTCCATGGTTCCACTGCATGTAGGAACTTAGCCACTCTCTCTTGTTTGCTCCCCTGATTGGACTGTGGACTATGTCATTTGTATGCATGGTGCATGGAGCAGTGCGCATGACCACAACTAACGTGCACTGCTCACTCCGAACAACAGGAAGTGAGGAAGAAAAGGAGAGGTTTGGAAGCTCACGGAGAACATTACAAGGAGACAGAAAAGCACAGTAAGCAACATTTTCATGAAATTTAGATTACAGGGTCATTAACTAGCGGATGTGTTTTGATTGTTTTTGGAGATCAAGTATACAGTAGAGCAGGAGTGTCCAACTCAATTTCATTGCAGGCCACATCAACATTTTGGTTGTCCTCAAAGGGCCAGTTTTACAGTCCTACAGACTATATCAATTTATGCAAAGGTTTTTTTCTCAGAGAATAGGTGCAGGAACTCAACCATGCCCCCAACCAAACCACATTGAATGATGGGTGTGGCATTGTGTGTGGAGTTCAGGAGTGTGCTACGTACAGAGTGCTGAGTTCAGAGGTTTGCTATGTACAGAGTGCAGAGTTCAGGAGTGCTCTACGTGCAGAGTTCAGGGGTGCGTTACATACAGCGTGCAGAGTTCAGGAGTGCAGAGCTCAGGGGTGCATTACATGCAGACTTCAAGGATGCGCTACGTGCAGAGTTCAGGGATGCGCTACAAACAGAGTGCAGAGTTCAGGGGTAAACTACGTACAGAGTGCACAGTTCAGGGGTGCGCTATGTACAGAGTGCACAGTTCAGGTGTGCATTACATACAGTGTGCACAGTTCAGGAGTGTGCTACGTACAGAGTGCACAGTTCAGGGATGCGCTACGTACAGTGTGTACAGTTCAGGGTGCGCTACGTACAGAGTTCACAGTTCACGGGTGCGCTACGTACAGAGTGCACAGTTCGGGATGCGCTACGTACAGTGTGTACAGTTCAGGAGGCGCTACGTACAGAGTTCACAGTTCACGGGTGCGCTACGTACAGAGTGCACAGTTCGGGATGCGCTACGTACAGAGTGCACAGTTTGGGATGCGCTATGTACAGTGTGTACAGTTCAGGAGTGCGCAAGGTACAGAGTGCAGAGTTCAGGGGTGCGCTATGTACAGAGTGCACAGTTCAGGGGTGCGCCACGTTTAGTGTGCAAAGTTCAGAAGTGCGCTACATACAGAGTGCACAGTTCAGGGGTGCGCTATGTACAGTGTGCGCAGTTCAGGGGTGCGCCACGTTTAGTGTGCAAAGTTCAGAAGTGCGCTACATACAGAGTGCACAGGAATCAGCTCTCTTTCATAGGCTGTTCACATCTCACTTCCACCCCTTCCACTGGGTGCGAGGGTCACATGAAATAGCCTGAAGGGCCGGATTCAGCCCGCGGGCCTTGTGTTTGACATATGTGCAGCAGTGTATCATTATATAGCATACATATACAAAAACTGGTGTACACAGAATATGGTGCAGCTGTGCATAGTAACCAATCAGCTTCTAACTTAAGCTTGTTCAAATAGGCTTTGACAATAAAACCTGAAAGCTGAGTGGTTACTATGTAAAGCTGCACCAGTTTCTGTGTGCACCAGTTTTAAGAAATCTCCCCCATAGTGACCCAGTTAAAGGGCTGCCAGGGAGTGTGGGGCAGGAGGGGGTAATTGCACAAAATTGGTGGTGTATTGTTAATGCACAACATAACAGTCATTACCTAAGCAACAGTTAAGTATATTGTTTAGTGTGCTTATTTTGTTGAAAGCTTTTATACTTCTTTTAAAGATTTTATTATTGAAAAGATACAGAAGAGGACATAATTTGATCCTGCAGCAATCCCATGACATACATGACAGTAGCCCTATGCCTGCAATTAATTTCATTAGCGCAGGCATAGGGTTCTGCTACTTTCACACCTATATGTGTGTATGTGTATATATACATATATGTGTGTGTATATATATACCCCTATACAGAAGTTCAGATGTTATGCCTGCCTCCAAAGAAGCCCAAAAAAACGCCTGCAACAAAAACGCCCAGGTGTGTTGTTGCAGGCGTGTTTTTGGGCATTTTTGGGCGTCTTTGGAGGCAGGCATAACGTCATGCCTGCCTCCAAAGACATCCACAAAAAAGCCCAATAAATGCCTGCAACAAAAATGGCCAGGTGTGAAAGGAGCGGAGCCATATGCCTGCTCTATTGCAATTCTAAGACAAACACTCTTTTTTCTATGGTGGTCACCCTGACATGGCAGTCAGAGTCAGTTCACCCTTCACTACACTACGGTCACCCTGACACTTAACACTTTCCCTACAGAAACTAGATTACTGAATCTAACTATAGTGGAAAATAGTACCCTAACTGCACTAGATATCCCTTTCCTCACACTAATAATTGATAAATGACACTTTTGAAGCAGGAGTAACAGAACTGCTTCCACTCTCTTCCACAGCCCCTGTATTACAGTGCTAGAGATTTGGTGGGGCTATGTTATATTTTGGGGGGCGTATTAACTACTGATTGGCCTCTGGACCCCCTAGTCGCTCCAATCACATTCCTAGCATCCTCCTGCCCCCTCAGTTGGCTTTTACTGAAGGTTCTGGTCCAATCATGGGCTTTTTAAGCCCAGTTCCTGACCCATTGCATTTTGGTTGGTTCTGGTTGCCGAATTCCAAACTTTTTCCGCAAAAAGTTCGGAATTCGGCCGAATTTCGAACAGTCAATGTTCGGGCCGAACCGATGGTCGACCCGAACCGTTCGATCATCCCTAGTGCCATCCTGAAGGAGCTGGACTGCCTGTGTAACCCCTATAGGGTCCAGGTATCACCTCATGCTACCAGTAGTGACACTGAACCTAGCAAAATGCAAAACTAGTGAAAAACAAAAAAGATGACTAGGGAAAAAACATGTCAGTGGCCTCCACCTGTAACACCATTCCTGTTTTGGAGGTTGTCTCATTGTTGCCCATCTAATTCACCAGTTGTTAATTGAATTAACACCAAAACAGCTAAAACTGATTAACAACCCCTTCTGCTACTTAACTGACTAGATCAATATCCCAGGGATTTATTGACATGATGCTATACTCTGAATAAAAAGTGTTCCTTTAATTTTTTTGAGCACTGTAAAAAAAAAAAATAAATATATATATATATATATATATATATATATATATATATATATATATATATATATATGAGCTACTTCAAAACATTAAACAATTATAATATAATGAGCTATATGTAGGGTATGGCTGTCTCTACTGGATCTATTGAAGCAATTGAAATGATCTGTTAACCTACAATATGTTGTCTGCACTTTTACCCTTGTCGTTAATTAACATCAATAGGAAGTCAATGCAGCTTCTGTAATATGCATGAAAACCCATTAAGGAACCACTCTTCAAATAGCTCTTCCATTGCAGCAGTCCCAGTGGCATCATTCATGATCCCTTCAAGTACCAACACAGAGCCTTGTTGTGTGGAAGATGTCCTGTACTGCACATTATCATGGGTTAGAGGGCAGTCAGGGCAAAATCAGCACTAAATCAGCATTCCTATAGGAGCTGTTGTACACATGTATTGTACTTGTTATGAATAAGAACTTCTGGCTGTAAAATGTTTTGTAAGAATTTGGTGATGTTTTTGAGAGAGCCATCTGCTTCCAGTTATGAATTGATATGTGTGTGAGAAGCACCTTATATATTTCATATAAGACATTCTTTGAACTTTTAGACAGGATGCTTCTTCGTCAATAAATGAATGATTGTCATATTGGTTGGGGGGCTGAGTACATAACATCTGAATATAAGACACAGTTATAAGAATGATGTGATGTTGAAAGATCTAACACATGACATTTGATTATACGACAAAGTTATAGGAACATTGCAATGTTAAAAGACTTAACACATGACATGTTTTTATAAGACAAAGTTATAAGATTAATGTAATGGCCAAGGACCTAACAACTGCCATCTGCTTATAGGTAAAAGTTATAAGAATGATGTGATGTTGAAGGTTTAAACACATGACCTGTGATTATAAGACAACGCTATAAGATCAATGTAATAGTCAATTACCAAAGGATATCTGAGTATAAGAAAAAGTTTTAAAAACAATGTTACACTGAACGACTAAACACATGACATCTAAATATAAGATAAAATTATTAAACCAATGTATTAGTCAGGGACCTAATGACATCTGATTATAAGACAAAATTAAAGGAACATTGTGATGTCGAGGGACCTAATACATGACATATTATTATAAAGACATACAGTAGTTATAAGAACATCTTTATGTTAAAGGACTAACACTTGACATTCAAATATAAGACAAATTATAAGATCAATATAATACTCAAGGACCTAAGGACACCTGATTATATGACAAAGTTATAGGAACAATGTGACAGTGAAGAACCTGACACATGACACATCAATATAAGGCAAAGCTATAAGATCAACATAATAGTTATTGACCTAATGAGTATAAGAAAATGTTTTAAGAACAATGTTATACTGAATGACTAAACACATGACATCTGAATATAAGATAAAATTATAAAACCAATGTATTAGTCAGGGACCTAAGGACATCTGATTATAAGACAAAATTAAAGGAACATTGTGATGCTGAAGGACCTAATACATGACACCTGAATATAGGACAAAGCTATAGGATCGATGTGATGTTGAAGGACCTAACGCATGACATATTATTATAAAGACAAAGTTATAAGAACATCTTTATTTTGAAGGACTAAACACTTGACATTCAAATATAAGACAAAATTATAAGATCAATATAATACTCAAGGACCTAAGGACATCTGATTATATGACAAAATTATAGGAACAATGTGATGGTGAAGGACCTAACACATGACACATCAATATAAGGCAAAGCTATAAGATCAACATAATAGTTATTGACCTAATGACATCTGTATTAGTCAAGAACCTAAGGACATCTGATTATAAGACAAAGTTATAAGAATTATGTGATGTTGAGGGATTATGCACATTACATTTAATTATAGGACAAAGTTATAAGATCTATGCAATACCTTACCCTCCTCACTCCTCTCTCTTCTTCACCCCCTGCTGTACCACACCCACTCTTGATACACATTCCTTTCCCTCCTTGAGAAGGATTCCATCCTTCGGAGTTTTCCTCTACCATTCCAGGCCAAGGCCAAGGTTCGACCTTGTCATCACAAGCCTTCCCCATAATAACTCATGAGATGGAATGGTCTCCTTATTGCCAAGTGGACCACTCCTATAGAACAAAACCTAGCCTCAGATCAGATGTTGGCCACGTTACTCCCTCTAAGGAACAATTTCTGATACACCATCCACTGAGTGGGTCCCTAACACAATTTATTTGCATTCACATTTCTTTCCGCACAGAATTGTTTGGTTATCAACCTTCTCAGCTTGTGGTTTACCTCTGACATTACAATCCTCTTGCCTAAGATTGTTAGAAGATCATATTATGGTTACTAACTTATTTACTGATACATTTGTAAACTGTTTACAGCCTGTACCTATCTTTTGATGATATTGTTTTGAAATGCACTTCTTTCAATAAAACATTTCAACGAGGAAGATCTATGCAATATTCAGGAACATAAAGACATTTGATTATAATACAAAGTTATAAGAATAATGTGATGTTGAAGGAGTCAACACATGACATTTGTTTATAAGACAAGGCTATAGGAATGATGCGATGCTGAAAGACCTAACACAGGACATCGGGTTACAAGACAATGTTTTAGGAATGATTGGATGCTGAAGGACCTAACACACGACACCTGAATATAAGAAAGGCAAAGCTGTAAAATTAATGTAATAGTCAAGGACCTAGGGACATCTGATTAAGAGACAAAGTTATAAGGACAATGTGATTTTGAAGGATTAAAGTGGTTGTAAACAGTGCTGGGACAAGGTCATCTAGTGGCCAGGGCAAAGAAGCCACACTGCGCCTCCCCACTTTCATTATGTGCAAGCTTATGGGATGCTACCCCCAGCAGTCAAAATGCCTCGTATCAGAATGAGCTTGCTTTTGCCTCCATCCAAAAAGTAAACTGCTGTGCCAAGGGCAGCCGTCCCTCCTGCTCACCCTTTGCCTCAGGCCCTGGTTGTAAAGGTGTAGCACCCTCCTAGGTAGTTGCTAATAAAAGCCATAAGGGGGACCCTGTCTCCTTATCAGGGTGGTCTGATTGTTCAGCTAGGCTGTCATGTGTTCCCAGGTGTGCCTGTTGAGCTTGGAGAGTCTCCCCACTGTGTCCCAGGAGGGCTCTTATTGGGCAGTGGAGGAAACCTGACCAATAGCACACCAGGGCTTGTATCTATTCCAGAGGGCAGAATCTGCCACAATGCATCCTGGGAAGGGGTATAAGTCTAAGGGAAGAACATGACAGAGTGTCTTTGGTGGGAAGCAGAGTCCCAGGAGGAGGGTAACGGCTGTCTCTTCTCCTGAGAGCACTAGAGAAGGTGTCCTTGGCGGTCGGCCTGAAGGACAGAAGGTTGAGCTGAGCTGAAGAGAGGGATCCAGTGTGCTGAGGATAGAGCTTCAAATAAATCTCAGACCCTCCCAATTTTCCATTTACCTGAAATACAAACCTAAATCCGTTGTCATGTAATGCACCAGGTTCCAACTCCCCTATCTTTTTCCCTGCAGATGAGGAGTGCCCTTTTGCAGGTGTCCACATTGCTGCCTGTGTGAAATGTATATTTACCTTTGGCTGTCCAGTGGTGGGATCCTCCTAGGTTCCAGAATTCTGCAGTTGCAAAATCATTTCATGAAGGGGCAACCATTTGGTGTGGCCACAGACTTCAGGGCTGGGTTACTGGTCATTAAACCCTAATAAGGTGAATATTAAGGAGGGGAGAAAGCTTTGCTCTGAGATGGGTTTTAATACCCCTGGCATGTTGATTGTTTTGTTTGTAGCACCCTCCTAGGTAGGTGCTACGATTCATGTATAATAGTTTTTTTTCTGCTTAACAGATAGGTAAATTTAATCGCTGTCTGCTTAACAGAGAGTGGCGATTGGCTAGTGTAGTCTGCTCAGTGTGCTTTGGTGCTGCCCATGCTGTCTTAAAGTTTCACTGTATACTAGCAACTAAGGAAAGTGCTGGACAATAGGCAGAAACCATGCAGATGGAAGCATGAATATTCGTACAGCCCTAGCCAATTTCCAGGTGGAGGTGCCCCTATGCATAGTGAGTGCCTGTATTTATATAGTGAGTGCCTGTATTTATATTCTAGACACACATGGGCCCTTGGTCTTTCCTAGCAGAGGATTGCACCAGCTAGGGGAGAGGCACTGCCTCCCCTAGCCCCTGCTGCCATGTGGCCTCAGGTGGGCGACCTGAGAACCTAGATTGAGAGAGATTGCGCTGCCATGTGGTCTCAGGTGGGAGACCTGAGGGCCAGAAGTTAGTGAGAGTGATCATGGTTCTTTAGGGAGGTGACTGAAGAGGCTGTCTATTCAAGATCTGGTCTGATATCACTGGTATAGAGTGTCACTTGGAAGTTGGAAGGAGGCTACCAGCTGTCCCTGGACATTTTGTGAGTGGAGACAACCTAAAGGATTTATAGACTTGTGCTTTTAACCCCTTCTGGTGTGCTTTATAGTCAGCTGATGGTTTGAACAAAGGGAACACTGGCTAGTGTTCTAAAGAGTTTGTCAAACTATGTTGCTACTGCAAAGGATTTTGCTCGGTTCTACTACTTTTAGACTGCCAAACAGTCTATCATAGCTAACTGGTACCTAAAAAGCTTTGCCCTGCTGCTGCTACTACTAATGAGGGAATTTTCTCACTTCTGAAACTACTGTGTGCTATTGCTATGGAAAAGTCTGCTATCTGCTATCCGCAAGGACCAGAGCTCAACTGAGAGATCAATTTGATGTCCTCAACTGTGAATAGTTCTATTGCTTGGTGTATCCCACTAAATCCACTTCCCTATTCAAGTTCTCCAAAAATAAAATAACAAAAACAAAACCCTTAGAGTGATCATTGGAGAAAACAAGCCGAAATGTATGTACACCTAGCTGTGTGAATCTACCTTGTGCCTGGCTGCAGAACAAAAGTATGGAAGACCCGGGCAACATACCAGCGGCTCCTGCGGGGATAATGCTACATTGTTTTTTGTATTATTGTAATCAAAAGTCCATAAACAATATGATGATGATTTCCCATCACTTTGCATGCTGGTTAGAATGGTTACCATTACCATTGTTAGGACAACCAGAGAGGGGACAGAATATGGGCAGAGGTTTTAACACCCCCCCCCCCCACACTGTATCCAACATTTAAAAGGATCTTAGCCTAAATACACTTTAAGTTAATCAAAAGTACATACACAGCATGCATAACCACTGTTTATGGTATTGATGACCCATCGTTTTCCATGCTGGTTAGAATGGTTACCATTACCATTGTTAGGACAACCAGAGTGGGGGCAGGAAATGGACAGAGGTTTTAACACTCCCCCCCCCCCCCCACACTGTATCCAACATTTAAAAGGATCTTAGCCTAAATACACTTTAAGTTAATCAAAAGTCCATACACAGTATGCATAATAACTGTTTATGGAATTGATTTCCCATCGTTTCCCATGCTGGTTAAAATGGTCACCATTACTAGAGAGGGGACACCAATACTTTAAAAACCAGATAGGAGCTTTAACACTTCCCCCACTTTATCCAACATTTAAGAAGGGCCTTGGCTTAAATACACTTTAACATCTTCCCGCCCAGTCATCAATCTGCTATAGGCCAGACGGGAACTGGGAAGAGGTTAAAATGTATTTAAGCCAAGACTCTTTTGTGGCTTTCCCGTTCTGAGTGGACGTCGTATGGCGTCCTTCAAAACGGGCTGCTTGTGCGTGGTGATCTGTGGTCTTTTGGAAGCAAGAACAATGTAATTTCATGTTGTATAATTTGTAGTTATATATTTTAGATTTGGTTGTATTTCAGTGTAATTACGTAGTGCCAATTTTAAAGCATGTTTTTTGAGGAAAAATTTTACCATCTTACCTGCTGGCCATGGTGGCCATTTACTGTATGAATAGCACAAATATACTGTATATTGAAGAAAAACATTTCTACTATTATTACAGACTTACACTTGGTCTTGCATACTACCTAATGTGTCCTTAATCACGCACCACCTTCAGTACCCACCCCACTAAACTACTGCAGTTCAATTGGTTGCTGAAGACAAACACTGTTAGTGTTAAATACTTCTAGCATAAATTAGTGGATTTAATGTGAAGTGTGTGGCTAAAAGTGGTATTAGTTTTCTTTTTTTCTTTTATTCTTACCTGGTGATCCGGCCAGTAAAACCTCCTGTCTTGGGGTGTTTCCACTTTGAATAAAGGAGCAATGGAGACACCATTGGACAGCTGCATTATCAATCTGGGGAGAGGGTTGATTAACTAGTTTCAGAGTGCCCTTTTCCTAGGTTTTGTTTAAGTGTTCCCTTCTGGTTGGTGGTTGTAAACCTCTGACATGATAGATGAATAAAGCATATCCCTCTAGTCTATAGGATTCTAGGACAATATCCCCCCGGACAATATCCCCCCGGACAATATCCCCCCTGGACAGCATCCCCCCGGACAATATCCCCCCGGACAATATCCCCCCGGACAATATCCCCCGGACAATATCCCCCCGGACAATATCCCCCCTGGACAGCATCCCCCCGGACAATATCCCCCCTGCACAACATCACCCGGACAATATCCTCCCTGGACAATATCCCCCTAGACAATATCCCCCCTCTAACCCTAACCCTATGTTTTCCGGGGGGATATTGTACCAGGGGATATTGCCCAGGGGATGTTGTCCCGGGGGGATATTATCCGGGAGGGTTTTGGCCGGGGGGATATTGTCCGGGGGATATTGTCCGGGGGGATATTGTCCTGATACCAGTCTATAGTTTGTACTTGTCTCAAATAAGAGCACTAAGTGTCATCTTTCTCTGCTGTTGCATTCCTCCGCTATCAGCATGTGCGTTTTCTGACAGGTTTTCCTGACACTAAAAGAAAAAAGATGACAGGGTAGAGAGCTTCAGCACACAGTCTGTGATTGACAGCCTCAGTCCTATTCATGTGTGCTGTGTGAAAGGGGTGTGTCCTTTCCCTTCAGTCAGCTCTCTTCACTGAGCTCTGCAGAGTGTAACTTCAGCTTCACCCCCCCCCCTTCCCCCTCTGCTTTCTGAAAGCTCAGATAAGTTGTATAAAGTCTTCAATTTGAATGACTGTAGAGATAAGAGTCCTGCAGATAAACAGGTACAACTTTTGTAGGAGGGTTTATTTCACCTCTGTATATCTTCTGAGGATAGTCCCTTCACTGAGTATATGTAGGAGTTTACAACCACTGTAATGTTTTTCACTCTTTGCTGCATCAAATATAATCTACATCTGACATCTGTAAACATCTGAATACTGTCTATGATATACTCTTTCTCTGCTGATTTCTATCATCCAATCATGTGCAAGCAAAAATGCTGCTTTTTGTTTTTTTTCTTGCACCTGATTGGGTATTCTTTACAAAGTGAAGCTTTACCACATTCACTAAGCCCTGGGGAAAATAAGTGCAACTGCACTTGCAAATTGCACAATCTGTCTGCTTTTAGTAAATCCACCCCAAAGTCTTTATAATAGAATGGGTCAGCTGATTCTTCAATGTATATAGTATTTTTATTATTGTTATTTCTAAGACAACATTGTTAGGTTGAAGGCTCATTCACATCAGCTGCATTGGGCTGAGTTGGGCAACCTTGCCTAACGGAATCTCAATGTATATATGTAGCAGATTTTCCAGGCATTGGGCCTGATGTGGGTCTGCCATAGTTACCGGTGACACCTTCAGCCCATTTAAGCTGAATACCCAAGTGTGAGATCTGAGTAAAAGACCAGTCCGGCATCTTTGGTTTGTTTTGTTTATTTGATATTGGGGATGGGAGAAGGGAATGAGTGGGATACACTTCTGGCTCAACTAGGTACAAATGGGACACTTTGAAGGAAAATGCCTTTCAGCGCTGTCTTGACGCCGGCTGGATGCCGACCAACGCTTGCTGGCGCTTGAAAAACACTGACTTGTTGTACTGTACTTGAACTTGACTTCTGACACTCTGGTTAGCTCAAAAAACCCCAAACACTGCTCCCTGCAGTCCTTCCTGACTGAGGTAGCTTCTGCATACTGCTTCTACTGCTGCAAATCTCAACACTGTACACTGCACACTGCACGCTGTACACTTTAAATCTTCAGGGCCCAACCACTGGCGCCCCCCCTCTGTACTTCAGGGTCCTCTCACTAGGCACCCCCTCTATGATTCAGGGTCCACACACTGGCACCCCCTTTACTCTTCAGGGTCAACACTGGCACCCCCTTTACACTTGCTCCTACACCGACTAGCTAGCTCCAGGATCCCTCTGACCTTCACCGGAGTGGTCCCCTCTCACTAGGCAGACCCCCAGGGGCAGTTTGCAGTACTCATGAACTGGGAATGCTTTCCTGAAACTTGACCCCTCTCAGCTCCGCTGGTCCTCGGCACACCGGATCCTCTCTGCAGCTCAGCTCAGCCCTCTGTCCCTTCAGGCAAGCCGCCTAGGACACCCGATTCCTCTGACAGGAGGAGAGACAGCTGCACTCTCCCTCCTGGGACTCTGCTTCCTGCCAAAGATGATGCGTCATGTGCTCCCCTCAAAATTCTACCCACTCCTAGAATGCTGTGCTGCAGAATCTGCCTTTCTGGGGTAGATACAGGCCTGAGTGTGCCATTGGCTGGGTTTCCTCCACTGCCCAATGAGAACCCTCTCATGGAGCACAGTGGGGAGACTCCCCAATCTCAACAGCCACACCTGGGAGACATGACAGCCCAGCTGAAACTCATGGCCCTGCTGATAAGCCGACAAGGCCCACTATACTTTACCTAGCACCTACCTTGTAGGGTGCTACATATATAAGGCAAAAAGCCTCGTTCCCTATCACGGCAGTTGACATTACAGTAGCACTGAAAAAAGGATGCCACGTCATACTTTTTTTCAGTGCTGCATGATGTAACACTATCCACCAAATGGCACTGTATTGCAGGCAACATAACTGAATAATATGCTACTTTGTAACATTTCAATAAAGTTCTAACATTATTAAAACTTCCTATAAATTCAATATCTTGTGGTAGAGTACAGGACACATAACTTGTATTCATAGTCCATGGGTTATATGCTGCTACCTACAGGTGTTTGGACACTGGCAAAAACTTTTGTTAGGTCCTCCTCTAGAGCTTACCCATATAACCCCACCCACTACGTGAGACTCCAGTTTTTTTAACAAGCAATATGGAGTGATTTCAGGCACAGAGGGGAGAGATACTGTACTTCAGGATAAGGAATTAAGGAACAGAGCCTTGCAAATCTGGGATACAGATGTTTGGTATCCAAAAGTCCAGGAGACACCAACAGCTTGGAAGGGGCTCTGATGAGAAAAAAAAAGGAACCTTTTAATAAGGGGGAAGACTCTGGAAATGAAAAATGTCCACCTGGCAAAAATTGGCTTGGAAGCACGATGTCCCTTATGAGGACCCATGAGCAGGACAAGGAGGGACTTAGTCTTTTGAATAGAATCTATATCTTTCAGATAGACCCTGACAACTCAGACCACATCCAGGCAATATACTGTAGGGCATTTCTCTTGTTATGTTTTGGTAAAGGACAGTCAGAAAGGAGGGAAATGTTCTCACTGAGGTAGAAAGAGAACACCTTAAGTTAAAAGAAAGATTTTGGTCGCAAAACCACATCGTTCTTGTGCAAAAAAAATGAAAAGGCTGTGTACAAGACAGAGCTGCTTGCTCAGAAACACAACTAAAAGATGTGATGGCAACCAAGAAGGCAACCGTTAAGGTGAGGTCTTCCAAATGAATGTCTTTAATCATTTCAAAAGAGGGTGAGGGAACACCAGGTTGAGATCCCCAGGTCACTCAGAAGGTTGAACTGGGGGGAATGATATGAGCAGCTCCCTGTAGAAAAATCTTCATAAGGGATTGCGAGGCAAGGGGTTTTCTAGATAAGAATAGATAAGACAGAAACCTGTTCTTTAATGGTTACTTTGAGCCAGGCACTGGTCAAGACCAGACTAAAGAAAGGCCAAAATATGAGTGATAGTTTATTCCCTATGGTTAAGCTTTCTGTCCTCGCACTATGCAAAGAAGGCATTATATGTGCTATGATAAATCTTGTGAGAGTTAAATTTTCCTTGCTATGAGCAAGGTGGGAATAATGGAATCAGAGATCTCCTTATTCTTTGGGAGAGCCATGCTGTTAAACCCAGTGCTTGAAAAGCAGAATATAACAAGGGGCCTTAGGCCAGTAAGTCTGGTCTGTTTGGAAGAGGCCAAGGTTTATCCACCAGAAGTCTGAGTATGTCTGCATACCACTTCTTTTTGTGTGAATGTGTTGCACTGAGACTCACCAGGAACCTTTCCTCCTCTATCTTCCACAGTAGTTGAGGTAGGATGTTCAGTGGAGGGAAGGCAACAAACAGTTTGAATTGAGTCCAAGGAATCACCAGAGCTTCTGTTGCAAAGGCTGGAGGATCTTTAGTCACAAATTTGTTCAGTTTGTGTTTGATCCTGGAGACCAGGATGTCCACACATGGTCTTCACCATCTTTTACTGAGACCACTCCTCTGAGTATAGAAATTGACGGCTTTGAAAATCTGCCTGCCAATTGTCCAAAGTATGGATTGCAGAGAGAGCTGGAAAGATCTGCACTTGAAAGTAATAGATTTATTTCTTTCAGGGCTGCTAGGTTTCTGGTGCCCCATTGAGGATTTATGTAGGCCACTGCTGTGGCATTGTCTGATTGTACTGTGACTGGGCAACCTTGTGAAGGGAGGTCCAATATTGTAAAGACAGAGACAATCTAATGTCCACTGAACAGTCAGGGAGTTGTAAGTTCCACTCCAGCTGGGCACTGCCATGGGGCACATGTAACAATGTCAACAACATGACTTGCCCATTCTGACTAAAATGATCACAGTACTTTGGAGTACAAACTTGGCCATAGCGGCCGTTTATTAATACGTTTATTAATAAAAAACAAAATATAAAACATTCCTTAAAACAGAAACAATCATGATGATAATAACAATAAGTTTGTCGAGGCACAAAAAAAC
Source organism: Pelophylax lessonae (assembly GCF_965119305.1). NCBI lineage: Eukaryota > Metazoa > Chordata > Amphibia > Anura > Ranidae > Pelophylax > Pelophylax lessonae. The sequence continues at coordinate 37,938,288 of NC_138771.1, read as the reverse complement.
CAACATCAGGTTTCTATCTGTGTGATAACTTAAAGGTCCCCAGCCTTACCACACTGTCTTGAGGACAATCCCAATTCTCAGCAGATACTTCCATGTTCCAACTTCCCAGCTAACCCACCATTAACTATATTCAACAGAGGACGCCATACCATAGATGGGTCCATAATATGAGCGATCGTGGTAAATTTTTAAATGCCTTTGAAGACCCTACCTGCCTGACCTCTATGGCCACCTAGTAAACCAATCCAAACACAAGGCAGGAGGTTGGGAAGTTTCTTCCTTTTCCATTGTTTCCAACTGCTTGAGGATTTTTCCAGTCATTTCTTGAACACCCTCCCACATCCCCTCCTCTATCTACATTCCTGGTAAGTAACCACATATCTCCTGATCTTAAGAGCCGGTTCACACTTATGCGCTTGTACTGCGAATGCGATGCGTTCTAAATAGTCTCCAATCGCATGCATTTACAAAATACATTGAATTTGTGACGGTCGTTCACATCTATGCGTTGTGATCCAGATGCGAATGTGATGCGATGATAAAAAGCGTCTTGTGCGAGTTTACAGCGTTGCGTTGCGAATTTAGTCTCCATAGACATCAATGTAAATCGGTCTGGACTCGCATTATCAGTTCAGATATGTGCGAATTATTATTTTTTGTTTGATTTTCCCCTCAGCTCCACCCCTCCTGAGCTTAATTAACATAATCAACGCAATCAAATTTTCATTACAATCGCGCTGGTACTATTGAAAAACACAAGGTAAACTCGCATTTCAAATTCGCATTGCAAGCGCATAAGTGTGAACCGGCACTTAATGTTAACCCTATAGCTCCTTGATTTGGACCCTGTCCCCTGAGTCATGTTTTTTTTTTTTTTCAGTTGCATTTTTTTGCTTCGGAACTAACTTTATCTAAAATCTGATACAGCAGGTAGATGGTTTTTTATGTGGCTTCAAGGGCAACATTGATAATACAAATGATTAAAATAACATGCTTGGAGGATGCCTTAAAGCTGTACATGGTGTTACTGAACAGTATAATTGTCACGCACAGTCTCAGTCTTTTGAAAAAGGGCTTTTTTTCAGTTAGCTGAAACAGCGACACATTCTTTTTCATCAAACGGTAATAAGCCGATTGCAAGTTGTAGCTGTTCTTTTGCTGTTACATGTATAAAAACAAAAGTTGGCATCAAATTCCCCTGCCGCAACTTAGCAAGGAACATAGATTGCAACTTGAATCCCCAATCTCAGACTTAGAGATCTTGGGGGTCATTAAAAGTCTTAAACAAGGTTCTGCTCCCGGTCCAGATGGGTTCTCGGTGGGTTACTACAAACACTTTGCCCCGGTACTGGCTCCTCACTTGGGTAATTTCTATAACTCCTTACGAAGTGGGTGCCCAGTGGATAGGTCCTCCAATTCCGCTTTCATAACGGTCATCCCTAAACCGGGAAAGGACCACAGTGATGTAAATAATTTTAGACCCATCTCCCTGATTAATGTTGATTTAAAAATCTTAACTAAGATCCTATCCAATAGGTTGTCCCGTTTTGTTGCAACCTATGTCCATAAAGATCAATCGGGCTTTATCCCAGGGAGGCAAGGTTCTGAGCAAATCAGAAGAACTATAGATATAATCACCCTGCTGCAATCCAGATGGGACGGGGGTCCTTCCCAGGAAGGTTTTTTGCTTTCCATTGATCTTCATAAAGCTTTTGACTCCCTCTCCGGGCCGTACTTATTCCATACTCTTGAACGTTGGAACTTTGGTCCGTGTTTTCTCAATATCCTGAGAGCACTGTACTCCACTCCCACCGCCCAGGTTCGCACTTCGGGTTTCTACTCAGAACCTTTCAACATCCGAAGGGGCACACGTCAGGGCTGCCCTCTCTCACCTATCATCTTTGCCATCGCCATTGAAACCCTAGCAACTGCCATCAGGCAACACCCTGACATTCGGGGTGTTTCCTGTGGCCCCTCGGAGCACAAATGTGGCCTTTTCGCGGATGATCTGCTTTTATTCCTAACGTCCCCCACAGTCACGGTCCCTAATGTTTGCAAACTCCTTAATGACTTCTCCCTTGCGTCTGGTCTGTCTGTGAATTTCTCAAAGTCAGTGGCCCTCAATATATCAGTTCCGCAGCGAACCCTTGAAGCCCTGAAGCCTCATTTCCCGTTTGCTTGGCGCTCAGACTGTATCCCATACTTGGGAATATTTCTGACCCCCTCTATCACTTCCCTTTACAAAACCAATTACCCTCCGATGTACCAAAAACTACGCTCTGAACTCAGAGAATGGAATACACACCATCTATCTTGGTTAGGCAGGATTAACTCGGTCAAAATGACCCTTTTGCCCCGCCTGTTATATTTATTCCGCTCCCTTCCTCTGCCTGTCCCTAAATCCCACTTGCTTAAATTACAATCGCAGATTATTCGTTTTGTTTGGGGTAAAAAGGGATATAGGTGCCCCAGGGCGACTATTCCGGCTCCGCTCTCAAGGAGGGCTGGCCTTACCAAACCTATGGAACTACTATAGGGCAGCCCAACTAGCCCAATTTGCCACAGTGTTCTCCATGGGCCAAAAACCAGCTTGGATCAGCATGGAAAGACAGGCAGTTCCTCACCACACACTAGATTTTATAGCTTGCTGCCCTGTTAACCTTAAGCCGCCTATCCTGGCGCCTACTCTTTCTCACTCTATCACCCTATGCTCCCAACTATTCAAGCTAGATTCCCTCATATCTCCGATGACGCCCCTCGCTCACTTATTCCATCACCCTCTTTTTGTCCCCGGCCAGAATATAAAAGCATTTAAGTGGTGGACAGACAAAGGTCTTTACCGTATAGGTCACTTCCTTACCCCTTCCGGCCCACTGTCATTGTCTTTTTGTAATACCAAACTCAAAATGCCGGCGTCTGAGAAGAACTTATGGTCTAATAAGGAGTTACCCCCTGCGACTACGCCCTTCGAACGGTGGTGTGCGGAATCCCATATACAGAAGGGGGGCATATCTATTATATACTCGGCTCTGATGTCTTCCCCTGATAAACCTACCTTTGCGCGTCATTGGGAACAGGACTTGGAGATTGACTCCCCTTCTGCAGTCTGGAACAGCATTTTCTGTAGGTCCTTTAAGGGCATCATTAATGTCACTCTTATAGAAGCCAATATCAAAATACTCACTCGCTGGTACATGGTCCCCGCCCGCTTACATGTCATGTATCCGCAGACATCTCCGCTTTGCTTTAGGGGTTGTGGACACTTAGGATCCTTTATGCACACATGGTGGTCTTGCCCTAGGATTAGAAGCTTTTGGAACAAAATCTTCCACCTCATTCGCTCGGTCACAGGAATCCCACTACCTCAAACCCCTCAATCAGCTTTCTTACATGACAAACTCCCGGGCACTCCCAAACACTCTTTATCACGGTGGCTAAAGCGTGGAAGCAACCCTCAGTTTCATATGGTGCTGCCAAGCGCAAAATATCCTGGATCATGGCCCAAGAAAAAATGGTGGCGATCCTGCAGGATAAGGTATCCAAATTTGAACTGATCTGGGAACCGTGGGCTAGACTGAATCATATCTCTATTTCATAGATAATCCTAACATAGCTCAGGGTCTCCCGGTGATCCGACCCCTATTATCCTCTTCCTTCTCCCTTTCCACTTCTCTCCACCCTCTCTCTCCTTTCCCTCTCTACTCCGCTCATGCTTCCTTCTTAACTATGTTCTCACAGAGCAGTTTCCTAGCTCCTCTAAGGTGCTGCTGCTTGCTCCCTCTATTGAACCCAGTTGAGCTCTTGGATTTCCTCACTCTGGAGGAACTCCAATATCCTTGCTGGTTGGTTGCCCATCTGGGTTTCCCAATGTGTCGCAACCTCTTCGGGTGCTGGGGACCCGGATCGTCAACTTTCTGTACCACGCTCTCGGAGGTGGCAGGTTAAGCTGTGTTTTCTAAGTCATTCTCAGAATTTACCTGCACCTGAATTTTCAAGTAGAGTCAATTTCTCCTCGCTTTATGTTGTTCTTGTTTCATATTTTTCATTAGCCTTCTGTTGTGCTCCCGTAGCTTTAGTTCTAGAACCGTATCATGCTGCCATAGCAGGAGGAGGACTCCCGTTTTTATGCTTCCTGCAGTACATGATCGGTCGCGAATAAGGTTTTATAGTTCGTGCCCTGCACGGTATAACAGACACAAATTGTTCTTTCTGTTTTATTATCTCTTGTTGTTCCTGCATCGAGGTTGTTTTAATGTCCCTTTAATGCTGTGTCACATATTGTATTGATACTGTATTCCTTGTTCGCTTGTTCCGTTTTTTTTTATTTCTGGCCTCTTAATAAAAACTTATTGAAAACTAAAAACAAAAGTTGGAGAACAATTGGTTTCTTGAAGGTGACACCCCAATTTTTTTTTCATTTTATTGAAAAAAGTTGGTGTTATCATTGCTGTATGGCAGTAGCTAATATTACAATGTATAATACCCAACTTATTTTATTGCCAAATTCTCTAAAGCAAACTTTTTAGTCAATACTTATAAATGCCTTATCTTCTATGCGGCTTTCCCTGGAAACATTACCAAAAATCGAATGAAATATTCTTGCAGTATTTAATTTACAACATAAGGTCTTTAAAATACAATGAACCAAATAAGTAAACCTGACGGGACTCCAGACGGCGCTATGCATTATTGATATAATGTGATCGACCTGTGATATAACTCGGCCCTTGAAATGATTTGTATGTGAAATCACATTTAAAATGACTTGATGCATGTTCTTCTAGACAATCAGAATTAAATTACGGTTGGATATTTCTGAAGACTGCCAAGAAAAAGCCACTGTCTTTTCTTCTTTAATTCAACCTTGAAAAAAAAAGCCAGCCTACGTTAAAGGGAAAAAAATCCATAATGAAATCCGCAAGATCACAAAAGCCTCATTATGAAAGGCAAGCGATTCTCATACTGTAAATATTCATTTCAGGTCTTAGCAGGCTCTTCACACCATGTGGAAGGAAAGCAACAATTAAATTATATTGGCCACCGAATTAATGAGCTTGCATTGTGGCTTTTGCCTTCATTAGCTAACATGAGCACAACAATTTTCCAGGTTGTGTGCTATATACATTATTTCTGTTTTCTGCCATGTTCTATTAATTAAAATGTTTTGACATCCATACCTTCAAAGCCATAGAGTGGATAAAATTGCTGTCAATTGGGTAATTTGTTGTAGTAGTAACTGGAAGCTGGGGGGTGATGAGTTTATAGATGCTTGTTTGGAAACAGCAGTTCAGGAAACCTTATAAAAAAAAGGTCAAAGTGTAAAGTGTTGTCACATCATTTACCACAATGAGGTCATATTTTAATACCAGTGCAATCAGTGTTTGAAAAATTTTCAAGCAATTGTCTAGAGGTCCAAGATCTGGCCAGCCCCACTTCCGGTTGGGATGGAGTCACGGAGGGCTACAACTGTGTATGGGATAACATTTATTTCTATATTCAATTCAATTCAATTCAAATAAGCTTTATTGGCAGGACCAAATACATTTTAGCATTGCCAAAGCAGTTGAGTTTGGGGGGGGGGGGGGGTAATGGGTAATATAAAGGGGGAATGGGGGGTGGGTCCATGTAAAGGATTTTTAAGTCCTCAGTTTTTCATGTCCCTCTCAGTCTATGACACGCTGTCACATATTGTGCAGCTATTCTCACCATTGGCTCCTCTTCTCCCAGTAGGATTTGGAGTTTCCTCTTCCCTTCTATAGAATTGAAGTGCGGGATGAAAGCAGAGCGTCTCTGGAAGTGAGTGTCCCTCACTGATGAGTACTTAGGGCACTGTAGAAGGAAGTGGTCCTCGTCCTCCAGGACCCCCTGGTCACACTGCTGGCACAATCTGCTCTCCCTGGGCTTGTAGGTTTGTCTGTGCCGTCCTAATTCCATTTCCAGGCTGTGCAGTATTTCTATATACATGAATGGATTCTGATCCTAAATCTGCTGATTCTTCACACCTGTCTTCCTCACCTCTCCTTCTCACTCTCTGCTCCCTCCCCCCCGCCCCAAATCTCTGCTGTCCCCCAAGCACACCAATACTGGGAGGTGCAGAGGGGATCAGCAGGGCATGTAGGGGCACACTCTCCCCAGGTCTATAACCCTTTAAATTTAGATATTGATAGCTAGCCTTGCTAACAGTAACAGCTGTTATACGTATATCTCGGTTTGCTCTTACCTGATGGGGCTATTCCCATTAAATATGACACAGTAGGTTCACACACGGGGTGTCGTGGTGAGGTGAATGGCCCTTAATTGGGCTTATGGAACTACCTTTATGCTAAACGTTAAAATACAAGTATACATTACCTACTCATGTATGTTAACATGAAAATGCTGTAGACACCACAATGAGACTTCAAAGCACTGCTGTTTATCCCTATCCTTGCTCGATCCTTCTGAAAATCACTATAAATTTATACTTGAAAAGGAGGGGGGTCTTGCCCCCCCCACCCACCTTGTGACACAGGATGCTCCCGGTAGGGGTGTCCGAGGGGACGATGACATCCATGTAAATCAAATATGTTTAGCAACCCTCTTGCGGTTTTAGTTTAAATAAGTTTCTAGGTTTTATGATATGTTGATTAACTTGTAATGACACTGCTTCACTATAACACTGCAACTTTATTCTTTGTAAAAATCTCAATAAAATACTATGGAAAAAAAAATAAAAATTCAAGTAATATAAAATTTAAAATTGAACTCTATGCATATATAAAAAAAATCCAATTAACACCATAGATTAAACTAATGTAACTTTTGTTAGTACCTGATATCTTGATACCATCCTCCTTTAATTCTGTGTACTGCAGAACTAATGATGCACTCACTAGAGATGTGCATCAGTTTCAAATTAATTTATTAAAGCAGTAGTAAAGTCCGCTTTGTGATTTTTACCAACAAGTAAGCCTATAATAAGGCTTACCTGTAGGTAAAGTGATTATCTCCTAAACGTTCATCATTTAGGAAAAATCCCCCCTGGATGCTGCCAGAGATGTCAGAGGCGCATGCCCTCTGAAGGTCTGGTACAGTATGCAGCTCTGGCTACTCGTACTACTGGAGTCCACAAACCCAGAATAAAGCAGGGGGGGGGGGGGGGACGATGGAATCCCTGTGTCAGGGCCTGGACCTGAACCTGGTACCTCTGCTGTGTCTAGCAATGACTCTTCTTAGTGTGAGCTACCTGAGATGCTGGACAGCACCCTCTCTGATCCATTGGATAACCCAGCCTTGTACCTTGACTTCTGCTGAACCTTGAAACTCTTTGCTCCCCCCATGAACTTCCTGATTTAAGCTATGTCTTTGCACTTCCTGTTTGCCAAATTATTGAGCTCCATACATTATCCCACCCGCTGCCTCAAACTATATCTATTGCTCTTTGGAATTGACCTTTGCTTGTGACCCCCAACTATAAAACTTTTCTCCTGCACGACTCTGGCTTGTGACCCCTGACTACGAAACTCTTCTCCGGCACCGACCTTGGCTTGTGATCCCCATCTACAAAACTCTTCTCCTGCGCTGATCTTGGCTTGTGACCTCCAACTACAAAACTCTTCTCCTGCGCCGACCTTGGCTTGTGACCCCCGTCTACGAAACTCTTCTCCTGCCCTGACCTTGGCTTGTGACCCCCGTCTACTAAACTCTTCTCCTGCACCGACCTTAGCTTATGACACCAATCATCTGTTTAGCAGTTCAGACAATTCAACCTCTTAAAAACTTAGAACTGTGCTCAGCCTGATGTTTTGGCCGTTGGTCTCCACTCACTGCAGGTATTCTCCTAACACCCAGTCAGCAGTGACAGAGTGCCGCTGGAGGGCTTTGCTCTAAGGTAAGTATTTCATAATGTGCTAGTATGCGATGCATATAATGCAAAAAAACAGCGCTGAAACAGTGATGTGACAAAAATATATACAAATAAATAAATATACAAATAAATCAAATATACAAATATATACAAATAAATAAATTTTAGTCCCAATAGTGAATAATTCAAATAAGCAAGTGTCCAGTGAAAGAAATGTGATCACACGTGACCAAATACATTTCCAAGTGATTCTTGTGAACCATGTATATCCGATGTACACTTTCCCCACAAGTGAGTCCACTTACCAGATGACGTGGACCCCATATACCTTATAGCACAGGAGTCTAAAGAGCTTGGTAAGTAGATAAACAGATGGGGCTTCTTATGTTGTCCTCTCCTCACTGTATTTAGACAGAGATGTGCTCCTTGCCCATCAGGGATGTCCGTTTTCTGGTACAAGACTCTGCGCCCTGTGCGGGGTACACGGGCACAGCCGCCAGCCTCCTCCTCCTCTTCTCTACCCAGGAGTATGCGATGCATACTAGCATACTTGCAATTACCTTACAAGGGTTTAATTTTTATTTATTTTTTGTTTAAACTGCCGCAGTTTACTATCACTTTAAGTAAATCATTTTGTTTAGTCATATTCGTTATCAGAATGATTCGTTTTTAGAATTCATTTCGTATACAGTATATGGATTGTTTTTTTATTTTTGTTGTTCTGAATCAATTCGTGTTTTCTTAAGTTATTGCGGAAGATTAGTAATATTTATTATAACGTGTTAATTTGCTGCTAGTCCAACCCACAAAGTGGATTGAGCTGATAAGATAATATCGACTGGAGACATGTGCATCTAAAAGTAACAAATTGAATAAAATTCATGAATAATCGGATTAATTAGTTATATTATGATTCAGAGATTCTGATGGATCCACCTCCATCCAACCCAAACACAATAAGTGGGAATCATTCTATTGTACTTTTATACTATACTGTATTTATTGCAATATGTTTCCATTTCATATGTTGTGGATTTTTTATAATAAGTCGCCCATGCACCGCGACTTCGGCGCGGCTTTCAACGACTTCACATAATGGAAGTCAATGCAAGTCGCTCCGATGTCGCCCCCCGAAGTAGTGCAGGAACCTTTTTCTAAGTCAGAGCGACTTGAGTCGCTCCTATAAGAACGGTTCCAATTGCACAGCACGGTCTGCTACTTGTCAGGTGACCAAGTTGCCTGACAAGTCGGAACGGTGTGAACCGGCACTAAATGCATTGTTTTCGTTATAATTTATTTCAGATTCAAAACTGTCCATACACACAGAACATTGTTTGAAAATGTTTGTTTTTAGAATGTTCATTTGATTTTCAAATAGTTAATGGAGTCAAATGTAGTACCCTCGTAGTGTATATAGTTAGTTTAGGTACATTTGGCTTGGCTAGCAGCCAAGCCTGGGCTGAATCAGGGTCAGGGATGAGAGACTCAGGGAGGCTGGATGACTCATCAAGCAGCACCTTTGGTAAATCCACCTGCTCTCTGGAACCTTGGAGAAGCTTCCAGAAGTGGAGGCAAGAGCCTAGGAGGAGCTGCTTGGAGTGTTGACCAGGGCCCCAGCCAATCTGCAGCAAAGTGGGCTGGCAGGGAGCGGCCACCTCTTAAATACTCATTAATCATGCCAGCAGGGGCAGTCAGGTGGAAGATGGAGGAGTGCTGAGTAGGCTGTCGGTGGCCTTTGAGGCTGCCCCCTAGTCTGGGGGGGTGACCTCGGGCCTGGGGCTCGGGGACTGGAGGGACCCTCTACAACACACCTTGGATATCCTTCCTGGAGGCATGGAGCAAGTGTGAGGACAGCAGGAGCAGGGCAGCACGTCCAGGAGTTCTTCAAGAGAAGTCAGCCAGGTGGGCTGGTGAGCGTACAGTCTGGGAGGACTGTGGGAAGAAGCCAGGAGGGCTAGTGAGAGAGGCAGCTGCAGCCAGATGGGCTGGCAATGCCTGAAGAGGTAGTGCTGGGATCAGTAGCCACAGGAATGTACACTGGACTTTGCTACACTACCAAAGAGGCCCACGTTGTGCCTGTAAAGGACTATATATAATCTGAGTGCTGCGTCAGATTTACAAAAAAAGTGTCCCAGCTGAGTCTGTGTAATTTTTCTGCAAGCATGTGAAGTGCTGGAAGAGAAAGGAGTATATACAGTAAAGACTGTATATAGGAGAGTTGTCCCTAATTAGTTCTGAAGTCAAGTGGGCATCCCATAATACCCCTTTACCCTATCCAAGTTGTATCTCTTAAAATATAAAGAAAACTAAGTGCTGGGCTGTCTTCTGTCTAAAGTGTGCCTGTAGAAATTCAGTGTGCCTGGCTGTGCAGGGCGTGGGATCCAATTTCACTTTCGGCTCCCATGTGGTGTGCGCTACACAAATTTTACAATCGTTCTTCACTGTAGTAATGAGAAAATTTCAAAGGAGCACAAAATAAATTTTTTTTCTCAGGGGGAACAAATTTTTAATAGTGAATGTGGGTTTCATTCTGGATATTTAATTTATTCAGAAACATATGTTGAAAGTAAATGAAATTTTTAAGTGCTTTGGCTATACCAAATGAACTAATGAGATTTTTTTGTATGAATATTCGTACTAAAATCACCAAATGAATGGCCAGCTTAAGACTTTGATAGAGTTGGGCAACACTTTTATTTTTATTATTATTTTTATTCAGGATTTGCACTTACTACTACAAATACTAGTAGTAGTACTAGTAGTAGTACAAAGTACTTACTTACTACAAATACTACTGTAGCACTGCCCCCTAGAGAACTGCTGAGAATTACGCTTTCTGGATTCCCCTGGTTTACCCTTAGCAACTGACAGCAGATAAACAGCAATGAAAGTTCTTGGCTCAGTTCAATCCAGGGAATGTTGGTTTTGTGGTTTTATTGAGAACTTGGATAGGAGAAGGGATGAGTGGGATACTCCAACTGACAACTATTCACAATGGTGAGGACAACTGACTTTAGAATGCGGCAAGGCCGCTGCTTCACCCTGCCACTGAAGTGAAGATAGATCAAATGTTCCTGCTTAAATTACTCTTCAGGGTTCTAACTTGGCACCCCCTTTCTCACTTGCTGTGTGTGCTGACACTCGTCCACTGACTCTCCACTGGAATGGTCCCCTTCCTGGGCAGACCCCCTTCAAGCTTCCCGGTACTCACGGACACTGTTTTTCCCAAGGTTGCTCTACCTCCAACTCCACTAGTGTAATGTTCTGGTACCTCTGGTACCCTTGTCTCCATATTTCTCCTTTCCTAATTGCGTCCCATCTTGTGTAACAAGGGACGCATATACCTTTAAGACCGGATGACATCATTGCCGAGCGCCGCTATGAGCGGCTATTTCAACCGCCGGTTTGCTCTCACTCATCGCTCGTTCAAACCGCATGTTCACCGCACCTACTCCTGTGAAGTCGGAGCTGCTGACATTCTCCCTTGCTGAACTGAAGCCGGAAACCTCGCTGGTGATCCGTATCTCGCTACGGGATCACCCCTCTCCAATGGACACTGTTACTCCTAAACCTATCTAAGTGATAAGTACCCCGCATGGGATTCTTACTAACCAATCTCCTACTGTCATCTACTGCAATTACCAAGACTATCTGTATCTATCTATTCACTATCATCTGCATAGACTGTTAGCTCTTGGGACTACCTTCAACTATCTTTGCACTAGGTTACTCTGTCTAAGTATACTCCATCTGTGTCCTCTTACCATCTGCACTATACTTGACATCAGAACCTATCTGCTTTACCATCACCTGCAACTCTCCTAATACTACTTCTAGTGCTCACCATACAATAGCCTGTCTCTCATCTATATATCCTCATATATTCTATCCCTCCATTAACATCTATTAATATATATATGGTATATAACAGGCTGTACACGGTGATGAAGTCCTGAGAGTTGGATATGTTTGTTCAACAGATTCTTTACAAGGCTACTGAGTGTAATAATTCTGCAGCTGTAAATCCATCCACTAACAAAAACGCATGAACGTTACAACTAGTCAGCATTACTGGACCTCCTGGCTCAGCTCCACACTCCTGGTTCACAAGGCCGACCGCCTGTGACCACTATTCACAGCAGCAGAAGGAGAGACAAATGTCACCCTCCTTCTGGGACCTGGCTTCCCACCCGAAGACCCCCTGACACATGTGCCCTTTGGCTTTTATAGCCTATCCCAGGATGCACCACTGTCTGTGCCAACCCACTGGGACAGCTACAAAAGCCTGTGTGTCACTGGCTGGGTTTTCTCCACTGTCCAACAGGCCTCACTATTGGACACAGTGGGGACACTCCCTCAGACCAGATGACTCACAAATGGACACATGCAACAGGCATAACTAATGATCAGGCTCCCCTGATAAGCAGACAGAGCAAACTATATTTCACCTGCCTAGCACCTATCTAGGAGGGTGCTACACTACAATATAAAGGAAGACAGTACAGTTACAATACAATAAAATACAAGCGGGTTAAGTGAGCCCTGCACATAAAAACTTGCAATCTAATAGGGTGGGACAAGTGGTACAAAAGGTAATAAATGTGGGGGATGAGCTGGTGGAAGTGATAAATTTTCAGCTGTTGGGTGGAGGTGTATAAGCTTTCCTGAAGAGATGAGTTTTCAGGGATTCCCTAAAGGTGGCTAGAGAAGGAGATAGCTGGACAGATCGAGGTAGAGAGTTCCAGAGGATGGGGGAGGCTCTGGAGAAGTCCTGGAGAGGAGCATGATAGGAGACTAGGGCTAGGGAGCAGGAGGTCTTGGGAGGAGTGGAGAGGACAGTTTGGGTCATATTTTGAGACAAGACTGGTGATGTAGCTCGGGGCAGAGTTGTGAATGGTTTTGTATGTCATTGTTAGTATTAGCTTATCAGCCTTTGTAAGTCTCTATGACTAAGCTCAATTCTGATGAAACGCGTCAGTGCAGCATGGCTACAGACAGGGACTGTCAGTGTGCATGTCCTGAATAAACTTTCTTGAAGATTGACTTTATCAGTGTGCGGCAAATTTTGTATGGACTTGTGACATGGATGTGTATGGATGCTGATCGGCAGACCTTTTTCGGTCATGACTGCTGTACACACAGGCTTAATGTTGGCCGGTTTCTATTGAGCCCGCCGATGCCACCTGACATTTGGCCTGTGTGTACTAGGCTTTAGTAACAGCGCACATGTGCTGACAGTGAATATGCAGACAGCAATAGAGTGCAGGGCGAGCAGAGAGATGACCTCATACATGTGCTGCTGCTCATGGTCCAGTCAGCAGACTAGGGTGTGTACTTGAACTATCTACTGCAGTGGAGGTCCAGGATCTGGATGTGCTATCTGGCAAGGATGCCTGGATGACAAATCTAGTTGAACATAATTACAGATCCTTTGGCAGGTATAACTCTTTTTATTTCAGCTGTGTGTTAATCTGCTTGCCTTGAAAATTAATTTGTGCTTTTATATCTGCCTGGAGCTAAACTTTATATTTTATACTATTTTAAAAGCTGATTGCATTGTTATTAGAATTTCACCCATTGTGGAAGATTATGTAGGAATGCCTTCATTTTACATATTAACCTTTTTCTATAATGTTTAATGAACTGCAATTTTCTAGAAAGCATGTATGAACACATCATTAGGGATGATCGAACGGTTCGGGTCCACCATCGGTTCGGCCCGAACATTGGGTGTTCGAGGTTCGGCCGAATTTAGAACTTTTTGCCCAAAAAGTTCGGAATTCGGCAACCAGAACCGCCCAAAATGCAATGCTTCAGGAAATGGGCTTTAAAAGCCCGTGATTGGACCAGAACCATTAGCAAAAGCCAATTGAGGGGGCAGAAGAATGCTAGGAATGTGATTGGAGTGACTAGGGGGTCCCTAGACCAATCATTAGTGAATACGCCCCCCAGTATATAAGATCGCCCCCGCCATATTCCCAGCATTGTTATACTGGACATGGAAGAGAGTGGAAGCAGTTCTGTTAATTTTACTTTAAAAGTGTCATTTAGCTATTTTTAGTGTGAGGAAAGGGATATCTAGTGTAGTTAGAGTGCTCCTTTACACTTAAGTTAGCTTCAAAAATTGAGTTTCTGTAGGGAAAGTGTTAAGTGTCAGGGGACCGTAGTGTAGTGTAGGGTTAACTGACAGTGACTGCTATGGCAGGGTGACAAAACCCTTCCATAGCAGGGTGACCGCTATAGAGAAATGATCATTTCTCTGCTTCGGGACAGGAATGTGGCTTCTCACCAGCAAGCATTTTTTAATGCTGCAGGGGCTGCCACTGCCAGTGCTTTTTTGAGGACATGTTTGATGTCAGACATGACATCTGAATATGTGTATAGGGGGTATATATAGACATATATGTCTGTATATATACCCCTAGACATATATAGGTGTGATAGTAGCAGAAATAAATGCTTGCGCTAATGAAATCATTTACAGTAATATATTTCTGCTACTATCACACCTATATATGTCTAGGGGTATATATTCAGACATATATGCCTATATATACCCCCTATACACATGTTCAGATGTTTTGCCTGCCTCAAAAGAACCCCAAAAAATGCCAAAAAAACGCTAGTGTCAAAAAAAAAAATGCCCAGGTGTGTTTTTGCTGGCATTTTTTGGGGGGTTTTGGAGGCAGGCAAAACATCAGAACTTGTGCACAGTACCACTATACACAAGTTCAGATGTTTTGCCTGCCTCAAAAGAACCCCAAAAAATGCCAAAAAAAAGCTAGCGTCAAAAAAAAAATGCCCAGGTGTGTTTTTGCTGGCATTTTTTGGGGGGTTTTGGAGGCAGGCAAAACATCAGAACTTGTGCACAGTACCACTATACACAAGTTCAGATGTTTTGCCTGCCTCAAAAGAACCCCAAAAAATGCCAAAAAAAACGCTAGCGTCAAAAAAAAAAATGCCCAGGTGTGTTTTTGCTGGCATTTTTTGGGGAATTTTGGAGGCAGGCAAAACATCAGAACTTGTGCACAGTACTACTATACACAAGTTCAGATGTTTTTCCTGACTGCAAAGAACCCAAAAAAATGCCTGCTATTAAACCGGCAAGGTGTTACAGCAGAGAAGCCATATTCCTGTGCTTAAAGTTTTCTAATACAAACGATCTTTTTTTTTCTGGTTCTGGACATGCTACAGACCTGAAACTTCACATGCACACCTTTTAGACCCCCCAGATACTAAATCCAAAGTAAAAATCAAAAAATCTCTTTTTTTTTTTTTTTTTTTTAATTTTTCAATAATTGGCTTTTTTATCAAAAATGACAATTTTTAAGAACTTTTTTTGTGTGATTTTGTGTCTGGGGGGTCTAAAAGATGTACCTGTGAAGTTTCAGCTCTGTAGCATGTCCAGAACCAGAAAAAAAGATCATATAGGTGTTAAAGTTAAAGGAGGCTCCCGAACCACATCCCTGTTCTACTGAAAAATTATCTTTTTTTTTTTCATGGTTCTGGACATGCTACAGAGCTGAAACTTCACATGCACACCTTTTAGACCCCCCAGATACTAAATCCAAAGTAAAAATCAAAAAAATCTCTTTTTTTTTTTTTTTTTTTAATTTTTCAATAATTGGCTTTTTTTATCAAAAATGACAATTTTTAAGAACTTTTTTTTGTGTGATTAATAGTCCCTGGGGCATGACCCAGAACCCTAGGCACTTTTTAGGGGCATTTATTGGGTTTTAGGGCTTAAAAATGGTGTTTTTTGATTACAGAAGTTCGGGTCCCATTGATTTCAATGGGGTTCTGAAATCCGAACCGAACTTTCGTGAAGTTCGGGTGTTCTGGTCGAACCGAACTTTTCAAAAGTTCGATCATCCCTACACATCATACCTCGGCCCTAAGTTATTACTACAAAATTAAGAAACCAGAAAAGAAATGGATGGCTTTTAAGGAACTCAGAAACTACAATTTACATTTCTGTAAAATATACTAAATAACATGTAAAATAACACACTTAACCACTTCATCACCAGTTAGTTTTACCCCCTTTATGACCAGCCCATTTTTTGCTATTTAGCACTGCACTACTTTAACTAGTAATTGCATGGTCATCAGTGGCGGCCCGTCCATACAGGGAGCAAGGGCGCCTCCCCCCTAATCCATGCAGGGCGCCGTATGCATGAATTCCAACGGGTCTTTTTTTTATTAGAAGCACATGATTAGAGCCAGAGGCTCTAATAGGGTTCAAAAAGGGTGGGCTCGGGGCTCGGAGCCCCGGAAGCGGTTTTCAACTACGAAACATGTTGGGCTTTCCAGGTGAGAATAGAGAGATCTTTTTATGGGCTTTAAATGTATGTTACATGTAGTTTTTTTTTCACTTATATGTAAATCGTCTTCTTTTTAACTTATACTAATAAACTTACTTGTATTTTATATCTCTATGTTATGGTCTTTGGTATGGTACTATTAAAATCTCCTTAGCCCTCACCTTCTGCGTCTCACTTTTTCTTCCTCTCCTTTTCTCTCCCCTTTTTTCTCCTATATGTTTATTACTTTTCCTTCCTTCCCCCTTATTTTCTTTTTTCTGGGCTCAGCGGTTTCACTGTAGCCTCTACCTTTCTTTGTTTACTGTTAGGGGCAATCCTGCCCAAAATTTACATTTACTAGCTACTAATATAGCAGACTAGGGATCCTTGTTCCTCTACGCGTTTCTTGAATGAGCTCTGCTTCCCCAGGGGGATCATTAGGGCTGT
This sequence comes from Pelophylax lessonae, assembly GCF_965119305.1. NCBI lineage: Eukaryota > Metazoa > Chordata > Amphibia > Anura > Ranidae > Pelophylax > Pelophylax lessonae. The sequence goes on along the minus strand of NC_138771.1, from coordinate 37,921,692 downwards.
TTTCAAAGGCTGCAGATTCCAGTGATCATGGTCACTAAAATAGCCCCTGCAGTGCAGGGGTAGTAAGAAGACCTTAGACCAAAAAGAGAGAAATAGGACCAGACTTTAAAGGCAAAATGTAAGGCATACTAAAGATAAAATCTATATTTTATTGGTGTAGAAATTTCATAAAAAAACACATAAAGTGCAATGTTAAAAAATAATAACATCCAAATGCAATAAATGGCTATAACAAGCCCAGTTGTAAACAAGAATGTTATTACATGCTATCAGGTGAGTGAGCCCCTGTGCGTCAACGCGTTTCACTAATCTGCTTCCTCAGGACACACAAAGAGGGAAGAGGACACTGATTGCACTACATAGATGAAAAAAATACATATAAGTAATTTCTACTGTATATGCATCAACCAAACAAATGATATAACACATATCATTGCCCATCATCTAAGTAAGTTTGAATCTTTTTATTTTGTTTGTGTGGTTATATTTACACATATTCATCTCTTTCTATATCATCTCAGGATGCCTTCTATATTTACATGTAGTATGTTTTTAGTATACCTAAATAACATGATATAAGTAATAAATTAGTCTACAGAGATTCCTCTTTAGATGCTTTATTACCACCTCTATATATTTTATACCATTACTAAGCACACTCTATCATGTTTTTTGTTACCATGATACTTAGAATATTTCCCAATCACAATATGGCCTTTTCTATTCGTATCATTATAGCTTGGGTTACCTAATGTGGGACAAGTCTGGCCTGCTTTCTTTTTGCTCCAGTGCCCACCCAGGGTGACTGTGTCATTCATATCCTATCATCTAGGCGAGGTGAATGCGCTGTTTATATAAGTGCAACAAAATGTGATGTGTTATCTCATTTGTTTGGTTGATGTACTGTATATACAGTATAAAAGACTAAGGCTTCTTTCACACGGCCACTCCGCTGCTTTAGTCCGCTGCGGGACTTTTTTTTTTTTTTCACGGAGCGGATGACATTTGTGTCATCCGCTCCGTGTGCCCGCATATCATCCCATCCGTTTGCGGATGATATGCGGACATAATGTAAGTCTATGGCATTGCGGATGTCAGCGGATGACACCGCTGACATCCGATTTTCCTTCCTTTCCGTTTTTTACACGGATGAAAAAATAGGGTTCTGTTCCATTCCAAAAAACGGAACAGAACTGAAAGGAGGAAAATCGGATGTCAGCGGATGGTATTCCGCTGACATCCGCAGTGCCATTCACTTACATTAAAGTCCGCAAATCATCCGCAAAAAAATAGGATGATTTGCGGACACACGGAGCGGCCGTGTGAAAGGACCCTTATATGTATTTTTAATCTATGTTGTGCAATTAGTGTCCTCTCCCCTCTTTTTTGTGTCCTGAGGAAGCGGATCACTGAAACACGTTGACGCACAGGGGCTCACTCACCTGATAGCATGTAATAACATTTCTGTTTACAACTGGGCTTGTTATAGCCAATTATTGCATTTGCATGTGATTGTTTTTTAATATTGCACTTTATGGGTATTTCTCTTGTAGCACTCTCCCAGATACGTGCTGGGATCAGGTAATTTTAGTTCTGACTCACTGTTACCAGTGGAGCTGTATTTTTGTTGTTAGGTATATTTAGCTGGTCTCACTGTATTTCATGTGGCTGCAATATTGGGGTTAGGCAAATCTAGTTCTAGCTCACTGTAATCAGGGCAGATGCATGTAATTAGTTAGGTCTGTTCAGTGTTTCAGCTGCTGCGGGGTTGATTGCTTCCTCTGATTTCTGGAGAACTGTGGCTTTTTCTAGAACAAAGGTGAAAAGCAAGGCAAATTAGCAGCATGAATATTGATACAGCCCTGGCCAATCTTAAGGAGGATGGCCCTGAAGGCTGCTGGGAGTCTGTATAAATGTTTTGAGACACAGAGTAGTCTTGTCTTGTCCTTGAGACTAGAAGTCCAGCCTGAAGGGCTTGCTCCCTTCTGGGCAACCCTGCCATGTGCTTGCTATTCGTGAGGCCTCAGCTGGGTTAGCTGAGGGGCCTGGATGCTGAAGTTACAGAGAGCTGATAGAGGGGCTGTCGTCTGAAGATCTAGTCTGGTATCACAGGAGAAAGGTGTCGCAAGGATGTTGAAAGGAGGCAACCAACTTTCAAAGGACATTTTGTGAGTACAAAACCCAAGGCTCTAGCCCAATCTAAACAAAAGCTGGGTAATGACCAAACAAAACCTCTACAACAACATGGAGTACATTTTTTTTTTTTTTATTCTGCAGGCATAGTGGGGCTCTTCTAAAATTATGTATGAGGCAATCGTTTGCTAGGGGCTGATGAGATGTAAAACGAAATTAGGGAAATGTCAAACACTCATACCTCTCAACTTTTTGAGATGGGAACGAGGGACACATATTAGCAAAAGTATGTAGGCATAGGACACACCCACTGCCACGCCCACTTAAAGGAGAATTAAACAAAAAAAAAATTATTAGTTAAACCCACAAGTGCTTTTTTTTTAACCACTACCATTCCTTTATTTTGGCTATTGAAACTAACAAATGCAGCAATTTAGAATTTGGATGAAAGGATTAGAACTGTAAAACATTTTTCGATAGATAAGTAGTGCATTTTATATACAACTATAGATCAGACCAAAATGAGAGACAAATGAGGAGGGAGGAGGAAAGAGGGACAGAGGGACTTTGCTCCAAATCAGGGACAGTCCCTCAAAATCAGGGACAATTGGGAGCTATGCAGACTGCTGTGAGAGATCTTAAAATGATAGCTCACCTTTACAAAAAACCTGTCTATTCGGAAAAGGGGTGTTTGTAGATTTAAACAAACTGTCCAGCTCTGACTAAAGATGAATAATACCCTTGCTATAGATGTTAGGCCATTTACGTACCTTATGAAGCCTGACTGGAATACTCCAAGGGCATTGCTAAGTACTCCCAGTATGTTGCTAAGTGAGGCCTAGTCATCACTGCTCACCTCCACCATCGCAAGAGTCAACTCTTTCTCTAGATCAAACCCCCCTCACATACTCTTTCACTCCCCCGATGCAGTAGCTCTGAGCTCAGCATTTGAGAGCTCACTCCTGTGATGGTTAAGGTGAACAGTGATAAATAGGCCTCTTTTAACAACATCCTGGGAGTACTTAGCAAAGTCCTGGGAGTATTCCAGTCAGGCTTGATAAGGTGTGTAAATGGCCTACACCTATGCGAAGGGCTTTATTCTACTTTAGTAGGAGCGGCACAACTTGTTTTTTTTATCTACAGATGCCCCCTATCTGCATGGGCAGTTTTGTGGGTTAAATCACAGAAAAGTAGTGACTGCACTCCAGTATAAATCAAATCAAAATTGAGTAATTTATTCTTCATCACAGATATCAACACAAGACTAGTAAGACATAGGACAGGTATTTGGTTGACGCGTTTCACGACAAATCCAGACGCTTACTCATAACCATACCGGAGTGCGGTCACTACATTTTTGTGATTTATTTACTGTCTGTATGGCGGATCCGACCTGCACCTGAGTCACGTCTCAGCGGTTTACCTGCATTGGACCTTTGCAGTTTTGTGGGTTGCTGCCACTCCTCTGGTGCTAAAGAGTCAGCTGTGTGTGTGTGTAAATGGGAAATTGGCTGGTTTCCTGAAGAGCTCAGTCTAATCTAATTCTCAGCGAAGGGACTCTGCTCTGATTGCACAAAGAAAGAAGCTTTTGTGTTTTTTACCTGCTTCTACTACAAAGCAAAATGCACAGTTTGCTTTTTCAAGGACTTTTGTTTCAGTTTAACAGAAGGAAGTTTACTGTCCTCATCTTGTACATAGTTCTCCTTTTGGAGCATCCCACTCAATTCCCCAACCCTATCCAAGTTATCCCAAAAATAAAACACCAAAAGGAACACCCTAGGCTTGTTATTGAGCCAAAGTGTGACTGTGATTGTGTGCCTGGCTGTAAGGCAAATACTGGGAGAAGGGATCTGGGCATATTTCCAGATGCTCCTACGGGGGGTAGCGCTAGACTCTAATTATGTTCCTCCTCATAACCCAGTATGCAAAAGAAGTGATGCCCAGATCCACAGATGGACATAGGGAAAGGGTGGGAAACAAAACCACCAAAAAAGGTAACAGAAAAGCTGGTTGCACTGGTATTAGAACATAATCCATTGTGGAAGATTATGAACAAGTGCCTACACATTTTACATATTTATGTTTTTTTTTTTTAAATCACGCAAACTCATACTTGCATTTTGATAAGGAGGATCGGGGATTATTCTGTACCAAGGAGCCTGTGCTGAGAGGTCTATTCTGGGAGGGTTGGTCTTACTTAGAGATCTGTGCTCAGGGATGGGGGTAAGTTTGTGCAGGGAGGAGGTCGGTCTATGCAAGGGGGTGGTTCATATTTTTTGGATAAAAGGAATGTGGCATATGTGTGCAGAGTATAGGGGTACTAGTCTCAGGTTTTATTTAACTATGCCCCTTTAAGCCCCACCCATTGTTAAGGCATTTTGGCCATGCTCACGCACCACTTCATTCTTTCAGGCCTTTTTTTGGGGGGGGGGGTGAGAAAGGTACACTATATTGTCAAAAGTATTGGGACACTATTTTTACACACACATGAACTTTAATGGCATCCCAGTCTTAGTCCATAGTGTTCAAAATTGGGTTGGCCCACCCTTTGCAGCTAAAACAGCTTCAACTCTTCTGAGAAGGCTGTTCACCAGGTTTAGGAGTGTGTCTATGGGAATGTTTGATCATTCTTCCAGAAGTCAGGCACTTCACAAACATTGGACCAGAAGGCCTGCCTCGCAGTCTCTACTTGAATTCATCCTAAAGGTGTTCTTATAGGTTGAGGTCAGAACTCTGGCCATGCCAGTCAAGTTCTTCCATCGCAAACCCACTCATCCATGTCTTTATGGACCTTGCTTTGTACACTGGTGAGCAGTCATGTTAGAACAGGGAGGGGTCATCCCTAAAATGTTCCCACAAAGTTGGGAGCATGAAATTGTCCAAAATGTCTTGGAATGCTGACGCCTTAAGTGTTCCCTTCACTGGAACTAAGGGGCCAAGCCCAACCCCTGAAGAACAACCCCGCATTATAATCCTCCTTCCACTAAATGATTTGGACCAGTGCACAAAGGAAAGTCCATAAAGATGTGAATGAGCGAGTCCTGACCTCAACCCGATAGAACACCTTTAGAATGAATTAGAGCGGAGACTGCAAGCCAGGCCTTCCCATCCAACATCAGTGCCTGACCTCATAAATGCACTTCTGGAAGAATGGTCAAACATTCCCATAGACACACTCCTAAACCTTGTGGACAGCCTTCCCGGAAGAGTTGAAGCTGTTATAGCTGCAAAGGGTGGGCCAACTCAATATTGAACCCTGCAAACTAAGACTGGGATGCCATTAAATTGTATGTGCGTGTAAAGGCAGGCGTCCCAATACTTTTGATAATATAGTGTACCTATCTCACCCCCCCCCCCTAAAAAGGGCCTGAAAGAATGAAGTGGTGCATGTTTTTAACAATAAAGTGTATGTCACTGGTCTACTGAACTGTGTTCTGGGTGCATTTTTAGCCAGGGTTGTGGTACCGTACATAAAATCTAAATGTATGTGTGGACGGCAGATATCATCAGTTGGAATGATGTGTATGTGAAAAGAAGTGTCTCTTTCACTTGTATGCAAAGATAAAATGGATCATAAAACTCCACTTGAATGTTTCCAGTCTGACAAACTCTTCTAAAGGACTGTGCATTTCACACACCAAGTTCCTAATGAGCGCATCTTATTTCATTAGTTTTAGAACATTCTGCTATTTGTAATTCAGCAACAGATGGGGTATGCTCCATCTTGACCTTAGGAGACCAAATAGGAAATGTCTGATGTATATAAAATATGTAATCTTCTTTTATAAGGTATTTGTTTATACATTGTTCCATACATCATCGATTTATGCATTTAATTATATGAGCGAATAATAACAGAGCTGATTATGAAGAGCTCTCTAAATCACGCTTGTCATGCAGTAAAATCACTCAAAGTTTAATGCTGAGCTTTGTTCTTCCCGTGATTGCACCGTTGTGAAAGATAAGATTGTTATTTCTATTATGGCTTTGACTTGTTAAACTGCTTCATAAATTCTGTGGCCGTGAACAGAGCAGTTACATAATTATTAGTAAGATACAGGGTGATGATGTATGGTTAGCCTGAACTGTAGATACAAATGAAACATTGGTATGGATATAAAGAGCACTACTGTAAGCAAAGACCAAGATAGTAAAATAAGCACACACAGTTCATACTAGTTGAAAACTAGGGATGACATTGGATTTTGCTTGGGTTCAGTTTGAATCACCCCAACCTGGAAGGAAACTGTCGGTGCTGGACCAATCAGCTGTGGAAGGAGGATTTTTGCTCATGACATCCTTAAACCAATCTGGTCACTGATCACTTCCTTCCAAAGTCAAGCTCATAGGACAAAGCTCAGACAAAACTTTTTTGTGTTGAATAGAGGGCAGAATGTTTAGAATCTCTACCAGGGTTTACTGCTGTCTGTGTCCCTATTGGTAAGACTTTACCTTATTTCCTGTCCTGATGGAACCCTAACTGGTTCAGGACTCACACTTTTCTCCTTGTAAACTTAGTGATCAATAAAACCCGAAAAGATGACACAATCCCTATCTACGCACTTGCCGACCAGCGATAAACCGTTACATCACTGGACTTCAAATGGATATACCAGGAAGATGTCAGCAGCTGCAGACATCCTCCCAGTACCACCTTTTAGAGCCGACAGTCGTCTGTCTTTTAAAAGCAATTCTAGCAGATAACTAGCCGCTGGATTGCTTTTACAAGCAGCGGGAGGGGACGCCCCCCTCCTGCTGCGCTTTACCGTGATATCCCATCTCACTGTTAGTCCCGATCGACCAGCCGGCACATCTGCCGGCTCATCATAGAGGCAATCAAAGACCAGAATGGCTTTGATCACCTGCATAATATAGGAACTAGTGATCGACCGATATATTGTTTTTTCAATGCCGATACCGATCCTGATATTTTGGTCATTGCGTATCGGTATCGGCCGATATGGGCCAATATTTTCGTACATTTAAAAAAAAAAAATTTCTAGACAGGTACTCTTGTGGAGGGATCTGGGGGTCTAAAAGACCCCAAACCCCTCCTCTGCACTTAAAAGCATTCAAAACGCCAAGTTTGGCTGTTTTGATGCTGTAATTTTTTTGGAATCTGGCGCCGAGTACCCTGGAAGTGATGTCATGACATCACTTCCGGGTTTTTGCATGGAGACCCGATCAGAGCCGAATGCGGCTTTGATCGGGTCTTCGGTGGCCATGCAGGCTAGTTGCCCAGGTCTTCTGGTAGGACGGGAGACCCGGGCGAGCCGCTGAACATGGCAGGAGGGGGGAACGTCCCCTCCCTCTCCTTGTAATGACAGCCAAGTGGCTTCTCAGCCGCATCAATTGTCATTACAAGACAGCCGACCGTCGGCTTTGGATGCCGGTACCGGGGTGATGCCTCTAGCTGCAGGCATCACTCCGGTACATGTACTTTCCCGAAATATCAGCAATATTGGTAACCTCCGGGGCCGATTCCGGTATATCTGGGAAAGTGTATATCAGCCCTTGATATATCAGCTTTGCTGATAATCGGTCGATTTCTAAGATCCCTAATAGGAACCCGGAAGCAAACATCACTTCCAGTTTCCTTGGAAGAAATGGCATAATTTTCTAAATGAAAAGCATTTTATCACACTGATCTTGCTGTGATCATCAAATGCTTTTTAAAGAGGTTGTAAACCTCCCAAAGAAAAATGTAAAAATCGCATACTAGCTCATTATGAAATACTTACCTTAAAATGAAGCCCCGCAGTGCCGCCCTTACAACACCTACACGGCCTGCATGTTAACCCATCTTCCTTCCGGGTTTTCATCCTCCAGCCATGTGATTGGCCTTAGCCGCGATGGTGTCACTCCCGCGCATGCGCACAGGGCTCTGAAGGAATGGCACGGGTGGCCGTTCCTTCAGAGCGCATGCGCCAGTGATGTCACTAGCTGCTTGCAAAGAAAATGTCTCCTAAACAGTGCATGTTTAGGAGATATTTACAGTACCTATAGGTAAGCCTTATCATCGCACCCCAAACGTGGTGCGATTTTGCCACGATTGCCGCTGATGAATTGCGGTAACATCGTGCAAACAGAATCGCAGAATGCCTGACAGCCAAAAGAAGTTCTTGTAATTCACCAGGCGACAATTGCAGCAAAATTGCGCCACTTTTCAGGTGCCATTGCAAGTCACGGTAATCGCTAGGGTGTCCCGCGACTTGCAATGGTCCGCGATCCGAAACGCCTATACGTGAATGGAGCCTAAGGGGGAAAATAAGGAAAAGGACATTTAAAAAGAGAATAACATTACCTCCAAATACAAAACTGGTAAATATCACATGTCATGGATGTCATGGGAACTTCAGGTGTCTCCCCCAAAAAACATGAAAAATTATCACTGTATGTACTACAAAAAATTAAGGCAATCAAAACTATGCATTCAAATCACAACCTAAGAAAAGTGCTTAGGAACCCCTTACATATTACAATCAATTAAAAGCTAAAAAAAATAATGGCGTTTATCTCTTTTGTGAACATTCTGATCTGATCTAAATCTTATTTATTAGCAGAGACTTTCACTCAAAGTGGAATTTAACCCAAAAAAAACAAAATTTGCCAATGATTAGTATGTCAAATACCTTTCAATTTTATTTCATGCATTTAGATTAGAAACAGTAGTCTAAGCTAGACAATCAGCAATCTCCTGTTCTGTACCAACAACGGTCTGCCTGTTGAGCTGAATGTGGCAGCTCACAGGCACTTCCGTAAACCGTTTTAGACTCCGTCTAAAAAAATATCAGCAGGGCTTCAATTAGCCCTGGCACTTCCCACCCAGGTACACCCCCACACCACCCAGCTCCGCCTCCATCCTGCCCAGCCCCACCTTGATCATGCTCGGCTCCACCCCCATCATGCCCGGCCATCAGCACCACCACCTAGAGAGAGGGAGGACACTCCCAACAGCCAACAGAAGCTGAAAGCTGTGTGGTCACGTGACAGAGGGACTTTTAAAAGAAAATCAGGTACAAAGAAGCATATTTAAAATATATAAACTAAGCTAAATTTCTACTGTTGTGGTTAGTAAATGTTTAGCAGAGATTTGAAGGGTAGCCTTTCCTTCTACTTTAACAATTAGCAACCCACAAAGTCAATCAAATTAGTTTAGTATGTCTTCCCTTTGTCTTTAAAACAGCATCAACTTATCCAAGTATACTTGTACACAGTTAGGGCTCTTTCAGATGGGCGGTCGAGGAGTAGTTAAAAAACAAGTGGTTGAGCCACAGTTTTACTGTAACCCGACCGCCCCCTGGAATGCTAACAATACAGCTGGATGGGACTGCACACTTGTCGAGGCCACAATGCTTTCCTTTAGACATGCACGATTCGTTTTGTTACGAATCAAAATTTGGACAAAATTTTCCTTACTGTAATTTGTCTCCCAATAAGTTTTTATTAAAGATCAAGAAGTATATTACAATAAAAGCAAAGAATGCTAAACAAAAAGGTTGTGGCACTGCACACCTCTATAGTGGTAAAGAAAATACTACAAGACAAGCCACATGTATGACGAATCATAAAATGGCATAGTGAGAATAACATTATCGAAAATACATTCTTCAATATTTCCAACGCTAAGTAATATTTTAGACCCAGTATTATAGTGAGAAGACATAAAGCTAAGTAAAAGCTTTTATGAGAATAAGATGTATAGGGGGAGAAGTGTAGAGAATAACAGAGAAAACAATATAAATTAACATTTCACCTGAAATTACTCAATATTACTCAATTTTATAAATTGTACAATTGGAATTGACCTGTGACATTGTAGGTAATATCGCTTACACCAAGGATTTGCCATATATTCATAGCCATGGATCCCGAGTATTATAAAATACAGTAGGATTAATTTGAGTGAAAGCAAAGGCTCTTTCATAGGAACAATGGGTGTGACTCTGTGGATCACTTCAGATATTTTAGGGGCATCTGTATTTTTACATTTATTAGTAATTGTTAAACATGCTGCAAACAGGATATGATAGATTAAAGCTCTAAATTACGTGTTTGCATTCCCATTGGACATGCATTAAATTTCCAATCTGACCACAGGTACACCAGCAAGACAGTGATTCTATTTCAAACATTTTGAAAGTTTATAAGGTGTCAAGTACCATCTTTGAATAGTTTGTAAGGAAACTTCACAATGAGTGACACATCATGTGGCTTTATAGAAGTGTTCAAGGATTGCCCTTCAATCTCTAATTGCAAAGTGTTGGTGGAGGTCCGCCTCCCATTGCAAAGTGTTGGTGTAGATCCGCCTCCCATTGAAAAGTGTTATCAGAGTTCCGCCTCCCATTGCAAAGTATTGGTGGAGGTCCGCCTCCCATTGCAAAGTGTTGGTGTAGGTCCGCCTCCCATTGCAAAGTGTTATTGGAGGTCCGCCTCCAATTGCAAAGTGTTGGTGGAGGTCCGCCTCCCATTGCAAAGTGTTGGTGGAGGTCCACCTCCCATTGCAAAGTGTTGGTGGAGGTCCGCCTCCCATTGCAAAATGTTATTGGAGGTCCGCCTCCCATTGCAAAGTGTTATTGGAGGTCCGCCTCCCATTGCAAAGTGTTGGTGTAGATCCGCCTCCTATTGCAAAGTGTTGGTGGAGGTCCGCCTCCCATTGCAAAGTGTTGGTGTAGGTCCGCCTCCCATTGCAAAGTGTTGGTGTAGGACCGCCTCCCATTGCAAAGTGTTATTGGAGGTCTGCCTCCCATTGAAAAGTGTTATTGGAGGTCTGCCTCCCATTGCAAAGTGTTATTGGAGGTCTGCCTCCCATTGCAAAGTGTTGGTGTAGGTCCGCCTCCCATTGCAAAGTGTTATTGGAGGTCTGCCTCCCATTGCACAGTGTTGGTGGAGGTCCGCCTCCCATTGCAAAGTGTTATTGGAGGTCCGCCTCCCATTGCAAAGTGTTGGTGGAGGTACGCCTCCCATTGCAAAGTGTTGGTGGAGGTCTGCCTCCCATTGCAAAGTGCTGGTGGAGGTCTGCTTCCCATTTAGCTATGGTAGGGGACTTAGTAAATTGTGAGAGATCTTGTAATATGTTATATTTGTAAAACCACATGATTCCCTTTTTATCAATAGGAGAAATTGTAAATACCGGCCACATAGGGGAGATAATTGTGACGTCGGCCTGAGGGTGGAATGTATGAAGGTGTGGAAGTTGCAACATTTTGTAGAAGAATCTAGCACACACAGGCCTAGGGATATCCTTCCTGTATATTACAATAACCCTCCTAAAACCATTGGGCCACTGAGTAAGACGAAATTAGGAATTTGTAGGCTTGAAGGGGTGGAGTAATGTTAACGGGGTGCACCTTTTAATACTGAAGCCCAAACTTCAAGAGTTGCTGGTATGGTTGGATGAGAGGGAATATTTCATTTTTGTTTAGTTGCAGCCGCTATTAGTAGAGATGGGAGATCTGTGACCTGAAACATACAGCCTTCTAATATCATCCATAGCTTAGGAGATTCTCACTGGAACCATGCCTGTAACTGGTGTAGAATTACCGCTGTTTATTAATTTAGTACTGTAGGCATGGCCACCCTACCTACAGATTTATGCCTATATAATATATTGTATGCTATTCTTGCTTTGCAACCATTTCAGATGCACTTCTTCAGTAGAGTAGAGATCTGCTTAAAGAAGACAGCTGGAAAAGAAATAGGAAGTGTTCTCAATTAATAAAGAATCTTAGGCCACACTATCATTTTAAATGCTGTTAAATGCCCCAGCTATAAAATTGAATTCTTAGTTCTAATAGGTCCTTTTGCACAATGCCTAGTAACTTATCACAATTAACATGAAGGAGTTTAGAGGTTGAAGAAGTTAACTGAATGCCCAAGTAGGTAACACTTTCTGTTTCCCACCTATGTGGAAATTCAGATTCATAATCCTGCAAGAATCTTTTTGCAACCCCTATAGGCAGCAAAGAGGACTTAGTGACATTAATTTTATAAAAGGAAATTGAGCTAAATGCATCCGATACCTCTATGACCGCTCGCAGGGAAGGAGCTATATTAGTGGTTGTAAGAATAACGTCATCCACAAACAACCCTATCTAACCATACAGTATATACAAGAGATATCAACAAATAAGAGTTTTGTGAAATTTTCTATGGATTTTCTATGGATTTGCAATAAATATTTTGATTTTAACTGTTTTGTTTTGGTTAATTAATAAAGCACCTTTAAAACCCTGCTGCTATCCAATGCCTGTTTTGTAGTGTAAACTATAAAATAAGCACAAGTTACATTACTTACCTTAAGTGTGATGTGTCCCTTGTGCTTATGTCCTCTTGTTCAGTACTAACCAGCCCCCCCTTCTGGTGCAGAAGGGGTTAGTAGGACTAAGGAGCTGTCACAGGCACTTATCATGAGCGCCTGACTATATCCACCCTTTATGACCAGTTCCCGCATTCATAGAAGCTGTTTTGCAGCTTCTGTGTATAAAACACCATCTATGAATAGAGGACAGGCTGATGATTGAAAGGTCCACCTCCTCCATTCATAAACCCCAACTGTTCTAAATGTACTGTCCTATTTGTCGCAGCCATTACACTAAAAGGTCAACCAAAGCAATTCTCCAGGACTAAAAACACAATTGCAATGTATATAAAAACCAACGCAATTAGGTGTATTTGACTTTGGGGTTTATTTACCAAAGGCAAATTGTTAGCCATAAATCCAGAGATCAAGGGGTTTTGCCTAATGGCCATAGCTAGTGGTTCTACCAGGATGTAAGGAATTTCAAGTAATCCAAAATAAATTATTGTGAAAACAACCAAATTCTCTTTTACTCATTGGTTTGATTTGTTTGCGACTTCAGAGAGTTTTGGGAGTTCAATAATATGGGTAACATTCTGTATTGTTATGATTGGCGAAAGCCAAAGCCGCCAAACATCAACGTCGCATTGAAGTTGCATTAAGTCACGTTGCAATGAAAAGTCGCACTGGATGTTGCGCAACATTGTGGTCACAGCAGTGTGAACCAAGCCTTAAGGTTTGAAGCATCTGAAATAACATAACGACATAACGAATGAATCTGAATCTTCATAAATAACTTCCGAAAATATTAATCAATGGGGTACAACAAATATACAAAACAAATCTGAATTTACTAAACAAATTCCAAAAATGAATCAATTATGATGAAACTAAATTATTGACTTAACAAATTATTCCAAAACTAAAGAAAATATATATGTTTTTGTTGTGTGCATCTCAACTTTGCATTGCATTTTTAACTCGGGTGAAGAATTTAACAGGCAGCAACACCTGTCAAACTCATCCATTGTGCTTAATGGGGCTGTGCCAAAACCACATGCTACGCATGCAATTGAGGTGTGGTAGTGTGGCATTACAGGCTAAATCAAGCGGCGAGGAGGTAAAATAATGCCTCCTTAACACCTCATGCTGACTTTCCTTCGCAATAGGAAGATGTCCAGTGGCACCATCAGATCGGACTTGGCAGAAACCAGTAAGACCCTGATACACCCATCTACAGACCAGAGAAGTCTGGTCAGAAGTAGAAACAAGACCAAGTGACATGACTATGCATACAAAACATGAGAAACGGTGTGTAGAAAAATGACAGCCGGTGCCTTGGACAGGTGAGACTAAATTTGAAATATTTGGCTGTAGGAGACAGTTTGTACAGTGAAGGATGGTGTAAGTTCCTTGCAGGTTTGAAGCTAAATTTCTGGGGTTTTCGGCAGAATTAATGGTCTCCTCAATGCTGACAAGTGCAGACAGATAATTATTAATCATACAGCATCATCAGGTAGGCAACTGATCAGTTTTAAGTTCGTTATGCAGGAGGGCAATGAACCCCAAACATACATTCATAAAGAACTATCGTTAGTGCAAAGAAGAGAAAATTAGGAAAAGAGATGGTTTGCCCACCACAGGGCTCTGATCTCAGGATTATTGAGAATGTCTGGGATTACAAAATGAGACAAAACAACTGACACAGCCTAAATCCATGGAAGAACTTTTGTTGGATCTTCTACGGCCTACCCACAGAGTTCCTTTAAAAACTGTGTATGTTCCTTGGAGAATTGAAGCTGTTTTCAAAGTAGTACTAAAGCCACAGTTTTTTTAATTTCTTAGAGCAACAATTATTTTTTTTAGATCCTCAGAGAGTTCTTTGCCATGAGGTGCCATGTTGAACTTCCAGTGACCAGTATGAGAGAGTGAGAGCGATAACACCAAATTTAACACACCTGCTCCCCATTCACACCCGAGGCCTTGTAACACTAACAAGTCACATGACGCTGGGGAGGGAAAATGGCTAATCGGGCCCAAATTGGACATTTTGACTTAGGGGTGTACTCACTTTTGTTGCCAGCGGTTTAGACATTAATGGCTGTGTGTTGAGTTATTTTGAGGGGACAGCAAATTTACACTGTTATACAAGCTGTACACTCACTACTTTACATTGAAGCAAAGTGTCATTTCTTCACATGAAAAGATATAATAAAATATTTACAAAAATGTGAGGGGTGTACTCACTTTTGTGAGATACTGTATATGCTGTATATACAATCAGGCACACATAGAGCTGTAAATTGAAGAACAAGATTGTACATCCCAGTGCTCTGGGGGATGTCCCTGAAAAAAAGCTTTGAAAATATAGTCCAGATATGACAAAACCCAATTATTTTATAATTGAAATTGCAACTTTGGATCAGGCAAAATTCTAGCTAATCAAAATGGCGCTTTTGTTCTTCCTACAGTTAATATCCCAGGGGAAACAAGAAATTGACCATTTTGCAACAAGAACTAACATCGTAATTATGCATATTGGTTTTATAAAACTGCTATCTATATTCTTAAGCCTATGAAATTTAGGTTATAGGAGGAGAAGCTTGGGAGCGATCAGAGATTATTGCATTTCACAGAACATAATCCCAAACCAGTCACTGTAATCTTTTATTTAACATGCATTTTGAGCATAACAGAAGAAAATCAATAACAGGGTTGTTTGCTTCGGAAATATATCCAATTTATTATACATTTCTGCGAAAGAAATTCCTTTTTAAACTGTACAGAGTGTAGCACATTTATTACGTTGAACAATATTATTCTGGAACAGTGGAATAGTAAGGAGTTGAGAGGTTATTTATATTATTTTAATATTATTGTTTTTTTTATATATTAGGCTACATTCACACCTGAGCGTAGCGTTTTTCGCGCGTTTTTTACCGCGATTTTACCGCGATTTTTGCGGCGTTTTTTACCGCGATTTTACCGCGATTTTTACCGCGATTTTTGTGCAGGCGTTTTTAGATTGAATAGAGATCAATGGAAAACGCCTGTAATCTGCCCAAAAAGAAGCTCATGTACTTTTTTGAGCGTTGGGCGTTTTGTATACAGCTTCAAAATGCTCAGATGTGAACAGGGGCCATTGAAATGAATAGGATTTGTCTTGTTGGGCGTTTTGAGAGCTGATCCTAGAGCAGAAAAACGCCCCAAAAACGCCCCAAAACGCCTAGATGTGAACGGAGCCTTATGTTATGTTGTGGTTAGTTCTCCTACAACCTACCTGCCAAGTTCCTTAAAAAACTACATAAGTGTACCTAGGAGAATAGATGCTTGTAGGGGGGCGTGGGGGGAACACACCAAATATTGATTTGATTTAGCCTTGGGTTTTTAGGCTACTGGCTACATCTCATAGTCTTTTATTCTGAGTCCTGCTGAGAAAAATTACTCTGGACTCTGAATACCAGATAGATTCTAAAAATCTATAAGGCTCCTTTCACACGGGCGGTGCCCCGACGGAGTCCGATCTGCTCAGCGGGGGATCGATCCACTGACCCCCGCTGAGCAGGCGGATGACAGCTCCGTCTCCGCTCTGTGTGCAGAGATGGAGCTGTCAGATCCCCGCTCTCCTCTATGGGGAGATCAGATGAGAATGGACCGCCTGTCTGTTCTCATCCAATCCTATCCGCCTGGATTTCACGGACCGGATCGGATAGCAGCGGGTGTCGGTGGAGATGTCTCCGCCGACACCCGATGCCCCATAGGCCCCTTTCACACGGGCGATCCGATCCGCCTGTTAGTTTTTCAGGCGGACCTGATCGGATGCTCCATGCATCTCTATGGGGCAGAAGGTGTCAGCAGAGACATATCCGCTGACACCCGCTGCTATTCGATCCGATACTGTCCGTGAAATCCGGACAGATGGAAACCCTATTTTCCATCCGTCTGGAGGATCGGTTCAGATGGGATCGATTGAGAACGGACAGGTGGTCTGTTCTCATCTGATCTCTCCATAGAGGACAGCGGGGATCTGACAGTCTCTGCACACAGAGTGGAGACAGAGTTGTCATCCGCCTACTCAGCAGGGATCAGCAGATCGATTCCCCCGCTGAGCAGAAAGGACTCCGTCGGGCGCACTGCCCATGTGAAAGGGGCCTAAGGGATGCATGGAGGATCCGATCAGGTCCGCCTGAAAAACTGACAAGCGGATCGGATCGGATCACCCATATGAAAGGGGCCTAAGGCTCCATTCACATCTTGGCGTCCTGCACCCTAATCCTTGTACAATTTTGTCACGATTGTCACCCAACGAATCACGGTAAGATTGCGCCAACAGAATCGCAGGATGCCTGTTGCTCAAAAGAAGTTCTTGTACTTCTTTTTGGTGACAGACATCCCGCGATTCTGTTTGTGTGATTTTGCCGTGATTCATTGGGCGACAGTCGCGGCAAAATTGCACCACAATCGCTGTGCCATTGGAAGTGACGGGGATCGCACGGGCACCCCAGGATTTCCCATGATTCGGGATTGCGATTCTGCCTGCGATTCGGGAAGCCAAGATGTGAATGGAGTCTAAGTGCAGGTGGGAAGAAACTACTATTTGGGGGGTTTTTTGTTTTATTTTTTATTTTTTTTCTAAAATGTGGCATCTGTGGAGTATTTGAATGTTGGCTGTGACATAAAAATCTAAGTTTCTTACCTTATATCCATCATACACAGGAACCTGTAGTGAGGCTGACCATGGGCAGGTGTATAGGTCCTGAGGCTGACCATGGGCAGGTGTATAGGTCCTGAGGCTGACCATGGGCAGGTGTATATAGGTCCTGAGGCTGACCATGGGCAGGTGTATATAGGTCCTGAGGCTGACCATGGGCAGGTGTGTATAGGTCCTGAGGCTGACCATGGGCAGGTGTATAGGTCCTGAAAACAATGGAATGGGGAGACATCTGATCATCTTTGAATGACCCCTTACAGATGGCTAATGTTGAAATTAAGATCTGTTGGTTTAGAAAATAATTTTGTAAATGGGTAGGAAACAGACTTAAAAAGTGCTTCCTAAGGCTCGGTTCATATACATGTGAATTGAATGTGATTTGAACCGCATCCAATTCGCATGACATGTGAACCGGCAGCCTTTAACATGGAGCTGACTCACATACAATATCTGCAGGATGGTCGTGGCCAATATTTTTCACATTCTGCTATATAACATCCCCCCCCCCAAAAATGTAAATATCAAAATTGTTCATCCTTTTAGGCCAATTTATATTCTGCTACATGTTTTTGGTCAAAAAAATCACAATAAGCGTATTTTGATTGGTTTGTGCAAATGTTATCGCGTCTACAAGCTAGGGGAAAGATTTATGTCATTTTTATTTATTTATTGTTTACTAGTAATGGCGGCGATCTGGGATTTTTAGCGGGGCTGCGACATTGCGGTGGACAGATCGGAACCCTAACTGACATTTTTGACACTTTTGGGGGGACCAGAGACATTACTACAGTAATCCGTGCTACAAATATGCACTGTTACTGGAATAATGACATTGGCAGAGAAGGGGTTAACCTAGTTGGTGATCAAGGGGTTAAATGTGAGCCTAGGGGCGTGTTTACTAACTGTATGGGGGTTGGGCTTTTCAAATGACCATAGAGAACTGTGACCCTATATAGAAGGATCACAGGCGCTCTGTGATCATTCCAGAGAGAAGAACGGTCGGATGCTCTTTAAACAGCTGACTGTCCTTCTCTCCCAGCGGGAATCACCAATCTCTCCCTGCCTCTGTCCAACCCATCCCCCCATACAGTTAGTAAGCACAAAAAGGGACACATTTAACCCCTTGATCACCCCCAGTGTTAACCCCTTCCCTGCCAGTGTCATGTATACAGTAACAGTGCATATTATTTAGTAATGATTACTATATTAATGTCACTGGTCCCCAAAAAGTGTCAGTTAGGAGTCAAGATCTGTCCGCCGCAATGTCGCAGTCCCGATAAAAATCACTGATTGCCGTCATTACTAATAAATAAAAAGTCCATAAATCTATCCTGTAGTTTGTAAACGATATAACTTTTGCGCAAAACAATTAATATATGCTTTTTGGGATTTTTTTTTTTTTTTTTACCAAAAATATGTAGCAGAATATAAATTGGTTTAAACTAATAAAAAAATTTGATTTGTTAAATTTTTTTATTGGGAATGTTTTATAGCAGAAAGTAAAAAATATTGTGTTTTTTTCAAAATTGTGGCTCTTTTTTTGTTTATAGCGCAAAATCTAAAAATCGCACATGTGATCAAATACCACCAAAAGAAATCTCTATTTTTGAGGAAAAAAATTAATTTTATTTGGGTACGGCGTCGCACGACCGTGCAATTGTCCGTTAAAACAAGGCAGTGCTTTAAGGGGGTAGAACCTTCCGGAGCTGAAGTGGTTAATCTAGGTCAGTGTCATGGTTAGTGCTTGGGTTAAAGCCAGGGTCAAAGGCCAAGGTCAAAGGTCAGGGTCAATATTTTTTTGGAAAGGACTTTTTTTTTTTAATTAGTATCAGTATCAGTGTGTTTTAGGTAGGATTAAAAAAAAAAAAAAGCAAAATATGCACTATTTTTTCTGGGCTGTACTACAGGAAAAAAAAAAAAAAAAAAAAAACTTACATATATGTGGTATCCCTGCGATCGTCAGGAGCAGGAGAATATATTTTAGGAAGTTTTTTGGTAGTAGGGTATGATAGTAGCAAGAAATACACAGTTACATTTTTTTTTACTATTTTTGGCTAGTTTCCCTTTGATAATAAAAAGAATCAGAAGATATCTGTTACCATATACCACCAAATAAAAGCCCAATTTATCCTGGAAAAAAAAAAACCAAGGTAAAACCCAACTGGATGTACAAAGTAGTTGTGATGATATGTACAGTTTTACTAACACATGTAAAAATGAAAATTTGGCCTAGGCATTTAGATCTGTTGTACCCTTATCCGTGAAGGGGATAATGTCAATAATGTTATAGTGTACAACAGGGATAAAATGGTCCGATAATGTCAGTGACACACCTCCATCCCTAATATCAAGCTACACAACAGGAGAGAAGGATGCCCTGGGACTTTAAATTGAGGTGGACACAAAGGGGACAATAAATAGGTAAAATACATCAATTTATTGAAAGTATAACAATCATCATATATGACCACATGTACATACAGAAAAGGTATGTCATAAATACATAAGTAAAAATATGTTTGCAAGTACAGTAAAAACAGTGCATATGGACTGAGGCATCATATAACTCAACGCGTTTCGTGAGAACACAGCTCACTTCTTCAGGAGTGGATGCTCATAGACATGTCTGAAAAGTATCATTGTCAGGTATCCAAATATGTGTCATATATATTGTCTAATAAAGTATATAGACTCAAGAAAGACTATGCTGGAAATACATACTTGCTGATAGATTAAGCCAAAATGGATAAAATGTCACTGTGATCCTGAGGTAGTGGTGAAAGGTACGGTCCAGGAGCTGGAGGCGTAGGGTTACCGGACATCCCAATGGGGAAAAGATGGGGACAAAGAAGACCAAAAGATGTGGAAAGGTGTCCTTGAATGTCCATGTATACTGCTGGAGCAAGTGTGTATAGGTATATAAAATAAAATACTGCATCATGTAACGCTGGTGAAAGTGAAAGCATGCTCCAGTCCCAGTAGACGACCCTTTGTGTGGAAACGCGTTGGAAGGAGCTGGTCGCGCTGTCATTTTGTCACGTTACCGTTCTGCAGGCGGCCGTGACGTTCTTCAGCTTGTTGCATCTTTTTAACTTGGATTGCTGTAAGTGTATTTGCCTTTATTAAATTTGGTTTTAAAGGATAATGCACTATTAGTCCGTTTCTTTCTTTTGGGAATGCATCTTTGGGCCATTTCATCTTGAGCCGCGCCAGGTGCTTTTCTGGATGCTGTGGGTGGATGTGATCTGAAGGATCCTCAAGGAGAGTGCTCCACCTCTTCAGTCCTGCTGACACGGGATCATCTACCTACTTTGCTTGAAGTTTTTACCTCCATCATCTCTGGTAAGAGTCCATCTTTATCACTGGGCGTTATTTTATTATCACATTGTCAAGTTCATTTGGAGGCTCTGTTTTGTTTAACACATGGTGAGTGCCGGTTCACACTGGGGCGACCTGTGAGGCGACCTGGTCGCCTCACAGGTCGCCGCAGTTCGCCTCCCATAGGGAAGCTGCGGACCCGTTCTAATAGGAGCGACACAAGTCGCTCCGACCTAGAAAAAGGGTCCGGAGCTTCTTTGGGGCGACCAGGAGGCGACCGCCATAGACTTCAATGTTATGAAGTCCGTGGCGGCCGCTCCGAGGTCGCGGCGCGCTGCTCGCACCGCGATCTCGGAGGTCGCCCCTGCAAGTAGCGTCGCGGTAATGTGAACCGGCGCTAAGAGGCCATTCACTACGTTGGAATTTGAACACAGTCACCATTTAAATGTGGACTCACCACTGAACATATTATTTGCACATGTTTGATTATGGACTTTATTGATGAACTGTATTTTGTTTACACATTATTCTGAAGTCCTCCAATTTTGTGCACTATTTTTGCACCTACAAGATTTGATTGTTTTACACATTAATATTGTTGGTTTACTATTGAAGCGCATTATTATCCACTTTCACTTCTTCTACATATTTCTCTAGTTCTGCTTCTACTTATTGATTTGCGCACCTTTTTTTGACTTTTCATGAAATGATGGTAGCAGAGAGATAAAAAGGTATATAGAAAGTATAATCAAGTGTATAAGAAATGCTACATTACATGATACTGATGACATGAGAAAGGAAGTAGGAATAGGACATCAAATGGTATAGCAGAAAACATGGTTGTAAGGCCCCTTTCACACTTGTGCCACTTATCCTGCGATTTTGGACTGCAAAGTCGCACGACAAGTCGTACTCCATTATTTCCAATGAGTACCCTTCATATCTGTACGCCTTCAAGTCACAACGACTTCAAAGTAGTCCCTGCACTACTTTGGGCCTATTTTAATGCATTTTGAGGTCAATCAACATAGGCATTGCTTCAAGTCCCGTCAAAATAGCCGCAAAATTGTGGCA
Organism: Pelophylax lessonae; assembly: GCF_965119305.1. NCBI lineage: Eukaryota > Metazoa > Chordata > Amphibia > Anura > Ranidae > Pelophylax > Pelophylax lessonae. The sequence continues at coordinate 37,900,156 of NC_138771.1, read as the reverse complement.
AAATCACGGTAAAATCGCATGACTTTTAGGTCGCACAACTGTGAAAGGGGTCTTCGTTCCTCTTTCAGTGCCAGTTCACACATTTGCAATGTCATACATTGCATGTGATTCGCAACGCAATGCTCTGCAAATCACATGCGATGTCTGTGCGTTGCGAATTCGAACCAAAGTCGCACAAGACCCTTGTTTGGTCCGCATCAAATCGGATTGCATGGGTGTTCACAGTGTGAACCGCCTGCGAGTTGAGTGCGATGCGGGAACCCGCAGTGGATTTGCAGGGTTTCCGCATCGCGTATGTGTGAACCGGCACTGACTGAACAAACTGAAAATAGAAGCTGATACTATGCACAGCTACTCCAGATTCTGTCTGTTCCAGTTTTTTTTATAAATTCCCCCCTATGTATTTTGTTGAACAAAAAAAATGTTTTATTTCATGGCACGTGGATTTCATTGTTCACATCAACAGTTTTTCGTACATGTTTTTTAATAATCAAAGTGACTCATATTATTCAACCATTTAAGCTGGGCCACCCTGGCATTCATCCTAGACATCCTAGGTGACTCTTGATAATGTCAGACGTGCTGACGAAATGCGTTGAGTCTAGGAACGCCGTTACGGTATTTCCGGTTGGTGGAATGCAGGCGGAACGCGGAAGTGCGTTAAGGTTCCGGTTCCGGTTTGAGCAACAGTTTGTTTTTCCAGCTCGCTGGCTAATATTTTTATTTTTTTTCTGCTGGCTAATATTTATGGCAATGTAAATTGATATTATTTTAAATAAATGAAGTTTTAATCTACTACACTATGGAAGCCTCCTCTCTTCCTCTCCATACCTCCACAAAATATGATGAGACCGAGTCAACCACTATAACCTGTGATGTGGGATTAAGAAAAGGATGCTTTAACACCTGGCTATAAGGAGATTGCTGTGGAGACTGATTTACCTACTGCCAATATCCTTGAGACATCTGGTAAGTGGGCTGTGCATGTAGTGTCAGTGGAGGAGCGCACAAACCCACGTTTGAATTAGTGGCATTAAAGGGACCCACCATACCTACTCTTAAAAGCTGTTTTTTGACACAAGTTTTCATGTACACTTATCACGATGGATTGATTTTTTGAGCGCGGACTATATCACCTTTGGACACATTCATCCTAGACAGTAAGACCTGTTCTCGTTTTAAGTCATATGTTTCAGAGATATCACTGCTGCTATTTAGGCATTGCTATAGAGTTGTGACAAAACAATGGGACCAAGGGAAATGGACAAAATGGAGAGTTTCAGCCAGAGTGTCAGCCAGTCATCTTAAGAATCCATCATCATATATTGTTGATTAAATTGAGACAAGAGTAAGGCTCCATGTACACGGGACGTTGTTAAAAGTCCCTTTGAATGCTGTAATTTTTAGGACGTTTGAAACGTCCGTTAGGTCGCGTTTGCACCCGCGTTTAGCGGGCGTTTGCGTTTGGAACCGTTCCTAGAGGTCAAAAAAATTATTCCCCTTTAAAATGGAAAAACGCAAACGCTAAACGTGGGTCATCGCGTTCGGTCGCGTTCAGTCGCGTTTTTGCGTTTGAAACGCCGGGAAACACGCGTTCGAACGCAAATAATTGCGTTCTAAAAAACGTCCCTGAACGCAACTGCCTGCAAATGACTGTAAACGACCTGGTGTACATGGACAGATAAGATAACATGGAGCTGCGTTCAGGGGCTTCTGAAAAAAACGCCCAACTGCTCCTAAACGGCCATTTCCAACGTCCCGTGTACATGGAGCCTAAGATGTATGAAAACCAACACTATTCAGGAACCAAACAATCCCTTCATCAGGGTTTGGATGAAAGATGGAAACACTTCCTCTAAAAATAAAGGCTCCTGTAAAGTGTTCTATTTGAAATAAGGAACATTACTTGTCGAAATAGACATCTGCATATAACAGAAGTTTCACAAGCACATGCCTTTTTCTACAAGTAATGCTCCTTATTTGACTTCAAACATATTTCAGGAGCCTGTATTTTTTGAGTCCTTTAGGAAGCTTGTCTATCTTTCATCCAAGCCCCAATGAAGAAGGATTGCTTTGCCTCCGAAACGCATTGGTTACCATATATCTTCCTGTTGTCTCAGTTTTAGCAAGAACCCAGATAGTAAGCAATTGTAAATGACTTGCTAAGCTATCGCTAAACCTGCCAGGCTTCACATGTTTGTTGCACAATTGCAGTAATTGCAGTAAGTTCGCATTGCATGACTCCAGGTCAACTTTCTTTGCAAACATTCTGCATGTCTGCTGCAAGTTCTGGTGTTGTGCAATAGTCCTCCCACCACAGGGGTCACTGTGGCTGAATTTTCATGCTGTAGGCTTGCAGAGCTCTTGCTGTAGACTTGTCACGCAAATTTGCTACAAATTGGAAAAGTGTCATCTAGAACTTGTGCTTCAAATGCTTTGCAAGTGTACAACTGTAACGCTCCTGCGTTTTACGTATGATGTGGATTTTCAGCTGCAGAAATATTCCACTTCAGTAGTCATGTAGAGAAACGCTGAGACACCAATCCCCACTCCCAATGACTCATCATGTGTGGATGATCTCAATTCAGCAAGTAAATACACACACTCAATAAGATGTTTCCTAGAGTGACTTATGTATATAGTAACACAGTGATGATAGGCTGAAGAGACAGGTTGGGTAGAGATGGTAGATGACAGACACTTGAAAGGAAATGTTCTTGAAATTAAGATAGTAGCAGATGGGATGCAGATAGGTTTAGCAATCATGTATGGTAGCAGATGACAGAGTAGCAGGTGGACATACAAGAGAGATCAACCCAGTGCAAGAACAGGTGGTAGTAGGCTCAAGAGCTAGCAATCTTAGATAATGCAGATGTAGTAATAGTCCTTAGTATGCAGAGCTAGATAGTGTAAGCTTTAGTATGAAGGTTATAGAGGTTTCCCCTGTGGGGTACTTATCACTAATAGCAATGTAGCAGAGGAGAGGTTCGGCAAGAGCGGATGATCCGGTAGCGGGATACAGGGATCAGCGCAGCGTGGTTCCGACAGCGAGGTATGCTTGCAAGCACGAGAGCTTCAAGACAGGTTAGCATCAAGGCACAAAGCAGTTTGAACGAACACATGTGAGTGAGAGCCGGCGATCTAAATAGCCATCCAGTCCAGCGCTCAGTGATGACAGCATCAGTCTTAAAGGTGTATGCGCACCTTACCAAAAGAGAATGGTGGGGCGCATACACTTATGAAAGAGTAATTAGGGTACCCAAAGGTACCAGAACATTACAACAACTTGCCAGTAACAATGTGCAGCAAGTTAGCGGACTGACAATCCAACACTGCCACAAATCTGTGACAAGTTATCCTTGCTATCTGGGAATAAGTGATGATAGACCCTTTAAGCGAAACTAAACTGTACCTGAGCACCACAAACTGAAATCACTATTTAAGTCATTTTTAATATTCAGACTCCCCCATCCATGTCTCCATGCTTTATTTTGTTAAGAAATCCGTTTGAATAATACCCCACTAACATTTCTAGCCAAGCCCATCCTGAGTAAGTGCAGATGATTCGTGTAGCATTTACTTCCTGGAAGTCATCTGTCCTTAGCTCAGGCATGCAGGCAGGAGGGCATGCTTAGCTTAAAAAGCCCCTCCTCTCGATTAAAGAAAAAAAAATACCCACAAAGACTCCTAGGATGACATCATTTTGGCCTAGGGCAAAAACCAGGAAGCAACCAAAAAAAAAAAGCAATTAAATCTAGTAAATATAATATACCTTTGAATGCATTTATTCTATGCATTAAGGTGAAAAACCTTCTGTTCTGCAAAATACCCCCCACGCACACTCGTGGAATGGCGACAAACTATGGTACTTAAAAAATCTTCTTAGGCAACTCTTTGAATTCTATTCAAATTATTTCTCTTGCTCTAATTATCATGGCAATACATCACATGTGTAAACACAGTTTACATTTGCGGGCGCGACTTGCGCATGCGTTCTCTTCTGCCTGCGAGCATGGAGGGGTGGAGCGCTTTAAATTTTTTGTAATTGTAATTTGTAATGTAAACATCCCCCGTGACAGCAATAGGTAGTGACAAGTACTCTTTCTGGAGGGATCTGGGGACTAGAAGACCCCCAAACCCCGCCTCTGCACTTGAAAGTATTCAAAACGCCAATATCTGCATTTTTGAATACTTTCTATTTTTTTAAACTGGCGCCTTTAGGACTCCAGTAACCGGAATTGATGTCATGACGTCCCTTACAGGTTACTACATCAGAGACCCGATTAAAGCCTATTCCAGCTTTGTTGGGGTCTTCAGCAGAGCGGCGGGAGGGGGGCATCTCCTCCCGCTGCTTGTGATAACAGTCGACTGGCTGCTTAGCAGCATCAGTTGTTATTGCAAGAAAGCCGACCGTCGGCTCTAAACACTAGTACCGGGGTGATGCTTGCAGCTGCAGGCAATCGCCCCGGTATTAGAAGGCCATATATTTGCGTTATGTCGGTGTCAAAGGGTTAAATGATTGGCTCTTAGTAGTATATGTGGCTTATTTGGGGGTGCAGGTGTGGAGGACTATTGGCTAATGCTGTACTTATAAAAAATGTTATTTCTTTCCAGATTAGTTGTGTTCCATGTAATAATTTCATGGTTTCATTTTGAAAAATTGAACAGATTCCTCTCTTCACATTGACTGCAATATACCTTTAACCTCCCTAGCGGTATTCCCGAGTGTGGCTCAGGGTTAATATACAGTGCCAAAATCGGTAACTCCAAGCCACACTTGGGATTACCCCACAATAAAACTTACCTTCCACTGCGATCCCCCGCCTTCCTCCCCCGTCGTCCTCCAGCCATCCTCCCGCTGTTCTCCCGCTGTGTGCTTGGCCGATGCCGTCACCGGCCTTTCCGATTCCCTTCCCTGCGAGGGCCGCGATGCAGGGGGGGTGGAACCGGTGGGAGATTAAAAACAAAAAAAAAATAAAACAAATGACATGATACAGTGTAATCTGTTAGGATTACAACTTTGTATCATGCCATTTCACCTAGTGGCTTTTCCAGTCCCCTGCCTGTACTTTTTGCGGTACTTTTGGCGCTATTCCACTGCATGGAACCGAACGGTTTGGCTCTCTATTGTGCTTTTCCACTGCTGGTACCGCATGGTACGGTGTAGGAACGGTTCGGTACGGTACAGTACGGAGGCGCTTTTCCACTGCATGGAACCGAACGGTACGGCTCTCAAAAACAGTACCACCTCGATTGTGGTTCCAAGAGGTACCATACCCGGTATCATATCCCACAATCCTTTGCATGCAGTCACTACTAGCCACTGATTGTTATCCCACCCACTTAACTTTAGTACTACTTTAGTGGAAAAGCAAACCATACCGTACCGTACCGAACCGTTCCAACACCGTACCATGCGGTACCAGCAGTGGAAAAGCAAACCGGGCCAAGCAGGGCCGAGTAGAGCCGAGCAGTGGAAAAGTGCCATTAGTGCCTGGGAAATTGAGAACATCCAACGTGTCCAAAAAGCGTTCTTTTAGCTCAAAAGCACCTATGGACGAACTGGAAAACAGCGACGGTGAATTGGAATTATTTGAAGAACTGAGCAATAGCGATTCGTGGGAAAATTCGTCATCAGGTACTAAAAGTGACGACAGCGACGATTCTGCAACTGAGCTCAGCGATGTGAGAACTTGGTGCTCTATTGACTGCAGTACGGATCAGGCAGCGCCCCCAAGATTCCCATTTACTGGAACACCTGGTATGAAAGTTGACGTTGACCATGACAACCCCTTGGCATACCTAAAATTATTTCTGACCGATGAGGTTATTGAGAAAATAGTTACCAAGACAAATCGGTACAAAGAGCAACAATTGGCTACGCATCAGAAATTTTCAAGATGCAGAAAGTGGGAACCACTGACCAAAGATGACATTTGAAAATTTCTGGGCCTAATAATACTTCAGGGAGTGGTGGGGAAAGCCCTGCAGAAGTGGTATTGTTGGACAACCAATACATTACTTGCCACTCCATTCTTTGGCACGGTCATGTCAGAGTACAGATTCTCCCTCACAATGAAATATTTCCACTTCGAAAACAATGAAGAAGTTAATGAAATTTATTATTATTACATTAAAATTTATGATTTCGTGTTTCAAACTTTATCATACCCAGGATGTCTACTAGACTCTTGTTTATTCCCAAGAATTACAGGCCTAAATTATAAAACAACATATTTCCATGCAAAACAATGTACCGCTTTTAGCACAAAAATTCACAATAATCAGACCGCCAGGGAGGTTAATGAGTATTTATAAAAATTAATAAAAGTAGCCCCTACTGATATTTTAGGTTCAGAAAATATTCTTTCAGGATTTATAAAGAAGGTAAAAAAATAATGTAGGCTGAGATATACATGTAAATGGAAGAGCAATATTGAATTCCACTTTAATCTCAGCCTGTGCTTTAATCCCACTTTGCAAGATTCAGCCTTATTTGTATATAATGCTGGATGAGAGGATGCTGCCTTTCATCTCAGCTCCTCATTATAAAGCACACAAAGTGCTGTTAACTCACACCCTCCCAGGGGGAAGGCATTCAGGAAAACCATCTGTACATTGAAAAAAATTAAAAAGTCAAAATAACATACAAATGTGGGCCACAATTCATCCATTATAGGTCAATTGAATGAGAATTATTTAGCTTTTACATCAAAAACAATTGCATTTTTTTCTAAATTCAATATTATGTATGCACTTTTTTTTTTTTTTTGGCAATCAGTGTTAATGGTCTCTTACAACCTTTTTGATGCAACTGTCTGCATTTATACACATCAGCAACTGCTGCACATCATTTCTCAGTGCGGATATCCTGATGATATTAACAGTAGACTATGCCTGTGTCATTTATTTTGGCACCTATAGTCCCCACTGGGAGAGCAAGCAATAGTGTGACAACAAAGGAGAAAACCTGAGAGCAAGGGACAAAGCATGGTCACCCTTTAACCACTTTACCCCCATTCCGACCAGGTTTTTTTTTTGCGATTCGGCACTGCGCGACTTTAACGGACAATTGCGCGGCCGTGCGATGCTGTACCTAAACGAATTTGACATCCTTTTTTTCCCACAAACAGCAGAGCTTTCTTTTGGTGGAATTTGATCACCTGTGCGATTTTTACTTTTTGCGCTATAAACAAAAAAAGAGCGTCAATTTTGCAAAAATAATATTTTTCACATTTTTTTATATGAAATTCCCTCAAAAAAAAATGTAAAAATCTAAATTTTTTAACATTTTAGGCCAATTTGTTTTATGCTACATATGTTTGGTAAAAAAAATTGCAAAAAGCGAATTTTGATTGGTTTGCGCAAAAGTTATTGCGTTTACCAACTAAGGGAAAGATTTTTGTCATTTTTGGTGTTCTTTTTTTTAACGCGTAATGGCGGCGATCTGCATTTTTTTTTGCGGTACTGCGACATTGCGGCGGACAGATCGGACCCTTGACTGACATTTTTGACACTTTTGGGGTTACCAGTGACATTACTGCAGTAATCAGTGCTATATATATGCGCTGTTACTGCAAAATGACACTGGCAGGGAAGGGGTTAACTTTATTGGGGAAGGAGGGGTTAAGTGTGTCCCTAGGGGCGTGCTTCTAACTGTGATTGGACATAGCTACTGGTGTAGGAACAGTGATCAACGGTCCTACATAGTAGAACCCTATGATCACCATTCCTACACAGGGGAGAATGACAGGCGGCTTGTTTACATTAGCCGCCTGCCTTTCTCCCTCTCCACCGATGATCGTCGAGTGACCGGCGGACATCGGGTCCGCCGGTCACACGCACTGACTTCCTAGGGAACGAGCCGTGGCGGGCATGCACCTCCGCTTGCCCACTATTGGCTCACAAGCAAGTGACAGGCAAGTGATGTATATATACGTCACTTTGCCTGGCCGGGGCTGACCGCCGCAGTATATGTACTTGCGGCGGTCGGCAACCGGTTAACAGAAAATGCCTAAACAAAAACATTAACTTCAGATTTAGGGGTGTTTCTGCATACTTTTTTTTTTTTTCAGGTTCTTCTATACTAAAAATATAGAGGAGTGACATCTGAAAAAAGACCAAATGGTCCATCGAGTCTGCCCCTTTTTTTTCTATTTAAATATGTTTAATGTAGATCTATGTTTGTCCCAAGCACGTTTGAACCAACTTACTGTTGACTGACTCACTACCTCTTCTAGAAGTCTATTCCAAACGTTGCCTATCCTTTTGGCAAAATATTACTTTCTAAAGGGCCATACACACTATAAGATTTTCTGAAGATTTTTTCCTTCAGATTTACCTTTTCTATGTAGTGCAAGGGCCTGCCAGATTGCATACAAATTGAAAGTGTTTAGGTTTGACCTCATATTATATGGTTTTGGTAAATCTAAAGGAAAAAGTCTTCAGAAAATCTTATAGTGTGCATGGCCCATAAGATTCATTTTGAACTTCCCTCCTGCTAGTTGGAAGTTGTGTCCCTGTGTTCTTAATCTTAGCTTCATGTTGAAAATACTGACCTCCTGCACCTTATTCACATGCTTAATGTATTTAAAGGTTTCAGTCATGTCTCATCTTACCATTCTTTTTTCAAGACATAAATTTCCTAAAGCCTCCCGATATGTTTTATCCCTCAGAACTTTCACCATTTATTTTCCAATCTCTGGACTCGTTCTATGGTTTAAATATCTTTTTGTATGTGAGGTCACCAGAACTGTACACAGTGTTCTAAATGAGTTCTAACTAAAGATCTGTATAAAGGAATGAGGGCCTCCTTCCTCCTGCTAGTGATCCCTCTGGTGATAACTAAAGTTCGATATAGAGGAGTCAGGACCTCCTTTCTCGTGCTTGTGACCCCTCTAATGACAATAAAGATCCATATAGAGGAATGAGGACCTCCTTCCCCCTGTTGGTGATCCCTCTAATGATAACTAAAGATCCATATAGGGAATCAGGACTTCCTTTCTCCTGCTGGTGATCCCTCTAGTGATTACTAAAGATCTGTGTAGAAAAATCAGGACCTCCTTACTCCTGCTGGTGATCCCACTAGTGATCACTAAAGATCTATATAGGGAATCAGGACCTCCTTCCTCGTGCTGGTGATTCCTCTAATAATAACTAATGATCTATATAGGGATTCAGGACCTCCTTCATCCTGCTGGTGATCCCTCTAGTGATTGCTAAAGATCCATGTAGATGAATCAGGACCTTCTTCCTCCTGCTGGTGATCCCTCTAGTGATTGCTAAAGATCCATGTAGATGAATCAGGACCTTCTTCATCCTGCTGGTGATCCCTTTAGTGATTGCTAAAGATCTATGTAGATGAATCAGGACCTTCTTCCTCCTGCTGGTGATCCCTCTAGTGATTGCTAAAGATCCATGTAGATGAATCAGGACCTTCTTCCTCCTGCTGGTGATCCCTCTAGTGATTGCTAAAGATCTATGTAGATGAATCAGGACCTTCTTCCTCCTGCTGGTGATCCCTCTAGTGATTACTAAAGATCCATGTAGATGAATCAGGACCGCCTTCATCCTGCTGGTTACCCCTCTGGTGAAAACGAGGAATCGGGACCTCCTTCCTTTTGGTGGTGATCTCTCTAGTAATAACTAAATATCTATATAGGAAATCAGGATCCCCCTCCCTGCTGGTGACCCTTCTAGTGAAACACCTTAGGATTCTATCTGTTTTTCCCACTGCCTAGACACACTGTTTGCTCATTTTGCAATCATCTGAAATAATTACCCTCAAATCTTTTTCTTGTGTAGTTCTGGCCCACACTGTTCGATATAGAGGGGTCAGGACCTCCTTTCTCATGCTTGTGACCCCTCTAATGACAATAAAGATCTATATAGAGGAATGAGGACCTCCTTCCCACTGTTGGTGATCCCTCTAATGATAACTAAAGATCTATATAGGGAATCAGGACCTCCTTCATCCTGATGGTGATCCCTCTAGTGATAACTAAAGATCTATATAGAGGAATCAGGACTTCCTTTCTCCTGCTGGTGATCCCTCTAGTGATTACTAAAGATCTGTGTAGAAAAATCAGGACCTCCTTCCTCCTGCTGGTGACCCCTCTAGTGATAACTAAAGATCTATATAGAGGAATCAGGACCTCATTCCTTTTGGTGGCGATCCCTCTAGTGATAACTAAAGATCTATATAGGGAATCAGGACCTCCTTCCTCATGCTGGTGATTCCTCTAATAATAACCAACGATCTATATAGGGATTTAGGAACTCCTTCATCCTGCTGGTGATCCCTCAAGTGATTGCTAAAGATCCATGTAGATGAATCAGGACCTCCTTCATCCTGCTGGTGACCCCTCTGGTTACATAGATAGTTACATAGTTACATAGTAGGTGAGGTTGAATAAAGACAATAGTCCATCCAGTTCAACCTGTGTAGGTGTGTGTGGCTGTAATCATCTCACATACCCCTGAATGTTCTGATCCTTGAGATGTAAGTCTAAGAGCCTTTTGAAAGCCACCATACTACCCGCAGAAACCACCTCTTGTGGTAGAGAATTCCACAATCTTGTAGCCCTAACAGTAAAGAACCCCCCACGTTGCCTGAGGTTAAAACGCTTCTCCTCTAATCGCATTGTATGCCCTCGAGTCCTCATGCAATCCCTTCGAATGAACAGCTTTTTTTCTAAGCTGGGATCCCCATTAAGATATTTATAAATTGCTATCATGTCCCCCCTCAGGCGTCTCTTCTCCAGGGAGAATAAATTGAGCGATTGTAGACGCTCTTCATAGTCAAGGTCCTCCAATCCCCTAATTAGTTTAGTTGCCCTTCTCTGGACTCTCTCCAGCTCCAACACATCCCTCCTGAGGACTGGCGACCAGAACTGGACAGAATACTCCAGATGCGGTCGGACCAGAGTTTTATAAAGTGGAAGGATTATAGTCTTATCTCTGAAATACATCCCTTTCTTTATGCATGCTAATATTCTGCTGGCTTTGGCAGCTGCCGCTTGACATTGCATGCTGTTGCCTAATCTATCATCAACCAAGACTCCCAGATCCTTCTCCATTTTTGATTCCCCCAAGTGTTCCCCTCCTAACGTGTATTGTGCTTTTATGTTTTTAGTCCCCAAGTGCAAAACCTTACACTTCTCCACGTTAAACCTCATTTGCCATGTCGTTGCCCACTCTGTAATTTTGTCCAGGTCATTCTGTAGGATATCTGCTTCATGCTGTGCAGTTATTGCTCTGGCCAATTTTGTGTCATCTGCAAAAACTGATATCGAACTACTGATCCCGACCTCAATGTTGTTTATGAATAAATTGAACAAGGTTGGTCCCAGGACTGAGCCCTGGGGCACCCCGCTTACTACCTCAGACCAGTCTGAGTATGCGCTGTTTATTACCACTCTTTGGACACGCCCTTTAAGCCAATTCCGTATCCAAGAGCAAACCCTGCTGTCGATACCTGCAGATCTTATTTTATAAATTAAGCGCTTGTGGGGAACTGTATCAAACGCCTTAGCGAAATCCAAGTACACCACATCCACTGGTCTCCCCCTATCTAGCTCACAGCTCACCTCCTCGTAGAATGTTAATAGATTGGTTTGACAAGAACGCCCATTTGTAAACCCGTGCTGATTACTGCTGATGATGTTGTTGTCTTTAGCAAACTCTACGATATAGTCCCTTATCATCCCCTCCAGAAGTTTACATACTATTGATGTCAAACTGACAGGCCTATAATTTCCCGGGATATGCCTCTGGCCCTTTTTGAATATCGGAATCACATTAGCTTTCTTCCAATCCCCTGGTACATCTCCTGTCCTAATACTGTCAGCAAAGATCAGGAACAGTGGTTTGGATATAACCTTACTGAGTTCCTTGAGTACTCTCGGATGTACGCCATCCGGGCCTGGTGATTTGTTTGTGTTGAGTTTATCCAGCCTTTCCCTGATTTCACCCTCTGTTAGCCATAGTGGCAAGTCCTGTGTATTACTACTCACCAAACAGTCGTGGTCAGTGTACCCCTCCATTTCCAGTGTAAAGACTGACGAGAAAAAAGCATTCAGCACGGTTGCTTTTTCAGTATCCTCTGTAACCATCCTCCCATCATTGTTAATTATGTGTGCAATATGCTCTGCCCTAGTTTTTTTGCTGTTGATATATTTAAAGAATTTCTTTGGGTTTTTTTTACTATCCTCCGCTATTTGTCTCTCAAAGTTGATTTTAGCCATCTTGATTTCTTGTTTACTTTTCTTATTTGCCTCCTTGTATTGCTCGAAAGTCGATACTGTGCCCTCCGATTTATACTTCTTGAAGGCCAATTTTTTTCCCCTAATAAGTTTTTTGACGCTACGGTTTAGCCAGCCAGGTTTGGCTTTGTCTCTTCTAAATTTATTTCCCATAGGAATGCACTGCAAGATGCCTTTGCCTAATATGTTCCTAAAGCATTCCCATTTTTCCTCTGTGGTCAGGGATCCCAGGGTTTGGTCCCAGTTTACCCTTTCCATCAATGAGTACAATTTTGGAAAGTTTGCCCTTCTGAAGTTTAGGGTTCTTATGTTCCCCACTTGCCTTTTTATATTGTTATTTATACTAAATGTGATCATCCTGTGATCGCTAGAGCCCAGATTGTCCTGGACTCCTACCTGCGAGATTAGGTCTGGGTCATTAGTGATCAATAGATCCAGGACTGCATTTTCTCTAGTCGGAGAATCCACCAACTGTGACATGTAATTATCCAGTAAGGTTTCCGTGAATAGGCGGGCCTTCTGTGAGTGTGCAGTCCCCTCGTCCCAGTCAATGTCGGGATAATTGAAGTCCCCCAATATGACGACTGATCCCAATTTTGCCACTTTACTCATTAGTGCTAAGAATTCCAGCTCTACCTCCTCCCCTTGGTTAGGTGGCCTATAGCAAACCCCCACAATTACTTTCCCCTTTTCTCCTTCCCTATGGAGTTCAACCCACACAGATTCTAAATCCATGCTCATCCCATCCGTAATGTCACTCCTTTCTATCACCTTTATATTGTTCTTGACATAGAGACATACCCCTCCCCCTCTTTTTCCTACCCTGTCCTTCCGGTACACCGAATACCCTTGGATATTGGCCAGCCAGTCATGTGAGGGGCCGAACCAAGTCTCTGTTATTCCCACAAGGTCTATGTCCTCCTCATGTACCAATATTTCCAACTCATCCATTTTATTAGCTAGGCTCCTGGCATTAGCATATACCCCTCTTAGTTTTACGGAAGTTAAGCGCAATTGGCGGTTATGTTTATTCCTGTTTGGTCTGAGATTTTCCCGCACAGACCTGCCAATTGACATTGTGGACCTACTGTCGCTGCTGACCCTACAGCTGCCTTCAGTCCTCTGCTCCCTCCTGACTGACTCTACTTCTGAGCCCTCCCCCCCGTCTCCTAGTTTAAAAGCCCCTCCAACTTGGTGGCCATCTTTCTCCCCAAAAGAGCTGTACCGTCCCCATTAAGGTGCAGCCCATCCTTACTAAAGAGCCGGTAGCCGACTGAGAAGTCAGCCCAGTTCTCCAGGAACCCAAACCCCTCCTTCCTACACCAATTCCTTAGCCACTTGTTAAGTTCCCTAATCTCCTTCTGCCTCTCCTGTGTGGCTCGAGGTACAGGCAGTATTTCAGAGAAAACCACCTTGGAGGTCCTTTTCCTCAATCTATTACCTAAGTCCCTGAAATCGTTCTTAAGGATCCTCCACCTACCTTTAACTTTGTCATTAGTGCCCACATGCACCATGACCGCTGGGTCATCCCCAGCCCCCCCCCATCAATCTGTCTGCCAGATCTGCGATGTGCCGAACTCGGGCGCCCGGTAAACAACAAACTGTTCGGTTCACGAGATCTTTTTTACAGATTGCCCTCTCTGTCCTCTTGATAATTGAGTCCCCAACTACCACAACCTTTCTAACCTTTCCTGAGTTACCGCCCCCCTTCTTCCTGGAGCCGACCCTGGTGAAAACGAGGAATCGGGACCTCCTTCCTTTTGGTGGTGATCTCTCTAGCAATAACTAAATATCTATATAGGAAATCAGGATCCCCTCCCTGCTGGTGACCCTTCTAGTGAAACACCTTAGGATTCTATCTGTTTTTCCCACTGCGTAGTCACACTGTTTGCTCATTTTGCAATCATCTGAAATAATTACCCTCAAATCTTTTTCCTGTGTAGTTCTGGCCCACACTGTACCCCCAATATTGTACTCTATCAAGGGATTCCATTTCCCTAGGTGCATTAATTTACTTTTAGAAACTTTAAACTGCAGTCTCCACTGCTTTGATTATGCTTCCAGCATGAAGTATTCTTCATTATATGTAAAATAAATAAAAAATAGTCCAGATAGAGTAGGACTGCTCATAACTTAGAAACATAGAAACATAGAATGTGTCGGCAGATAAGAACCATTTGGCCCATCTAGTCTGCCCAATATATCTGAATCCTATGAATAGTCCCTGGCCCTATCTTATATGAAGGATAGCCTTATGCCTATCCCATGCATGCTTAAACTCCTTCACTGTATTTGCAGCTACCACTTCTGCAGGAAGGTTATTCCATGCATCCACTACTCTCTCAGTAAAGTAATACTTCCTCATATTACTTTTAAACCTTTGCCCCTCTAATTTAAAACTGTGTCCTCTTGTGGTAGTTTTTCTTCTTTTAAATATGCTCTCCTCCTTTACCGAGTTGATTCCCTTTATGTATTTAAAAGTTTCTATCATATCCCCTCTGTCTCTTCTTTCTTCCAAGCTATACATGTTAAGGTCCTTTAACCTTTCCTGGTACGTTTTTTCCTGCAATCCATGTACTAGTTTAGTAGCTCTTCTCTGAACTCTCTCTAGAGTATCTATATCCTTCTGGAGATATGGCCTCCAGTACTGCGCACAATACTCCAAGTGAGGTCTCACCAGTGTTCTGTACAGCGGCATAAGCACTTCTCTCTTTCTACTGCTTATACCTCTCCCTATACATCCAAGCATTCTGCTGGCATTTCGTGCTGCTCTATTACATTGTCTTCCCACCTTTAAGTCTTCTGAAATAATTACTCCTAAATCCCTTTCCTCAGATACTGAGGTCAGGACTGTGTCAAATATTCTATATTCTGCCCTTGGGTTTTTACGCCCCAGGTGCATTATCTTGCACTTATCCACATTAAATTTAAGTTGCCAGAGTTCTGACCATTCTTCTAGTTTTCCTAAATCCTTTTCCATTTGGCGTTTCCCTCCAGGAACATCAACCCTGTTACATATCTTTGTGTCATCAGCAAAAAGACAAACCTTACCATCGAGGCCTTTTGCAATATCACTTATGAAGATATTAAACAAAATTGGTCCCAGTACAGTTTCCTGAGGTAATTGCCGCAGTGCATCTAAAGTCCTAGGAACACATGTACAGAGATTGTTCTAATAAATTTCCTGAGATATAAGATGGTTTTAGGTGGTTTAACACTCCAGCATCAAACAAAAACTCAACTATTGGGTGTCGGTAGATTGAACCTATTTTTGGTTTCCATCAAAAATTGGGCCTTGGGTTTGAGTGTGTGCATATTTTAGAGGGAGTTTAAACTGCAATTTACTTTTAAGCTGGCCTTACACTGTGAATTCGCTCTATGGTTGACCCTGGCGCCACCCTCCCATCTAACATCCTTTAATTTAAAAATCAAAGAAGTGATACAGAAAATTTTCGACTGTACAGCAGCTGCATCCAGTCAGAAGCAGCTGATTTTTGGGTATTCACCACTGTCAGTGGCTGTCAGAAAACCATCAGCGCAGCATCAAATTCATCCATCTTCAAAGTAAAATGTAGAATTTTTGTTCAAAATATGTACTTTGGTATGGCTAGCTTCCCACGCTGGTTGGAGGAGCAAACAAACCCACCCTTGGGCAGCAGGACTGTAAATCTGTGGTTGTGTTTGATAGAGTAGCAAATTTAGATTGATTTGACTAAAAATGAAAGCCAAATTCCAACTAACACTTTTTAAGCTGTTGCAGCAACAGTTTTTATATAAATGAAAGGATTATGGTATCCAAACATCATAATTAAAAGATATAAGAGGTTCTGCCTTATGATTTTAACTACAGCCTAATGGCTGCCTGTTCAACCTACTCTCTCATTCTGGCTGACTGTAGCCCATGTTTCTCCTGTTTGGTTGGATACCCGTGAGGTTCCTCTCACCCCCTGGCCCCTTCCCACATGGTACGGTAAACTTGGGTACTTTTCCCTTCAGTATAACAGTTGATTGGTTGTGCCTCCCCGCCCAGGCACAGTGTGCTCCCTTTATGGGGTGCCTGTGGGTTGGCAGCGCCAATCACCACTCTCTCCTGACCACCTGTCTTACCGCCCCTTGTCTACCAACCCTCACGATTTACTGTAGTTACAGTTGTTTGTTATACTATGTTACCAATCTTTGATTGCACTTCTCATTATTCTGTATGTCACACGTTGTTACTCATTTGCATTATTCAATAAAATACTTGAAACAAAAAAAAAAAAAAAAGATATAAGAAACTCAATAGTGCTTATATCCTTTTTAAAAAAAATATTTTTTAAAAGAAATCACAGGATACTTACTCTTTTACGGGGCTTCTAGCGCGGACTATCACAAGCATTGACAAGCTAAAGATAGAACGTTATTGGGAAGATTTTGTTCAGGATGTCTGGATACCATAATCCGCAAAGAGAAAAGCCAAAAGTTCCTTTCACGCGGGCTTTCCGCCCGGCGGATTCCATTTTGTTCAGCAGGGATCGATCCGCTAATCCTCGCTGAGCAGGCGGATGACAGGTCCATCTCTGCTTACTTTGCGGAGACAGACCTGTCAGATCCCCGCTCTTCTCTATGGGAGATCAGATGAAAACTGGCCGCCTGTCTGTTTTCATCTAATCCCATCCAATCAGATCCTCCAGATGGATGGAAAATAGGGTTTCCATCCGTCTGCATTTCACAGTCAGGATCGGATTGGATCGGAAAGCGGCGGGTGTCAGCGGACATGTCAGCGCTGACATCTGCTGCTCCATAGGGGTCCCATAGGGGTCCATGGAGCATCCAATCAGGTCTGCCTGAAAAAACTGACAGACTGACCTGATCTGAAAGCCCGTGTGAAAAGGGCCTGAAGGAGGTTGGAGAAGCTGGATGTAGCCAATTGTGGGCTCAAAAGCTGTTTTAGATCACGCTTAATTGTGGTGATCACACTACCCCAGGTGAGATTACTCCTGGTGGGGGGGGAGAAAGGAATTGCACGGCGGATCAAGCACTGTATGTTTTTTTTGTTTTGTTTTTATTATCACCTCGGAAGAATCTATATATATTTGCATGGAATTTTTGTTAATACGTGGTGATTGCACTTTATTACACACAGTAAAATATAATAGTAACTGTTATATCGCACACAACTTTTGTTAAATCTATGCACTATTTGTATTTTCTGACCATATTTGTTTTGATTGAATAGTTTTTTGTTTTAGCACTTGTCAGCACAGCATTTTTATATATTTATGTATTGACCCCCCCCCCCCAACTGCCACCTTTTCTGGGCAGCTTGGTCTTTTAATTGAAATTGAGGAATAACAAACTTAACCACTTAAGCCCCGGAAGATTTTACCCCCATTCCGACCAGGGGGTATTTTGCGATTCGGCACTGCGTGACTTTAACGGACAATTGCGCGGTCGTGCGACGCTGTACCTAAACGAATTTGGCATCCTTTTTTTCCCACAAACAGAGCTTTCTTTTGGTGGTATTTGATCACCTGTGCGATTTTTTGATCACGCGCTATAAACAAAAAAAGAGCGTCAATTTTGCAAAAATAGCAATATTTTTCAAATTTTTTTATATGAAATTCCCCAAAAAAAAAAATTAAAAATCAAAATTTTTTTACTTTTTCGGCCAATTTGTTTTATGCTACCTATGTTTGGTAAAAAAAATCGCAAAAAGCGTATTTTGATTGGTTTGCGCAAAAGTTATCGCGTTTACTAACAAAGGGAAAGATTTCTGTCATTTTTGTTGTTTTTTTTTTTAACGTGTAATGGCGGCGATCTGCGATTTTTTTTGCGGTACTGCGACATTGGGGCGGACAGATCGGACCCTTGACTGACATTTTTGACACTTTTGGGGTTACCAGTGACATTTCTACAGTAATCAGTGCTATATATATGCACTGTTACTGTAAAAATACACTGGTAGTGAAGGGGTTAACTTTATTTGGGAGGGAGGGGCTGTGTGTATCCCTAGGGGCGTGCTTTCTACTGTGATTGGCTGGGGCTTGAGCTGTATGGACACTGATCAACGGATCTACATACTAGATCCGAGTGATCAGTATCCTAACAGCAAGGAGAATGACAGGTGGCTTGTTTACACAAGCTGCCTGACATTCTCCCTCTCCCCCGCCGATCGCCGAGTGACCGGCGGTCACACGCGCGGGGGGGTCCGTGATCACGGCCGGAGCGGGAGTGCGCCTCCGGGGGCGCGCGCTCGCTCCCTAGACCCTCACAAGCTAGTGACGTAGCCCTACGTCACTTTGCCTGTGAGGGGCTGACTGCCGACGTAGATCGGCGTTAGGCAGTCGGCAAGTGGTTAATGCCTTGACCAGCAAGTGCAATTTAAGGATGAAAGCCTAAAAAAAGAAAATTAATGTGGCCACCACATTTAAGAATTGGTAAGCTGCAACATAATTAGTTTTTGATTGTGGGCCTAATATCATTTTAATTGTAGAGACTAATAACATGTGTTGGTAATAATAAAGTAAACAATAAAAGGTATGTTTTGGAACTCATAATCAGTTAAGCACTTGTAAATGAAAATGGCAGCTATTGCAATCTTAAATAGAGATCCCCATTTGATCATAGACTTTCACTTTGATCTATGCACATTTTACAGTGTATGCATAGCTATTTTTTTTTTTTTTCAGTTTTAAGTAGGTAATAAAGAAAAAGATGATGTTATCTGTTCAGTTGTGTTCAACTTTTAATGATTCTGTGGGCCAGTTCTCCCCACTTTTTTGATCTTGTACTGCTTCTTTGCTGTAACGCTGAGCGCTCCAGTCCCTGCTTCTGGACCGGAGCGCTCGCAGCGTTCGTTCCAGATCCACTCACCTGTGCCCGCTCCAGCTCCCTCCTCCGCTCCCCCCTCACGTGGTTCCCGGCGCGCACGCCCCTGCACCATAGGGCGCGCGCGTGCCGGCTGCTTGAAATTTAAGGGGCCAGTGCACCAGTAATTGGTGCCTGGTCCAAACCTCCCTTCCTGTTTCCTGTTTCCTGTGTCCTGTTTCCTGTTTCCTGTGTCCTGTTTCCTGTTTCCTGTTTCTTATATAAGTGACCTGCCCCTTCCTGCCCTTGCCGGATCTTTGTTGCCTTGTTGCCTTAGTGAAAGCGTTATTTGTGTAATCCCTTGCCTGTTGCCGAACCCTTTGCTAACGACTACCGCCTCTGAACCTGTGCTGCCTGCACTGACCTTTGCTACGTCTGACTATGCCTCTGCCTGTCCCTTTTGTACTATGCCTATATCAGCAGTCAGTGAGGTTGAGCCGCTACCAGAGGACACGACCTGGTAGTTACCGCCGCAGCAAGCCCATCCCGCCTTGCGGCGGGCTCTGGTGAAAACCAGTAACTACTTAGAACCGATCCTCCGGTATGGTCCACGCCAATCCCTCACTGACACAGCGGATCCACTCCTGCTACCAGTCCGGACCCTGACAGTAAGATCCGGCCATGGATCCCGCTGATGTGCCTCTGCCTAGTATCGCGGACCTTAATACAGTTGTGACCCAGCAGTCGCAGCAGATCGCTCAGCAAGGTCAACAGCTGGCACAGTTGACCGCCATGCTGCAGCAGCTTCTTCCAGCACAGCAGCAGCCGCCTCCACCGCCTGCATCTGCTTCACCACCGCAGCCTGTGACCGCCGCCACTTCTAAAATCCGTCTGTCCATGCCGGCCAAGTACGACGGTGATCCCAAGTTGTGCCGCGGATTCTTATCCCAATGCTCCTTCACCTGGAGATGTCGGCTGACCAGTTCCCCTCGGAGCGAGCCAAGGTGGCATTTGTCGTTAGCCTGCTTTCGGGGAAGGCCCTGGCCAGGCCTACACCGCTTTGGGACCGCAACCATCCTGCCACTGCCAGTGTCCAGAGTTTCTTTCAGGAATTCTGGAGTGTTTTTGAGGAGCCAGCCCGGGCTGCCTCAGCAGAGACTGCGTTATTGAACTTGTCCCAGGGGAGTTCCTCTGTCGGAGACTATGCTATCCGTTTCCGCACCCTGGCTTCGGAACTCTCCTGGAATAACGAGGCGCTCTGTGCTACCTTTAAGAAAGGCTTGTCCAGCGCCATA
The DNA here is from genome assembly GCF_965119305.1 of Pelophylax lessonae. NCBI lineage: Eukaryota > Metazoa > Chordata > Amphibia > Anura > Ranidae > Pelophylax > Pelophylax lessonae. The sequence goes on along the minus strand of NC_138771.1, from coordinate 37,879,809 downwards.
AAGGACGTCCTGGCCGCACAAGAAGTCCCTACCAACCTGAGTGACCTCATCCATTTGGCCACCAGGATTGACCTGCGTTTTGCTGAGCGACGAGAGGAACTGCTACAGGAAAAGGGAAGTGCTCGTCCCAAACCCTCTTCTGGGCCTCCCGCCGAGGAAGCCATGCAGGTGGATCAGTCTCGCCTGACCACGCAAGAAAGGAACCGCCGTATAGACGAGAACCTCTGTTTGTACTGTGCCAGTACTGAGCACTTTCTAAAGGACTGTCCTCTCCGTCCACCGCGTCAGGGAAATGCTCGCACCTAGTCAACGCGGGAGAGGCGTTGCTAGGTGTGAATACCTCCTCTCCACGCATTACGGTACCCGTGCGGATTTCCGTGTCCGCCAAGATCTCCTTTGCTGCCTCTGCTTTTCTGGATTCCGGTTCAGCCGGTAACTTCATTGACGCCTCGCTGGTGAACAAGTTCAACATCCCTGTGGTTCGTTTACTGAAGCCCATCTTCATCTCCACAGTTAATGGAGAGAGACTCGACTGTATGGTGCAGTTCCATACAGAACCCCTCCAGATGGACATCGGAGTCCTGCATTCTGAGCGATTGGAGTTTTTTGTGTTACCCCATTGCACCTCAGAACTCCTCTTGGGTCTGCCCTGACTCCAGCGCCATTGTCCCGTTCTGGATTGGACCTCCGGAGAGGTTCGAAGCTGGGGTTCGGCTTGTTTCGGCAGATGTCTCAAGTCGGTACGAGTCAAGTCTGCACCTGTTATTTCTCCTCCTCCCGGTCTGCCTGAACCATATGCGGATTTTCCAGACGTTTTTTGCAAGAAACAAGCGGAGGTGTTGCCTCCACATAGGCCATATGACTGCCCCATTGACTTGCAACCTGGCTCTACGCTGCCTAGGGGAAGAATCTATCCTCTCTCCCCTCCAGAGACTCTAGCCATGTCAGAGTATGTCCAGGAGAACCTGCAGAGAGGGTTTATCAGGAAATCCTCTTCTCCTGCCGGAGCAGGATTCTTCTTTGTTGCGAAGAAGGACGGTACCCTTAGGCCTTGCATAGACTTTCGGGGTCTCAACAGCATTACTGTAAAGAACCGTTACCCTCTTCCCCTGATTACGGAACTCTTTGACCGGTTACAAGGCGCCAAGTACCTCACCAAGTTGGATCTCAGAGGGGCCTATAACCTTATTCGCATCCGAGAGGGTGACGAGTGGAAGACGGCTTTTAACACCTGAGACGGGCATTTTGAGTACTTAGTCATGCCTTTCGGACTCTGTAACGCTCCAGCGGTCTTCCATTTTCCGAGACCTGCTCTATACCTGTGTCGTGGTCTATTTGGATGACATCCTCATCTTCTCTACTAACTTGGATCAACACCGTGCTCTTGTCCGCTTAGTACTCTCCCGTCTCAGGAAGAACCGTCTCTACGCTAAATTTGAAAAGTGCTTGTTCGACCGTACCAGTCTTTCCTTCCTGGGCTACATCATTTCTGCCAAGGGACTACAAATGGATCCTGCCAAACTGTCTGCCATCCTGGACTGGCCTCGTCCCTCTGGCCTTAAGGCCATCCAGCGATTCCTCGGATTCGCAAACTATTATAGACAGTTCATCCCGCATTACTCCACCCTTGTGGCACCAATTGTAGCCCTAACCAAGAAGGGGGCCAAACCGAAATCTTGGCCGCCCCAGGCCAAGAAGGCCTTCAGCGCTCTTAAGTCTGCCTTTGCCACTGCCCCAGTTCTGTCCAGACCGCATCCTACTAAGCCGTTCTACCTGGAAGTAGACGCTTCCTCTGTTGGTGCTAGTGCTTTGCTCATGCAAAAGACTATGAGAGGCAAGTCGGTTACTTGCGGATTTTTCTCTAAGACTTTCTCTCCCGCTGAAAGAAATTATTCTATTGGGGATAGAGAATTACTCGCCATCAAGCTGGCCTTGGAGGAGTGGCGGCATTTACTGGAAGGATCGGTACATCCCGTGAACATCTACACGGATCATAAAAATGTATCTTACCTCCAGTCTGCTCAGAGACTAAATCCCCGCCAAGCTCGCTGGTCTCTATTTTTTGCCAGATTTAACTTCTGGATCCACTTTCGTCCAGCGAGCAAGAACCTCAGGGCCGATGCCCTCTCTCGTTCGTCTGATGTCACAGGAGAGGAAGTCAAGCCACAGCACATTGTGCCCCCGGAATGTCTGGTCACCGTGGCACCTATAGACTTGCGTAACCTCCCTCCCGAAAAGACCTATGTTTCTTCCCGTCTTCGCCTAAAGGTTCTTAAGTGGGGACATTCTTCTCTTCTCACAGGACATCCTGGCGTCCAAAAGACTCTACAACTTATCTCCAGGAGATATTGGTGGCCATCCTTGGAGAAGGACATCTCTGAATTTGTACAGTCCTGCTCTGTATGTGCCAGAGACAAAACCCCTCGCCAAAGACCCGCCGGCTTTCTCCAGCCACTTCCCATACCAGAGACCCCTTGGTCCAATATCGTGATGGACTTCGTTACGGACCTACCACCATCTCACAGGAAAACTATAATTTGGGTCATCGTAGATCGCTTCTCGAAGATGGCGCACTTCATCCCGTTGCCAGCCTTACCATCCGCACCTCAGTTGGCCAAGCATTTCCTCCGACACATCTTCCGGTTACACGGCCTGCCTTCACATATTGTCTCCGATAGAGGAGTCCAGTTTGTGTCCAAGTTCTGGAGGGCTCTTTGTGGACGGCTTAAAATCAAGCTGGATTTCTCTTCTTCATACCACCCCCAAACCAACGGACAAGTAGAGCGGGTCAATCAAATCTTGGGCGACTACCTTCGCCACTTCGTTTCCTCCCGTCAAGACGATTGGGTCGACCTCCTCCCGTGGGCGGAGTTCTCCTATAACCACAAAGACTCTTCCGCCACCAACAAGTCTCCCTTCTTCGTGGTTTACGGTCGTCATCCTCTGCCTCCTCTGCCGTTATCCTCCTCCTCCGGTGTACCTGCAGTGGATGACCTGGTGCAAGACTTTTCTGCCATCTGGCGTGAGACGCGCCTTGTCCCTCTTACAGGCCTCATCCCGCATGAAAATCCAAGCGGACAAGAAACGTCGGTCTCCTCCTGTCCTGGTTCCTGGGGACAGAGTTTGGCTCTCCTCCAAGTACGTCCGCTTCAGGGTTCCTAGTTACAAGCTTGGTCCTCATTATTTGGGACCCTAGGATCCCAAATAATGAGGACCAAGCTTGTAACTAGGAACCCTGAAGCGGACGTACTTGGATCAATCCTGTGTGTTGGATCAATCCTGTGTGTTACCAACTCCATCTCCCTTCCTCCCTTAAAATTCCCAACTGTTTTCATGTCTCCCTCCTCAAGCCTGCGGTCTTTAATCGCTTTTCCCCCAATAATCTTTCTCCCACGCCTGTATCCGGTACCTCGGATGTCTTCTCCGTTCAGGAGATATTGGCCTCTAAATTGGTCAGGGGGAGAAGATATTTTTTGGTGGACTGGGAGGGCTGCGGTCCTGAAGAGAGATCCTGGGAGCCAGAGGAGAATATCTTGGACCGTAACCTCATCCTCAGGTTTCTGGGTACCAAAAAGAGGGGGAGACCAAAGGGGTGGGGTACTGTAACGCTGAGCACTCCAGTCCCTGCTTCTGGACCGGATCGCTCGCATCGTTCGTTTCAGATCCACTCACCTGTGCCCGCTTCGGCTCCCTCCTCCGCTCCCCCCTCACGTGGTTCCCGGCGCGCACGCCCCTGCACCATAGGGTGTGCGCGCGCCGGCTGTTTGAAATTTAAGGGGCCAGTGCACCAGTAATTGGTGCCTGGTCCAAACCTCCCTTCCTGTTTCCTGTGTCCGGTTTCCTGTTTCCTGTTTCCTGTGTCCTGTTTCTTATATAAGTGACCTGCCCCTTCCTGCCCTTGCCGGATCTTTGTTGCCTTGTTGCCTTAGTGAAAGCGTTATTTGTGTAATCCCTTGCCTGTTGCCGAACCCTTTGCTAACGACTACCGCCTCTGAACCTGTGCTGCCTGCCCTGACCTTTGCTACGTCTGACTACGCCTCTGCCTGTCCCTTTTGTACTACACCTATATCAGCAGTCGGTGAGGTTGAGCCGCTACCAGAGGACACGACCTGGTAGTTACCGCCGCAGCAAGCCCATCCCACCTTGCGGCGGGCTCTGGTGAAAACCAGTAACTACTTAGAACCGATCCTCCGGTACAGTCCACGCCAATCCCTCACTGACACAGCGGATCCACTCCTGCTACCAGTCCGGACCCTGACATTTGCTTACTGTATTTCCGTTGCTTCATGTTCTGGCTGTTGTTAGCTTTTTGTGGTGTCTAACCTTTAGGTTCTTCCTTGGCCTGGCTTCCTTTTGCCGATAATCAATCAAAGCATAAATGTCTTCTCCGATGAGTTTGATTGCGTTGCAAATCCAAAATAGGTGATTCTGAGTCTTGTAATTTTGCCATCCAGTGAAAAAAAAAAAACCTGCTGCTAACACTCAAAAAGTCCCCACATAAAATCTGGAAAAATAAATATAAATGTGCCGCTCCCTTCATTAAAGAAGTTAAACCATTCCCCTGTGGATTCTTTGTCTAAGAGGCCATCATTGATAGGTACATCCCAATGTAACCTTCTCTGTACTAGTTAATCTTTAATATACTTTCATGGGTTACAATATCCCACCAGACATTTATTTTCTTTTTGTATGAGGTGTCCCATTTTTCTAAAGACACTCTCAATATTACCCACTTGTCTTGTATCCTGTTTTTCAAAAATGTCATCCAAATGAACTGAACTATTTTCCAAATAGCCAGAAACTTTCATGGTTGTTGCACAAGTGGAAATATGGATAGTGCGATAGTGCAGTGGTAAACAATTATCAAGTTACTTGTGCACAAACCAATAAATACAGTGAATATTTTACAGCAGCAGCAACCACCTGGGAGGACCTTTTGCATCTCTATTCAAACCCTAAGCTGGACAGTAGGGATCGACCAATTATCGGCAATGCTGATATTTTGGTGGCCGTTATGCATTTTTCCCGGTATATCAGAATTGGCCCCTGAGGTTACCGATATTCCAGGAAAGTGCTGTACCAGAGTAATGCCTGCAGCTAGAAGCATCACCCCGGTACCAGCGTCCATAGCCGATGATCGGCTGTCTTGTAATGACAAATGATGCGGCTGAGAAGCCGCTCGGCTGTCATTACAAGGAGCGGGACGGGACGTCCCCCCCTCCTTCCCCCCGCCTTCTGCGGCTCACCCGGGTCTCCCGTCCCACCGGGAGACCTGGGCATCCTACCTCCACGGCCGCCGAAGAGAAGACCCGATCAAAGCCGCATTCGGCTCTGATCGGGTCTCCATGTAAAAACCCGGAAGTGATGTCATGACATCACTTCCGGGTATTCGGCGCCAGATTTAAAAAAAATGACAGCATTCAAAACAGCCAAACTTGGCTGTTTTGAATGCTTTTAAGTGCAGAGGAGGGGTTTGGGGTCTTTTAGACCCCCCAGATCCCTCCACAACTGTACCTGTGAAAAAATAAAAATAAAAAAAATGTTTTTTAAATGTCTGAAATTATCGGCCAATATCGGCCGATACCGATATCCGATTACCAAAATATCGGTATTGGTATCGGTATCGCCACTAAAAAACTATATCGGTCGATCACTACTAGACAGCTAGAGCCATTTTTATACAGCAAGATGATAATAGAGCATTCATAAATGGGACATAGAATCAGTTATGACACAAGCCTGGTTGCTGGCATAGGACTCTTAGTGGACAAATTTCCGAGGATCAGATCAATTCTGTTTAGAAGATTGCAATTGTTGGTGGAAACCGTAACTATGTTTGCGGATGTTTCACATGTAAAGCACAGAGCTTGGCTGTATTTGTTTTCCCGATGAAGCAGGCATTGAACCGTGAATGCGTCGAAGTTACAGCAAGCAATTAACTGCCCAAGTTTTGGCGGGGATGATGAGTGATGACACACAATATAACTTGATGTATTTGCAATATTGACATGCAGCAATTTTTTGTCTTTTAATAATACAGATATCTTTTTAATATGTGTATAATAGATTGATTTTACTTTATATATGGGGTACCTTCAAAGTCCTCTATTCTTTAGCTAGGATTTCTTTTGCATACAATTTTCATGGGATGTGGTAACAGATACATGGTGTCTAAAACATAGAATGCATCCTAAGGGATTCCAACATATACCCTGACAGTGTATACCCCTTCTCTAATCTTTAAAAACAAAAATTTGGCTTAACCACATTTTAAAGTTGGTCATACATGTGGGCTTTGATCAAAGCATCAAGAATATGTGCAGACCTGGAAATGTAAACATTCTCTACAGAGAGGGATATGCATTACTAGCAGAGAACATGTAGACTTGTGCAATGTTGTGCACTTCAATATTCTGTTATATGATGATAATTGCTGTAGCACCCTCTAGTGCAGTGTTTTTCAACCAGGGTTCCTCCAGAGGTTGCTAGGGGTTCCTTGAGCAATGGGCAGTTTCTGCCTCTCAGATAAGTTCCCCTGACACCATTGATCTTGTTAGCTATCTGGAAGAAGGTAATTCTTCCCAATGTCGACAAGTGTAAGGAGTATTCATCCCACTGACCATCACACTAATGCAGGGCTTTTATTCAGCAGGAACGTGGGGGGAACGCAGTTCCGGCACCTCCAGTCTGAATGTATGCAATGGCAAAGGGGTGCTAGGGCCAGTGGGGTGAGCTGAAGGGCCTACTGATGCTGGCTGCTGGGTTATCTATTGTTGCAGGGGTTAATCTATTGTTGCTGGTGGGCATTTTGTTGTGGGTGGGACATTTTTGCAGTGGAGGATTTATTGTTGCTTAAGGAAACTATTGTTGCTGGGGGGCTATTGTGGGGGGGGGGGCTAGTGTTGCAGGGGAGGATTTATTGGGGGGGGGGATTGTTGCAGGGGAGGATTTATTGCTGCTGGGGGCTAGTGTTGTTGGGAGTCTATTGTTGCTGATTGCAGGGGATCTATTTTACTGTTTTTTCTATCGTTGCAGGGGAAGATTTATTGCTGCTGGGGGGGATCTATTTTTTTTGGGGGGGGTCTATTGTTGCTGATTCCAGAGGATCTATTTTACTGCTTTTCTAGTTATCATTAACAAATTCCATAGAAGTTACCTAGAACCACAACATGATACTTGGTTCTGTATTTTCTAAAAGGGGGGTACTGGGAGGTGGGCAGAGGGTGGAACCAAAGGACAGCGCTCGGAGGTGGTTAGGGAGTGGAAACAAGGGATGACTCAGAAGAGGGGAGTACCTGCACCTATTCTCAGAGAAAAAAAGCCCTGCACTAATGTATCATGAGTTGTAAATATAGCCATTTTTAGCAGGGGTTCCCTGAGACCTGAAAATTATTTCAAGGGTTCCTCTGTGTTGAAAAGGTTGAGAAAGGCTGTTGTAGTGTGTGCTACTAGAAGTGAGAGCAGGTAAATTGTTTGATCCTGGGTCAGGGTTATTAGAGGCCAGGGCTTGACGACTCATCCTGGAAGCTCTCTAGTGCCTCCCCCTGTTTCTAGAATGTTGGATAATGTTTTAGAAAATTGTGGGTGGAAGCTAAGAAGGGTTGCCTTGAATATTTAGGGGCCTTTATCCCCCAGGTTGGGGGTCTGACAAGGAGCTAAAGAACTCTTAAATAGACATAAGCTATGCCAGAAGGGCAGTCGGATGGAAGATGGAGAAGCAGTGCTGATGGAGTCTGCCGGTGGCCCTTGCATGGTGCAGGGACGGACAAGGGGAGAGACTGCCAGCTGTAGCAGTGCTATCTTGAAGACAGTGTTGTACAAAGTCTTCATCAAACTTTGCCCTGGGGAATCTCCATGTGCATGTCAGTCAGGAGGACTGGGAACAGTAAAACAGCCAGGTTCGGCTGGCATTTTCTGCAAGCAGTGGAATTGGGATCAGAGGCCACAGGAAAGCAGAAGATGATGTGATATTCTGCTCACTCCTTATGTGTTATTTTGCCAAAAGACTGAGAGTTCCTGCCTATAATGGGCTGTTGCTGAACTGGAAGGAGTTACAGAGTGCGCGGGAACAAGCCTACTTTACAGAACTGCTGGCGCCAACAAGTCTGGAAGCTTGGAGGTGGAGCCACCCTGCATAGAGAGCCCGGCATGTTCAGCATGGGAGAGCCAAGGAGGAGTACATCATGGCCGGTTACCTTCAGCCCAGCGGCCCTTTTGTAAGCCTTTCTGGCAGGTACCGGATGGAAGATACCGGATGGCGAATACCGGAGTGCAGCTAGAGCACTGAGGGGGATTCGCTCTCAGCATGATCAATAGTACAGAGAAACTGTGCCTGTTATGCCCTGGGTGCAGGAAACCTACAGCTGCCATCAGAGCCTGGCTGAAGTGTGGCCACTGTGAAGCGCCTTTAGCTGTGCTGATGCCCAGCGATCTGCCATCAGTGACTTTTGCTGGGGACCTGTCACCCAGACTATTCCTGTGGGGGAGGCCAGAGAATAGCAGCAGTTCCGAGTAATATCTTCTATATAGGATCACATGTCTCTATGGTCATTTCAGAAGCCACGCCCCCCCCCACAGTTAGAATCACTCCCCTAGGCTCACATTTAAAGCCTTGATCACCCACAGGGTTAACCCCTTCCCTGCTAAAGGCATTATTACAGTAACAGTGCATATTTTTAGCACGGATTACTGTAGTAATACCACTGGTACCCCCAAAAGTGTCAAAAATGTCAGTTAGGGGTCCGATCTGTTCGCCGCAATGTCGCAGTCCCGCAAAAAATCGCAGATCGCCGCCATTATTAGTAAAAAAAACAAAAAAAACAATAAAAATTACATAAATCTTTGCCGTAGTTTAGTTAGTAGACGCAATAACTTTCAATCAAAATATGCTTATTGCGATTTTTTTTTTACCAAAAATATGTAGCAGAAAACAAATTGGCCTAAGATGTTAAAAAAATTAGATTTTTTATTTTTTATGTTTTTTGAGAATGTCATAAAGCAGAATGTGAAAAATATTTTTTGATTTTTTCAAAATTGTCGCTCTTTTTTTGTTTATAGCACAAAAAATAAATATCGCGCAGGAGATCAAATACCACCAAAAGAAAGCTCTATTTGTGGGGAAAAAAGGACGTACATTTCGTTTGGGTACAGCGTCACACGCCCGCGCAATTGTCCCTTAAATTAACGCAGTGCCGAATCGCAAAATAGGGCCTGGTCAGGAAGGGAGCAAATTCTTCCGGTCTTAAAGTGGTTAAATTGATGAAGAAATATGATTTTATTGAATATGTTTTATAACAGAAAGTAGAATATTTTTAAAAGTGTTGGTCTTTTTTAGTTTATATAGCAAAAAATGAAAAACCCAGTGATGATCAAATACCACTAAAAGAAAGCTCTATTTATGTGAAAAAATTATATAAATATAATTTGGTTACAGTGCTGCATGATCATGCAATTGCCAGTTAAAGTAGCGCAGTGCTGAATAGCTAAAAATGTTCTGGTCATGAAGGGAGTAAAATCTTCCAGAGGTCAAGTGGTTCAACAAAGTAAGTGTTCATGCACATGTGCAGTTTGGCTCATACAACATAAAAAACTGGTGGTTTTGGGTGCAAGGGAGGCACAGGTGCAGCGTACAGCCCACTGCCAAAATCAAAGTCAGGCTGAATTATATGGTGGCTGAACATTTCTGGCTGTACGTTACCCCTGTGCCTTGGGGGTGCCCACAAAACTCCAGCTTTTTTTACATTGCGTGCCACACTGCCCATTTCCATGAGCCGAGAAGTTACTCAATAATAATACTGCATATTACAAAAATAGAAAAAAAAAACATATTATAAAACTATTATAGAACTGATTGCCCATCCTTAGGTATCTTTAATTTTACCAATACCCAGGACAGAAATGTTATACTTCAGATTATCTGTCCTTAGATGTGGTGGATGCATTAGTTTTCATTTTTCAATATAAAACATTTTCTACAAGTATAGAAAAGATTCTGCTGATTCTTTTAGGAATCTTGTGTCCTTGTAACTTACTTAGCACTAAGGCCCCTTTCACACTTGTGCAACTTGAAAGTTGCGCACCTTTGAGGTGTGAATTTGACGCGACTTGAGGCAATGCCTGTGTAATCTTGAGGTCTATGGACTTCAGCTTGCATCAAAGTTGGAACAAAGTAGAGCAGAGACTACTTTGATGTCGCTGTGACTTGAAGTTGCACAGATATGAACGGTACCCATTGGAAATCATGGGGTACGACTTATCATGCGACTCTGCAGTCTCAAGTCGCAGGACAAGTCTCACAAGTGTGAAAGGGGCCTAAACTGAAATCTCAAACAATGTTATCTACCTATGTAGTGGAGATGAGAAGCAGGGGAGGCATCTCAAATTATGGGACCAGCCTTGAGTGACCATGTCATGCTGCTCCTCCATAGATACACTACAGTCCATTGTCACTCTAATCTACATGCGGGGCGCCGGACGCATGGAGTTCAATGGGGTTTTTTTTTTTTAATCACCTGATTAAAGCCAGAGGCTCTAATAGGCTTCGGCAGAGGGTGGACCCGGGGCTCAGAGCAGTGCGCCCCCCTGAGCCCACCCATTGTGTGACAATAGCGAATTAAAATTCGCTATTGTCACACGGATCCTCCTCCTGGCCAATCAGGAAGTGGGTCCGAGACCCGCTTCCTGATTGGCTGAAAGGCAAACCCCATGCCATTGGCCGAGGAGGAGGCGGGAGGACTGAGGACTCGAGGAGACGTGGGGACGCGGGGACTGAGGAGAAGCCGCCGCTGAATGTAAGTGCACTGGTCTCGGGGGGGGGGGGGCTTGGCACGCACGCACGCTGGTCACTCTGCATTGAAAGGGGGCACGATGATCTCTGCATTGAAGGGGGCACGCTGGTCTCTTCATTGGAGGGGGCACGCTGGTCTCTGCATGGAGAGGGGGCACGCTGGTCTCTGCATGGAGAGGGGGCATGCTGGTCTCAGCATAGAGAGGGGGCACGCTGGTCTCTGCATTGAAAGGGGGCACGCTGGTCTCTCTGCATTGAAAGGAGGCACGCTTGTCTCTGCATTGAAAGGGGGCACGCTGGTCTCTGCATTGAAAGGGGGCACGCTGGTCTCTCTGCATTGAAAGGAGGCACGCTTGTCTCTGCATTGAAAGGGGGCACGCTGGTCTCTGCATTGAAAGGGGGCACGCTGGCCTCTCTGCATTGAAAGGAGGCACGCTGGTCTCTGCATTGAAAGGGGGCACGCTGGTCTCTGCATTGAAAGGGGGCACGCTGGTCTCTGCATTGAAAGGGGGCACGCCGGTCCCTGGGAATTGAAAGGGGGCACACTGGTCTCTCTTCATTGAAAGGGGGCACGCTGGTCACTCTGCATTGAAGGGGGCACACTATACCTTAATTACTGAAGGCGCCTTTCACACTTTTGTGACCTCAAAGTCACGCAATTTTTTACAGCGTTTTTTGCCACAAAGCAATGCCTATTACATTTTTCTGTTTGCGCCCCCCCCCCCCCCCCCCCAAAATTTTGAGCACCAACCGCCACTGATCACCAGTTATAATTAAAGGGGAAAAAAGCCTGAAAAATTAAAACGAATGAAGTCACTGCATCTATAGACTGATGCTACATTTCTGTTCTTGGGTTTAGATACACTTTAAAGCAAAAAACAAATTACACTGCTTACAGAGCCAGTCGCACATTTTCCAAAATATGCATGTGAGATCCCAAACCTGTGCAGAACCTGAGATGTCATTTTAGGCTGAATGAATTAAAAAGAGATTGCCTGCAGTCTTACTAACTAGGATTTGTAAAAATACATCCCATAAGGGTCACCCAGAATTTTTATTTTAATGTTGCTATTAGGGAAGAAAGGGCACTGCATACATTACCATGAAATCTTCAATAAAACATCTGTTATCTTATTTCCATTACATGACTCAGTCTTTTGAGAACAATAGGACATTTTGAACTCAGGATGGTCATCAAGGACACTGTCCCTTGAAGATTAGCCTTTAAAAGGTCTTGATTCCTGCATGGGGCAGGCAAATAACAAAAGCTAGGGAAATAGTGCATCTTCCTACAGGCACTATTCAACCGAAGAACCACATATATAACCTTTTTAGTATTAATATGGCATCTGTCTCTTAGAAGGGGACATTCCTTCCACAGACCACTAATGTAAGGAGCATACTTCCTTCTGACCACCAGTAAAAGAGGTCCTTCTCCCACTGACCACCATTGTAAGGGAATCTTTCCCCACTGACCACCATTGTGAGGGAATCTTTCCCCACTGACCACCATTGTGAGGGTGTCTTTCCCCACTGACCACCATTGTGAGGGTGTCTTTTCCCACTGACTACCATTGTGAGGGTGTCTTTTCCCACTGACCACCATTGTAAGGGAATCTTTCCCCACTGACCACCATTGTAAGGGAATCTTTCCCCACTGACCACCATTGTGAGGGTGTCTTTCCCCACTGACCACCACTGTGAGGGTGTCTTTCCCCACTGACCACCATTGTAAGGGAATCTTTCCCCACTGACCACCATTGTAAGGGAATCTTCTCCCACTGACCACCATTGTAAGGGAATCTTTCCCCACTGACCACCATTGTGAGGGTCCTTCTTCTGCTGTCCACCATTATAAGAAGTTATTTAGCCTCTGACCACCAATAAAAGGGGTTCTTCTCCCTCTGACCACTGGTATTAGAAGTCCTTCTCCCACTGACCATCAGTGTAATAGGGCACTTCTCCCCTAAATATAGATACGAGGACACACTACAATTTTCACTGTTGCATTCCTCTGACCACTTTTAAATTTTTGGCCAGCATTCTTTCTTTTGACCACTGGTGTAAAGGAGTTCTTTTCTCGCTTACCAACAAAGTGTGGGGGTCCTTCTCCAACTGACCTTCATTGTAAGGGGTTCTTCTCCTTCTGTTCACCATTATAAGAGATTCTTTCCCCATTGCATGCCTTGTCTATGGCTAGCTTGAAACCTCCTGATTGGTTAATTTCTAAGCCAAGAACTTTTTTTTGTTTTTTTGTTTTTCCTTCAGAACACCGTGATTTTTTTTATTTTTATTATGTTGATAGATAGTGCCCATGTTGCACCGTATTTCTCCAGCACTTTTAACCTGTCTTGTAGGCTGTTGGGCACAGTAGTAGAAGATCATCTGCATAAAGCAGGAAAATCACCTTATGGCACTTTTCCACTGCAAGTACCGGCTAGTACCGGCTCGGCTCTACTTGGCCCTGCTTGGCCCGGTTTGCTTTTCCACTGCGGTACCGCATGGTATAGTGTTGGAACGGTTCGGTACGGTACGGTATAGGTTTGCTTTTCCACTAAAGTAGTACTAAAGTTAAGTGGGTGGGATAACAACAGGGTGGGTGTGATACTCTGACCAATCAGTGGCTAGTAGTGACTGCATGTAAAGGATTGTGGGATATGGTACCAGTTTGGTACCTGTTGGAACCACAATCGAGTAGGTACTGTTTTTTCAGAGCCGTACCGTACCGTACCGTTCGGTTCCATGCAGTGGAAAAGCAAACATATACCGTACCGTACCGAACCGTACCGAACCGTTCCGACCCTATACCATGCGGTACCAGCAGTGGAAAAGCACAAAAGCGTGCCGAGCCGGTACGGTTCTATGCAGTGGAAAAGCGCCATTAGTGTCATGTAAAGTTAGCCCAGGTTTTGGGGAGGATTCTACAGCTGCAACCAGTTCATTGATGTATGTGTTGAAGAGAGTTGGGTTTAAACTGCCATCATGCCTTCCTCCACAGGTCTTTCAGAAACGCTCTGTTCTTTTCCCATTTATCTTTACACTGTAGCTGTTAACAGAAAATTAACTCTTGATGACTTCAAATGTTTTCCCTCCTATAAGGCTCCTTTCACACTATCCGTCCGTCGGACGGATTCCGTTTTTCTCAGCGGGGGATCAAGCCGCCGATCACCCGCTGAGCAGGAGGATGACAGCTGTTTTCCGCACTGTGTGCGGAGACACAGCTGTCACAGCCCTATAGATCTCTATGGGGGAATCGGATGGGAACGGACCGTCGGTCCGTTCTCATCCAATCCCATCCGATCCGATGTGCTGGACGGATGAAAAATAGGGTTTCCATCCATCCAGATTTGACGGATCGGATCGGGTGTCAGTGGACATGTCTCCGCTGACATCCGATGCCCCATAGAGATGCATGGGGGGACCGTTCAGATCCGCCAAAAAAACGGACAGGCGGATCTGAACGGTCCGCCTGTGTGAAAGGGGCCTAAGGCCCCTTTCACACATACAGTCCGTTCAGTTCATCAGTTCAGTCACGTCAAAATGTATCAGTTTTCCATCCGTTTTTCATCAGTTGTCATCCGTTTTTTTATCCGTTTTTAATCTGTTTTTCATCCGTTGTCATACGTTTTTCATCTGTTGTCATCCGTTTTTCATCCGATCCATTTTTTTGACGGATGAAAAATAAGGCATTCATCTGTTCAAAAAAACGGACATTGACGAAAGCGGATGAAAACGGATGTTAACTGATGATCATCCGTTGTCATCCGTTTTTACATAGAGATACATTGATGTCCGTTTTTCATCCGTCAACGGATGGATGAAATACAGACAAACGGACACACGCAACAAATTTCCGCCGACCGGTCGTCCGTCTTTTGTCCAGAGTTGTGTCTTGTTGGTTGGAATGCGCTCTAGACTGCACACAAATTTTCCCGCACGACAGAATTCTACTTCAGAAGTGATGTCATGTGTTGGATTGCTTTCTTTGTGTTCTTTCATCTCTGAGCATGCCTAGTCTTGCTCATAAGATTTTTCACCATCGAAATCTGTACCAATGAGACGAAAATCGGCCGTGTTTTGACGGTCAGCAAAAACTATATAGCCTGCACACCAGGATTTTTTCGGCCGAAAAGTCGGAGCCGGTTGTCGGAAGCATCATACTAACAAGCCGAAAATCGGCAGATCGGTTATCGGACGAAATTTCCCGGCCGAATTTCTACTCGTGTGTACGGGGCTTTGCACTCTCCAGCAAATTGAGGAACACTGAATTGAAGGCCTTCCTAAAGTCCACAAAACAAGCAAATATCTTTCTGTGTTTTGTATTGTGAACATGGTTTTTGGTGAGACTGTACAGAGTATAGATGTGGTCTGTGGTTTCATGTTTTGGCATGAGCCCTGCCTGACTTCTGCTGAGGATGTTATGCTGTGTAAGGCTCGGTTCACATTTATTTGCAGCCTGTTCCCGCATCGCACACGCACCCCCGGCAGTTCACACTGCCATATGAGATACGCTGGGGGTGTCAATGTAATCTTAACGACACCCCCAGTTTGATCGCATATCGCAGTGCGATCGTGCAGTTCGCACAGGAGCGGATCGCACAAGTGTGAACCGCTGTGCGATCCGATCCTGATGCGGCTGCAAAAATGCCTCCTGTGCGTGTTTGCTGCGGGTGCGATGCGAATTTAGCCATACAAACTGTATGGCTAAACTCGCACCGCACAGCTGATCGCATGTAATGGTGGAGCAGTGCGCTCCGACATTACATGCGAACCCGGCACTCGCAGAAGTGTGAACCGGGGCTAAAGGCCCGTACATATGTGCAGATTGTCGGCCGAAAAGATTCAGCCGACGACCGATCGGCCGATTTCCGGCTTGTTAGTATGATGCTTCCGACAGCCGACAGCGCACTTACGGCCGAACAGAATCTGACGTGCAAGCATTAAAATTTTTGTATGCCAACACCAGAACGGCCGATTGTTAGCCAGTCAGTACAGAATTCGGCCGACAGACAGCAGATTTGCAAGACTGGGCATGCTCAGAAAAGAAAAAACACAGGGAAAGTTAACCATCACATGACATCACTTCTGCAGTCGGCGGACAAAATTCGTGTGCAGTCTTTTGCACTTTTCAGCGGACAGGACAGCCCGGGGACAAAAGACAGCCGATCGTTCAGCCGACTATCGGTACGTGTGTACGGGGCTTTAGGAAGCTGATTATTTTATTCAGAAAACTGTTGAATATTTTCCTAGTTTGCTGCTGACACATATCCCTCTGTAGCTGAATGGATCCTACTGGTACCCACTCGTATGGATGAATGTTATGAGGCCTTGGTTTCAAACTTGAGGCTCCATTCACACCTGAGCATATCGTTTCCAGGCATTTTTTCTGCCCTTTTTTTGGTGTTTTTTGGGTTTTTTTGCAGGTGTTTGGAGGCAGACCTTGACATCTGACCAAAAATGCTTGCAATCTGCCAAAACAGAAGATCATGTGCTTTTTTAAGCTTCAGGCGACAAAACGCTCATATGAGAACAGGGGTCATTGAAATGAATAGGATTTTGCTTGTTGGGGCGTTTTGGAACTTCAGAGATGAACGTTTTACGAGCTGAAAAACGCTCAGGTGTGAACAAGGCCTAAGGCTGCATTCACATGTCAGCGTTTGGATCGCGGGCAGAACCGCCACGGTTCCGCCCGCGATCCGGAGATTATTGCAAATCGCGGGACGCCTAGCGTTGCACGTTGATTTGCAATAGCCCCCCAAACGCCGAGCGATGTTGCCGCGATTTCCGCCTGCCGAATCGTGGCAACATCGCGCAAACAAAATCGCGGGACGCAATACGCTCCAAAGAAGCTCTTGTACTTCTTTGGAGCGTATTGCGTCCCGCGATTTTGTTTGCGCGATGTTGCCACGATTCGGCAGGCGGAAATCGCGGCAACATCAGTCGGCGCAATGATTCCTGGGAGCGATGACGTTCAGCTCCCAGGAATCATTGCAGAGCCAGGAAGTGACGACGGGCCGCGGCCGAGGAAGGAGGAAGAAGGAAGTAAGGTAAGTATATTTTCTTCGCTACGAGGTAAGTAAAAAAAAAAAAAAAAATATGTGATTATCCATTTCTTTTTCAGGTGACCCGGAGCGAGAAGATGGAGGTAAGTATTAAAATAGGGTGGAACTCCACTTTAATGCAATGGAGAGCAGCTATAGTAGGCCTGAGCTGAAGACAGCACCTGCCAAAGGGGTTGTGGACTGCGGCCTGGCTGATCTAATAAAAAAAAAGGGAGCTTGCTGCTGTACAGACGAAGGCCCTAAGCTGACGCTAGTCCTTCGTAACCTGTCCCTATCGCTAATACTGTCCCTGACAGACGGGGATGCTCTCCCTACACTAACCACTTTGCCAAAGTGCGCCAAAACCTGGCAAAGGGAATTTAAAAGGCACTGTGTGACCGAAGATGGCCACTATGGTCACCTGGATGAAGCGTAGCCAACCAGAATGCTACTTCCTGGACCTGCATAAACCATAGATAAACTGAGGGTCCCTAGACATCCACTCCAGCTTCCATACCACTCCAGTTGAGCACCATCTGCAGTGGAGAAAACAGACTGCACCTGCGGTATGGCGTTTTTGGGACATCGATCTTCAAACTCTCCCTAATATCAATGGTCAGTGTAGGCAGGTGATCAATCCACCACTGCTCACTCCTTAAGAAAGCCCAGAGTTGTATAAAGTACTCGAAACCCATACTTGAGTAAAAGTACATGCGCTCGATCAAAAAGTGACTTGAGTAGAAGTGGAAGTGCTCGATCAAAAAGTGACTTGAGTAGAAGTACTAAAGTATTCAACATTTTTTGTACTTAAGTATTGCAAGTAGTTTTTTAAAAAATTTTGCTACTCAAGTACTGAAAGTAAAAGTACCAGTAGTTTTGAAAAAAAAAAATTACTACTCAAGTACTGAAAGTAAAGTACAAGTACTGTGTTCTGTAGTTATTAAAGAAAGAAGTCAAAAGTTTGAACATCATATTGTTTTTTATTATTTCAAATGCAGCTTTTATTTATACATACAGTAGCATTTATTTTCGTATGCCCTGATAATACACGTGTTTTGAGCTTCATGAAACCTGCCATCTACTGTTCTGGCAGTGGTAATTTTTATAATTGTAACGAGTAACTATGCAGCACAAAAAAAAATATCGGAGTAGAAGTATTGAAATCATCGAAAAAATGTAGTGAAGTAAAAGTGGAAGTAGGAGAAAAAATTCTACTCCAGGAAAGTACAGATACCGCCTTTCGGTACTTAAGTACAGTAGTGAAGTAGTTCTACTTAGTTACTATACATCTCTGAGAAAGCCCAACCTCTGGAGGAACCAAGGTTGAGAAAGGCTACCTAAAAGAGGTGACAGGGAATAGAGGCAAGACCTGCCCCTAGGATGAGAAGACAAAGATTATCCAACACTTAAGAAGAAAAATAGGGAAATCACATATCTAATGCAATAAAAACGGAAAATTGTATCATACTTACCGTAATTTTCCTTTCCTGGTGCCTATCCATGGCAGCATACTAGTGATAGAGCTCCGCCTCGACTCCACCTTCAGGATCAGTGAATAGCATAAATTAAAAGGTATAGCCCCCCCCATCATTCTCCGTAAATAGGAAAACCGAGGGAGGGATAGTATGCTGCCATGGATAGGCACCAGGAAAGGAAAATTACGGTAAGTATGATACAATTTTCCGTTTTCCTGGTGCCTCCATGGCAGCATACTAGTGATAAATAACTAGCTTACACGGGTGGGATAATGCTTAATCAAAAAATAAAGTTTAATTAGACAAAGACATTGCTGCTTGAACAACTCGTCTTCCAAATTCAACCGTCGTTAGGGCCCCTGGATCAACTCTATAGTGTCTGAGAAACGTGTGCTGTGACGACCAAGATGCCGCCCTGCATATTGTCTCCAATGAGACGTTTGCTCTCGTTGCCCATGAAGTTGACACTGCCCTTGTTGAGTGTGCGTTCACTCTGGAAGGAACATCCATGTTTTGTGCAGTATAGGCCTTTTGAATGGTCTTGACTACCCAGGATGCCAAGGTCCTTTTTGAGGCTTCCTTTCCTCTGTTTTTACCCCAAGGAATCACGAAAAGCTTTTCCGAGTTCCTGAAGGCTGCTGTCATTTCCAGATAGGCTTTTAATATCTTGGGAACATCTAGTTCCTGACACGAATCTGAGAAGACTGGTAATGCCCATGGTTCACTTAAGTTGTCTGGTGTAGTCAC
Organism: Pelophylax lessonae; assembly: GCF_965119305.1. Classification (NCBI taxonomy): domain Eukaryota; kingdom Metazoa; phylum Chordata; class Amphibia; order Anura; family Ranidae; genus Pelophylax; species Pelophylax lessonae. Next base: position 37,860,760 of record NC_138771.1, on the reverse strand, counting down.
TTTCGGAGTAAAACCTCGAAGAGGCCGTAGCTCCACTCTGTCAGGAAAAAACGATATATGCTCCTCCCCTATTCCTAGGGAGTGCAAGTCTGAAATTCTTTTGCCGGAAGTGATCGCCACTAGAAAAACTGTCTTCAAAGTCAGGTTCCATAGCGAAATTTGCTCCACCGGCACAAAAGGGTGTTTGGACAGCATCTCCAGAATCAGAGGAAGGTCCCACTGAGGAAAGGGACTTCTACTTGGAGGACGAATCTTAAGAACTCCTCTGAGAAAGGTGATTACCAGCGGATTATCTGCCCATCTGATGCTGGTTGCCGCTGAAATCGCTGACACCTGAACTTTAAGTGTACTCAAGCCGAGACCCCTGTCTAGGCCAGACTGAAGGAAGGCCAATACATTTGAAACAGAAGGCGTGATGGGATCAAATTCTTCTGTTTCCGCGTAGGACACAAACCTATTCCAGATCTTAGCATATACGGAATTGGTTGCTGGCTTTTTGGCTTTGAGGAGAGTATTGATGACTTGCTGGGAGCATCCTAAGGATTCAAACCGCCTCCTCTCAACAGCCATATTCGAAGGTTCAGAGTCTGTGGTCTTGGATGGAACCTCCCCCCCTGTGATAGTAGGTGAGGAAAGGGGGGAATCTTGATCGGGGAGCATACGCTCATGCGTAGGGCCAATGGAAACCAAGGCCTCTTCGGCCAATACGGAAGGATTGCCAGTATCTGTACTGGTTCCCTCGTCAATCTCAGTAAGAACCTGTGAATTAGGGGACGTGGTGGAAAGGCGTAGCCTGTCGTGAACCGCCATGGGCAGGACAGAGCATCCACTTCCTCCGCTTGCGGGTAAGGGAGACGTGAGAAGAAACTCGGGAGCTTGGAGTTCTCTGGAGTTGCGAATAGATCTACTTGTGGGAGATCCCATAGGCTGAGGATCTGCTGAAAAATGTGCGGATGTATTGCCCATTCGTTGGTGTCCTCGAAGTCTCTTGATAAATGATCCGCCACTGTGTTCAATCTGCCTGGTAGATAGGCTGCTCTGAGGGCCACCAGATACCTTTCTGCCCAGATCATAATGGGCTCTACTTCCCTCAGGAGGGTCCTGCTGCGGGTTCCTCCCTGCTTCTGGATGTATGAAACCGCTGCCCTGTTGTCTAGGCGTAGTAGGACCCTCTGCGCCCTCACCTGAGGAGCTAGTGAGGTTAGTGCCATGAATGCCGCCCTCAGCTCCAGAATGTTGGAAACCAAGCCTTTCACCGGAAAGGACCATCTCCCCTGAATCTGTATTGTTTCGCAATGCGCTCCCCATCCCTGGCTGCTCGCATCCGATGTGATCATGGTCCAGGAATGAGAACCCAGATGGTGAGGTTTGGCGAGATTCTCCGGATCTGTCCACCAATGAAGGCCTCTGCGCATTATCGATGTTATCTGGATCGTTTGCGAGAGTTGACGTGTGCGCCACTGGGACAGGAATCCCGACTGAAAGAACCTCAGGTGCCAATGTGACCATGGCACTAGAGGGATGCAGGAAGACATTGAGCCGATCAGACTCATACATTGTGAAGCTGACATGTAGTCCCTTCCTATGGCATGAAGTGTCTTTTGAATTATTGCTGTTGCCTTCATTTGGGGTAGAGAGACCGTGCCTCTGGCCGTGTTGAATTCTGCCCCTAAGTATACCATCACCTGGGTTGGAGATAGTTGACTCTTCTGCCGATTTACTAACCACCCTAGATCCTTCAGGGTTTGTAGTAGAATGTCCCTGTGGAGAATCAATTTCCGTGGACAGTCGGCTAGGAGGAGGATATCGTCCAGGTAATGATATACTCTTAATCCTTTCTCCCTTAGGGGGGCAAGGGCCGATATCAAGACCTTTGTGAAGACTCTTGGGGATGTGCACAGGCCGAAAGGCAGAGCTTGAAATTGTAGGTGGACATGACCTACTGCGAACCTTAGATATTTTTGGAAGGCGGGAAGTATAGGAATGTGTAGGTAGGCATCTTGCAGATCCACAGATATCAACCAATCCATAGGCTGTACTGTTTGGATTATTGTCTGTAAAGACTCCATCTTGAATCTTTCCAGATGAATATAGCGGTTTAGACCTTTCAAATCTATAACCGGCCTCCAACCCCCTGTCTTCTTCTCCACCAGGAACAGGGTTGAATAGAAACCTGTGAAGCGTTCCCCATAGGGTACCGGTACCGCCGCTTGTTGAAGTTGAAGTGAAACTAGAAAGTCCTTTAAGGCCTGTGCCTTCTGTGGGGATGATGGTAGTGTCGTCTTTTTGTAAGTCGCCCGAGGTGGTTGCTGTTGGAATGTCCAGAAGTGACCGTAACGGATGGTAGAAAGGACCCAAGGGTCCTGGCATTTTGTCATCCAATTTGGTAAGAAGTGGCGAAGTCGGGCTCCCACTGGATCGGTCACTTCTTTTCTGGCGTCAAAAGGACTTTGTCTCCCCTTGTGGGGTAGTGAGATTTTTATTTTTTCTGGATGCAAGAAAGGAAGACTGGGTACCTTTCCAGGGCCTCTTATTGTCCCTGAATGGACGGGTCTGTCTGTAGCCTCTAGAATTTGACTGGCGGAACCTTGAGAGGAAACCCCTTGTTCTGCGTTCCTTCCTATCTTGTGGAAGAATACCAGTCTTTCCTCCAGTGACCCTGGAAATGGCCTTCTCCAATCTTTCACCAAATAGCGATTTACCATCAAAAGGTATTTTGCACCAGCTCTGCTTTGATGCCAAGTCAGCCGTCCAAGGCCTCAACCATAGTGCCCTCTTAGCCATCACTGAGTGGAGCATTGAACGAGAGGCGCACCTAATTGTGTCAATGGCGGCTTCTCCCACGAAGTCTGCCGCTAACTTCAATTCCTCAAGTGACTTGATAATATCCTCTTTAGGGACATCCTGTCGCAGAGCTGTCTCAACGTTGTCAGTCCAGGAATGAATGGCACTTGAGACTGAAGTCAGCGCAATAGCGGGCTTACAAGCTGCCCCTGCGGCCAGATAGCCTCTTTTTAGGTCAAGATCAATGCGCCTATCCAATGGATCTTTAAATGAAGTTGAATCTTCCATTGGAAGGGTCATGTTCTTCGCTAGACGCACCACCGCTGCATCCACTACTGGCATGGAGGATAAGGCTTGTATTCCTTCTTCCGGCAACGGATAAAATTTATTCACTCTGTTGAAGGAGAATTTTTTATCTGTCTTACTCCATTCATTCTCAATCACTTCCCTTATTTCTCCCATTAAAGGGAAAGCGACTTGTTTCCTCTTGAGAAAAGGGAAATATGACTTTGACTTAGGCCGGGTTTCCGCTGGTTCATCCCAGGCGATGGCCTGCTTAACCGCCTGAATAAACGGCTGAACTAAAGCAAAGTTGAAACCTGAAGGCTCTTCTTCATCTGAAGATTTGTCCGAATGTTCCTCCGAGGAAGGATCTCTAGTGGCTGGAACTGCGCTAACAGTGATAGCGGAAGGACCTGCGATCACCGGATCCGATTCCTGTGGCTGAGAAGCCTGTGGTATAGGACGAGCTGGGATGGTGGACATCAGCTCTGAAATTGAGTCCTTCATTGTTTGTTTAAGTAGATCAACTACTTGGCGGCTCTCCGTGTCACAACTGGCCGCATAATCCCTGAGACAGTCTTTACAGACCAGCTTTCTCGGGAGGGGTTCCGCGCCACAAGACCAGCACTTTTTTCTCGAAGAATAATGTGGTGAAGGAGAGCGATAACGGCTTCTGGATCTTGATCTCTCTGGGTATCTTGAGGAATGTGACCTGCGATCAGGACTGTGGTCATCCCGTCTTCCCGATGACTTTTGAGATCTCTTCGATGGTACTGGACTATGACAAACCAAAAATAATGGATGTCAATGGCGCACTCTTTTTTTTTTTTTTTTTTAATACTCACGAAAAGTTGGTCCCATACCTATTACGGTCAGGTGGATCTTGGTTTCGTGAGGAATGACTCATGGTAAGGGCAAAAGGATCAGCTGAAAAGGGAAAAATTATAAAAGAAAAATATGTATACAAATATATATATACATATATATAAAGGAAAGGTAAGAACGACAGCCTGAAATTACCTACCGAGTGAGAGCAAACAAAAGGGGTCTGCAGGGCAAGGCTAGCTGAAACCGAAGACACTACCACTCTAAACTTCCTGCCTTAAATACCTCAAGCTCCACCTCCACCTGAACCGAGGTACCAATAGGATACAGGAAAGCCTTTAATCGGATCCCCCCCTTTTCTTTTTTTTTTTTTTTTTTTAGTACCGCCTCTTTAAGGGAACAGCCAAGTATGCTGTCCCTAATCCATTGCCAAATTTAACCTCCCCAGTCTGTTTCCTGATATAATCATTTGTAAAAATGTACTTGTTTTAAATTATCATTAATCTATATTTTATTTGTCCTTTTTCCCTTCTTTTTTTTTTTTTTTTTTTTAAGACCACGGCAAAATGGCCGCCGTGATCTCTACCGCGCATGCGCCGCCGCCGCGAAGTTACCGCGCATGCGCAGCCGCCGCCGCAACCCGACGTGTCGCCGCACCGCTGCTCCCACCGAAAAAATGGCCGCATCGGGAGTCAATGCGCATGCGCCGACCGTCGCGTCATCACAGCGCGACCGGCGCGAACGAGACACGAGGACGCCACGGCCCCAGGACCCGACATGGAAACCCTCGGTAGAAAGGAAAATAAATGCTAACAAAGGATACAAGGCACAAACCCCAGGTACAGCTTAAATAAAAGCAGGCATATTAAAATGAATAAATAGTGGGAAAATTCTACCTAAAGGGGAGCCAGTACAGGAAACAAACACACCATAGTAGACAAAACAGAAAAGCCAGGACAGACTGCTGATCCTTCTGCCACCATAACTTCCACCTCATATGTAATGATTTCCATATACATACGTATCAACACAAATGTATTTATATATGCATATAAATATATCTTTAGAAAAGACGGCATATTTGTTCCACGTTAGGAAACGCCGTTACTCACAGACCCCAGAAGATCCACAGAAGGGGTTCCCAGTCTTATTAGCGCGTTTAGCGGCCCAAGAACAGGGACTGCACACGGGAGAGGCTGAACCCGGTGGAAGCTGCCCGTTTTCACAGGCAGAGGTAGGGACATACTGCCATCTTCACTGCTCAAGAGGTATGAGGAAAAAAAGGAGAATGATGGGGGGGGCTATACCTTTTAATTTATGCTATTCACTGATCCTGAAGGTGGAGTCGAGGCGGAGCTCTATCACTAGTATGCTGCCATGGAGGCACCAGGAAAACAGTTTACGGCTGAACTCCAAGCAGATATAAAAGGCACTAATCAATGCAGCTATAGTATTTTTTTAAAAGCAAGCAGTGTTAGTACTTGGATTTGACTCGGTATCAGACTCTTACATTATACAGTACAGTCTGTAAAGCAGAGTTTACAGAGGAGGAGGAAAACACAGCACAAGGAGACAGTCATTTGTGATATAATGCATGCAAACATACTGATAGGAAGACAGAGCAAAACAAGAGGGATGATCTCATCAGTGTGCTGCTTCTCCTTTCACTGTCCAGCCACAGGGTGTGGGTGGGGGATGAGACCTGTAAGTGAAAGAGAAACTTCAGCAGAGAATAAAAATACAAATGCTTTGGCAGGTAAAAGAGCTCCCTTATATGTATCTGTATATTTAGCTGTTTGCCTTGAGTGTAGCTTTAGCTTTTACATGGTCACAGTAGTTACATAATCAGGAATCCATAGTGCTTACTTACATACATAGTTACATAGTTAGTGAGGTTGAAAAAAGACATCAGTCCATCCAGTTCAACCTATGATGTGTGTGTATGCTTGCTGTTAACCGTACATTGTATACCCCTGTATGTTGTGGTCTTTAACCACTTAAGCCCCGGAAGATTTTACCCCCATTCCGACCAGGGGGTATTTTGCGATTCGGCACTGCGTGACTTTAACGGACAATTGCGCGGTCCTGCGACGCTGTACCTAAACGAATTTGGCGTCCTTTTTTTTCCACAAACAGAGCTTTCTTTTGGTGGTATTTGATCACCTGTGCGATTTTTTGATCACGCGCTATAAACAAAAAAAGAGCGTCAATTTTGCAAAAATAGCAATATTTTTCACATTTTTTTATATGAAATTCCCCAAAAAAAAATGTAAAAATCAAAATTTTTTAACATTTTCGGCCAATTTGTTTTATGCTACCTATGTTTGGTAAAAAAAATCGCAAAAAGCGTATTTTGATTGGTTTGCGCAAAATTATCGTGTTTACTAACAAAGGGAAAGATTTTTGTCATTTTTGTTGTTTTTTTTTTTAACGCGTAATGGCGGCGTTTTTTTTGCGGTACTGCGACATTGCGGCGGACAGATCGGACCCTTGACTGACATTTTTGACACTTTTGGGGTTACCAGTGACATTTCTACAGTAATCAGTGCTATATATATGCACTGTTACTCTAAAAATACACTGGTAGTGAAGGGGTTAACTTTATTTGGGAGGGAGGGGCTGTGTGTGTCCCTAGGGGCGTGCTTTCTACTGTGATTGGCTGTGGCTTGAGCTGTAAGGACACTGATCAACGGATCTACATAGTAGATCCATGTGATCAGTGTCTTTACAGCGAGGAGAATGACAGGTGGCTTGTTTACACAAGCTGCCTGACATTCTCCCTCTCCCCCGCCGATCGCCGAGTGGCCGGCGGACATCGGGTCCGCTGGTCAAACGCGCGGGGGGGTCCGTGACCACGCAGGAGCGGGAGCGCGCCTCCGGCGGCGCGCGCTCGCTCCCTAGACCCTCACAAGCAAGCAACGTAGCCCTACGTTAGTTTGCCTGTGAGGGGCTGACCGCCGACGTAGATAGTCGTGCGGCGGTCGGCAAGTGGTTAAGGTGCCCATCTAATAGTTTTTTAAAACTATAGATGCTCCCTGCTGATACCACTGCTTGTGGAAGAGAATTCCACATCCTTACTGCTCTTACAGTGAAGAACCCCCTGCGTATTTTAAGGTTAAACCGCCTTTCCTCTAGTTTTAGTGAGTGGCCACGTGTCTTATTGTATTCCCTTTCTCTGAATAGTTTGTTCCTTATGCTAGGGTCGCCAGTACAATATTGGTACATTGATATCATATCCCCCCTCAATCGTCTCTTCTCCAGAGAGAATAAGTTCAGTGCTTGTAGTCTTTCCTCATAGCTGATGCCCTCCATTCCCCTAATTATTTTTGTTGCCCTTCTCTGGACTCTTTCCAATTCCAGCACATCCTTCCTGAGGACCGGTGCCCAGAACTGGACAGCATACTCCAGATGTGGCCGGACCAGAGTCTTGTAGAGAGGGAGAATACTCTGACCAGAGACTGGGAGTTGTATTTGAAAGCTTGGTCACCATAGATGCATATGTGCAGTGTGTGGTCATTAATGCCTCGTACACACGTTCAGATAATCATACGAAAATAATCGCTTTCGACTTGATCGCACGATAATCTGATCATTAGTACACAGCTTTTGACAGCCGATCACGACATTTCATCCAACAAAATCCAAAGGGACGAACACAAAAACATCTGTCGTACGATAGCCTAGCGAACGACAATCATTTAATCAGTACAGAATGCGTCCGCTAAAAATCGATCGACAAAGACCGCGCATGATCAGAAACACTAAAATAGCACGGAAAAAGCCTGGCTGCCATTGTTTTTGTTTTGCACCATCTGATACGTAGCTACACAACCAGGAAGCTTTTTCGGAATCGTACGAAAAAAATCCTACGTTTATATGCATTGTTGAATTTGATATTAGTGTCATGCAACAAAATGCGAACGATAAGTCGTCCGATTATCTGAACGTGTGTACGAGGCATAAGGCTCAACTTCCTTCCTAACACACATATGCGTTATGCAACTCCAAAATCGTATTTTGCAGTGATACCATTAGTGGTTTATGTCCACCGCTCTTTCTTAGAATACATTACAGGAATCTAAGCATTCGACAAATCCTTCGAAAAAAACTGAAGGTTAAATGCAAATAATTTTCACATACCGTAAGGATTAAATATTTAGTTCTATTTTCCTGGAAAAGCTGATATTGGTGTTAAAATATGTATCAATGACAATCTATTAAACTCTTATTGCTGGTTTTTGCTAATGAGGAATAGTAATTAGTGACCTATCCCAAGCTGTAAATGACAAAACCTAGGGAGAAAACCTTTCTTTCCTTCATCAGCCGGAGAATTCAGAGTTGACATGAAAGCGACACTGTTATGACTTTTCTTTCATTCTGAGCATGTTGACAGAAAGAGTGTCCTTGTTTATTGCAGCTCTTTTAATCTGAAAGTATTCATTTCACACTTAAACCCTGGAGGTGTTGAACATGGTTGGCACATTGAAAGGAAGCAGTCTACTGAGATTCCCAGCTCATTTGCAAGCAAATCACAACACTCATCTCAAATTCATGTGCAAATTCAATTGGGCAATGAAGAAGGACGTTTTGTTTGAGAGATAATTATGGAGTTTTGCCTTGCCTTTGAGACAGCAAAGAGCAGTACAGCCAAAAGTCCTCTGTGTCCTTCTGCTATTCAGATTCTGCCGGAGCTTCTTTTTCTCTTTTTCTTTCTTTCTTTCTTTCTTTCTTTCTTTCTTTCTTTCTTTCTTTCTTTCTTTCTTTCTTTCTTTCTTTCCTCCTTTCTTTTCTCCTTTCTTTCTTTCTTTCTTTCTTTCTTTCTTTCTTTCTTTCTTTCTTTCTTTCTTTCTTTCTTTCCTTCCTCCTTTCTTTCTTTCCTCCTTTCTTTCTTTCTTTCTTTCTTTCTTTCTTTCTTTCTTTCTTTCTTTCTTTCTTTCTTTCTTTCTTTCTTTCTTTCTTTCTTTCTTTCTTTCTTTCTTTCTTTCTTTTCTCCTTTCTTTCTTTCTTTCCTCCTTTCTTTCTTTCTTTCTTTCTTTCTTTCTTTCTTTCTTTCTTTCTTTCTTTCTTTCTTTCTTTCTTTCTTTCTTTCTTTCTTTCTTTCTTTCGTTTTCTCTCTTCTCTTGCTCTCTTTTATCACTCTCTTCTCTTTCTCTCTATCACTCTCTCTCGTTCTCTTTTCTCTTTCTCTCTTTTCATTCTCTCTTCTCTTTTTCCTTCCCGCTCATTCTTTTTCTCTTCTCTTTCTCTCTTCTATCACTCTTCTCTTTCTCTCTATCGCTCTCTCTCTTCTCTCTCGTGCTTTCTCTTCCTCCCTTATCTCACTTTCTCTTACTCTCTTCTCTCTCTTCCTCTCCCGCTCTCTTCTCTCTCTTTATCTCTCTCACACTCATCTATCTTGCTCCCTTCTCTTTCTCTCTTGCTCTCTTCTCTTTCTCTCTAACTCTCTTCTCTCACTCTCTTCTCTCTATTTCTTTCTCACTCTCATCTCCCTTTCTCTCTTGCTCTCATCTATCTTTCGCTCTTTTTTTGTCTCTCACTCTCTTCTCTTTTGCTCTCGCTCTCTTCTCTTTCTCTCTTGCTCTCTTCTATCTCTTTTTCTCTGAATCCCTTCTCTGTTTCTCTTTCGCTCCCTTCTCTTTCTTTCACTCTCACTCTCATCTATTTTTCTCTTTCTTCTCGCTCTCTTCTGTCTCTCTCTCACTCTGTTCTCTTTCTCTCTCATTCTCTTCTCTTACTCTCTTCTCTTTCTCTGTCTCTTTCTCTCTCACTCTCATCTATCTTTCTCTCCCGCTCTCTTCTCTCTCTCTCATTCTCTCTCGCTCTCTTCTCTTTCTCTCTCGCTCTCTTCTCTTTCTCTCGCTCTCTTCTCTGTGTAATTTTAGCTGCCAAAGCTGTCTCCCGATGGCATAGAACAGGGGCGGGGAACCTTTTTTCTGCCAAGGGCCATTTGGGTATTTATAAAATCATTCGGGGGCTGTACAAAATTATCAACTTAAAAATGTGCCTGTTATATTTGGTCAAACATTTAATTAACTCACCCCTAATGTGATGGCTGCAACTGCTTCTCTTTGGTGAGGTGTGTGATGTTAGCTGGTATTGATGATGTTGCTACTCGCAACTGGTTTTCCAGGTTTGCGTCGGTCAGTCTGGAGCGCAGTCGACTTTGTGGTGGTAAGTTTTGAAAAGGACTGCTGGCAGGTAATGCTGGTGGGCATAGCTGGCTGGTACTGCTGGTGTGTACAGCTGGCTGGTACTGCTGTGGGTACTGCTGGCTCAGGCTGGCACTGCTGACTTGTACTGTGCTGTGGGTACTGCTGGCTGGTACTGCTGTGGGTACTGCTGGCTCAGGCTGGTACTGCTGTGGGTATTGCTGATTCAGGCTGGTACTGTGCTATAGGTACTGCTGGCTGGTACTGCCAGCTCAGGCTGGTACTGCTGGCTGGTACTGTTCTGTGGGTACTGCTGGCTGGTACTGCTGGCTCAGGCTGGTACTACTGGCTGGTACTGCTGGCTCAGGCTGGTACTGCTGTGGGTACTGCTGGCTGGTATTGCTGTGGGTACTGCTGGCTGGTACTGTGCTGTAGGTACTGCTGGCTGGTACTGTTGTGGGTACTGCTGACTCTGGCTGGTACTGCTGTGAGTACTACTGGCTCTGGCTGGTACTGCTTTGGGTACTGCTGGTTCTGCTGTGGGTACTGCTGACTCTGGCTGGTACTGCTGTGGGTACTGCTGACTCTGGCTGGTACTGCTGGCTCTGGCTTATACTGCTGTGAGTACTGCTGGCTCTGGCTGGTATTGCTGGCTCTGGCTGGTACTGCTGTGAGTACTGCTGGTTCTGGATGGTACTGCTGGTTCTCGCTGGAACTGCTGGTTCTGGCTGGTACTGCTGGCTCTGGCTGGTACTGCTGTGAGTACTGCTGGCTCTGGCTGGTACTGCTGTGTGTATTGCTGATTCAGGCTGGTACTGTGCTGTAGGTACTGCTGGCTGGTACTGCCTTGGGTACTGCTGGCTCAGGCTGGTACTTCTGGCTGGTACTGTGCTGTGGGTACTGCTGGCTGGTACTGCTGGCTCAGGCTTGTACTACTGGCTGGTACTGCTTGCTCAGGCTGGTACTGCTGTGGGTACTGCTGGCTGGTATTGTGCTGTAGGTACTGCTTTCTGGTACTGTTGTGGGTACTGCTCACTCTGGCTGGTACTGCTGTGAGTACTACTGGCTCTGGCTGGTACTGCTTTGGGTACTGCTGGTTCTGCTGTGGGTACTGCTGACTCTGGCTGGTACTGCTGTGGGTACTGCTGGTTCTGGCTGGTACTGCTGGCTCTGACTTATACTTCTGTGAGTACTGCTGGCTCTGGCTGGTATTGCTGGCTCTGGCCTGTACTGCTGTGAGTACTGCTGGTTCTGGCTGGTACTGCTGGTTCTCGCTGGTACTGCTGGTTCTGGCTAGTACTGCTGGCTCTGGCTGGTACTGCTGGCTCTGGCTGGTACTGCTGTGTGTGCTGCTGGCGGGAAATGCTGGCTAGCAGTGGTGCCGCGCTGGAGGAAGAGGCGATGTTTCCTGTATTGGTCACAGGCGGAGTGCATTTGATATCAATCCGCCTGTAACTCACTCAGACTGTCACAACGGAGCCGGAACTATACAGGAAGCATTGGCTCCATTCTGACAGATCAGCTGAGAGACACAGACTCAGCTGCACGGGGGGCCGCACCAAATTACTTCGAGGGCCGCATACGGCCCCCGGGACATAGGTTCCCCACCCCTGGCATAGAAGGTTCTGCATGCCTTGTTGCTGGCTTAAAACCTCCTGATTGGTTCATTTCTAAGCCAATAACTTTTTGTTTTGTGTTCTTCCCTCAGAACATCTTGATTTCTGTTTTCTTTGCTTTGATAGATAATGTCCATGTTGCACTGTATTTCTCCAGAACTTCCACTCTGTCTTGTAGGCTGCTGGTCACAGTAGAAGAAGATCATCTGCATATACTGTAGCAGGATCTTCAGCTCAGTGTCAGGTAAAATTAGCCCATGTGTTAAGGAGGCAGCCAGTTTATTGATATATATATGTTGAAGAGAGTTGGGCTTAGATCGTCGTCCTGCCTGAGCCCCTCTACCTTATCACCTCTTCAAGCACAAACCCCCCAAATCCCCCTTCTTAGCACAAATCCTCTTCACCCCATCCCCTCTCCCAACACAAATCCCCCTAAAACACCACCCCTAGCACACACAGCCAAATTTCCCCTCCCAGAACAATTCTTATACCCTGCTGACACTCCCCCCCCCCCCCCCCAATTTACATGATAACACAGTGCCCAGGGCAGTCGCTGCTCATGCCTACCCCTTGTCCTGGCCCTGGAGACACCAAGCGGGGTTAATGCCAAAACATTGAACCACCTACCACATCTATACCCTGCATAGTCTCATCAGGAACCATGTCCACAATACAAAACATGGAAAGATATTTTCCTGTTTTGTGGACTTTAAGAAGGCCTTCGATTCCATGTAACAAGGATTGTTCTTTAGATTGCTGGAGAGTGGAATAGGAGGTATAACATGATGTATAATGGGATGTCATCACGTTCATTTACCGAGAACAGCTACAGTGTAAAGTTTACACTTTACAAAAGTCTACAGTTTGTACACTGGTCCAAATCATTTGGTGGAGGGGGGATTATGGTGTGGGAATGTTTTTCAGGGCTTGGGATTGGCCCCTTAGTTCCAGTGAAGGGAACTCTTAAGACATCAGCATAGCAAAACATTTTGGACAATTTCATGCTCCCAACTTTGTGGGATCAGTTTGGGGATGACCCCTTCCTGTTCCAATATGACTGCACACCAGTGCACAAAGCAAGGTCCATAAAGACATGAATGAGCGAGTTTGGTTTGGAGGAACTTGATTGGCCTGACCTCAACCCGATAGAACACGTCTGAAATTAATTAGAGCGCAAACTGTGAGCCAGGCCTTCTCGTCCACATCAGTGCCTGACTTTACAAATGCACTTCTGGAAGAATGGTCAGACATTCCCATAGACACACTCCTAAACCTTGTGGACAGCCTTCCCAGAAAAGTTCAAGCTGTTATAGCTGCAAAGGGTGGGTCAACTCAATATTGAACCCTACAGACTAAGACTGAGATGCCATTAAAGTTCATGTGTGTGTAAAGGCAGGCGCCCTAATACTTTTGGTAATATAGTGTATTTTTTCATGTATTTTTGCACAGTTTGGCGAATGCATTTTAAGGTGATAGCTGCTTCCTTTATGACCTGTTATTATTTTTTTTTTTTTTATCACTACATTTATTTTACTTTGATTATTTATTTTGTTAACAAAATTGGGGATTGTTTTGATGAGCGCAAAAGGTTTTTCACTTTAATATATCTTGACTATGTAAACAGCTTACTCAAGCTGTATATTACACATCAGTTAGACATTCAGGGGGACAAAAAAAAAAAACTGTGGCTTAATTTATCCCCTTCTCTACAAACATATGCATATCTGCACAGTGCACTCTCAGCACAGAGACTGAGCTGTCACTGAGAGCTCTGAGTCACCTACTTTCAACCTGGAAATGGGAGGCCTGGTTCGCAATCACCTGATTGCTGTGATAGCCTCAGATTGGCTATCACTGTGATCAGCCTCCTTGAATGTTTTTTTCCTATTGAATAGAGGAAAACATAAAGAACTGTTTGTAAAAAAACAAAAAAAAACAAAACAATAATGATAATAAAAAATAAAGAAAAATATCTAGATCAGGGTTTGATCTAGATCAGTGTCAGAACTAGAGTTAGGGTCAAAGGTCATAGTCAGAGTCAAAGATTGGGGTCAAACGTCAGGGTCAGTGTATTTTAGATAGGATTTAAAATAAAAAAAAATAAAAAATTATTTAGTATTAATGTCCATGAGTTTTAGGTAGGATTAAAAAAAAGTAAAATGCACACTATTGTTTCTGGGCAAATTAATATTGTTTCTGGCTACAGAACTACAAATTACATAAACATATGTGGTATCGCTGCAATCATCAGGAGCAGGGGAATTTATTTTGTGTTTTTTTTTTTTTTATGTTTGTTTTAGTGGTAGGTCATGGTAATAGCAAGAAATATACAGCTAAATTTTAAAAACAATATCATTTTTATGTATTATTTTGTGTCCGTTTTCCTTTGATAATAGAAAAATCAGCAGATATCAAACTGTTTACTACCAAATAAAAACTCAATTAATCCTGAGAAAAAACAAGGTATAAGCCACCCGGATACACAAATTAGTTGTGCTGATATTTACAGTTTTGCTAACACATGTAAAAGTTGCAAAACTGGGTTCAGACGTTTAGATTTGTTTTATCATTGTCATGAAGAGTCGGTTCACACTATGGCGACACGACTTCGGGGCGACTTGAACAAGTCGCCGTGCACCGCGACTTTGGCGCGACTTGCACGGACTTCACATAATGGAAGTCAATGCAAGTCGCTCCGACTTCGGACAAAAGTAGTGCAGGAACCTTTTTCTAAGTTGGAGCGACTTGAGTCGCTCCTATTAGAACAGTTCCCATAGCACAGAATGGAACTTGTCGTCAGGCGAGTAGTGTGAACCAGCATGAAGGGGAGAAGAATACATACTAGAATATATTTATTTATAAACTAAAGTCTAGGATCACTTTAAGCCCCCGTTCACACTAAGGCGACCTGTGAGGCGACCTGGTCACCTCACAGGTCACCGTAGGTCGCCTTCCATAGGGAAGCTGCGGACCCGTTCTAATAGGAGCGACACAAGTCGCTCCGACTTAGAAAAAGGGTCCGGAGCTTCTTTGGGGCGACCCGGAGGCGACCGCCATAGACTTCAATGTTATGAAGTCCGTGGCGGCCGCTCCGAGGTCGGGTGCGCTGCTCGCACCGCGACCTCGGAGGTCGCCCCCCGAAGTCGGATCGCCCCTATGTGAACGGGGCCTAAAGGGGCAGGGATACACCATAAGCACAGCAAGCAGCTGAAGACCCCTAGTGTACCGCCGAGCCAAATCCAGCAAGCTAAATAAAAATGGCAACCCATCCAAGCAATTTACAACTAGCTTTTAAAGTAAGATGCAAATGGAAGAGTTTTTCACAGGACAAAAAAATACAAAAATGTCCCAGCATACTTATTAGCTCAGTAGGGATTCTAAATGCTTTATCGTCTCTTCCAAACCCATAAAAAATAAATTAAACTTCATTTGGGCATTAACTACCGTACTTTCAGTCCAGGCCTTTTCTGGAACTTTTTGCTCACATGCATCACAATCAGTATTTGCTAGAAAATTACTTAAAACTCCCAAATATTATATATTTTTTTTAAAGCAGAGGCCCTAGAGAATAAATTGGTGGGTTTTGCAATTTTTTATGTCACACAGTATTTGCACAGTGGTTTTTCAAATGCAATTTTTTGAGAACATATACACTTTTTTCATTTTAATTTTTTTGGTAAAATATGAAAGATGAAGTTATCCCGAGTAAATAGATACCAAACATGTCGCGCTTTAGTATAAAAAATAATAATGAGGTAATTGGCGCTGCCTAAAAGATGTGTAGAAGACTCGGGTAAAACCAATAACTTTTGTACAGAAAATCATCTCATATATATAAAATTTATATAAATATAAACTGCAATAATGCAAAACAGTGCATTCACAAACCAATATATATATATATATATATATATACAGTAAAACCTTGGTTTGAGAGTAACTTGGTTTGAGAGCGCTTTGCAAGACAAGCAAAATTTTCAAATAAATTTTGACTTGGTTTACAAGCGATGTCTTGATATACAAGTAGCCTCAAGTCACAGCTGAGTATAAAAGAGAAGAGAGGCGCCTCTAAGTGTAGCAATATGGTTACATTTAATGAAGGTACAACATTTAGCAACTCACATGGTTGATGATTGGAACAGGCACATCTAAGTATGCAGGCATCCAGGCTAAAGCTGTCCACATAGACCATCCTCCGCACCGCCATCTACGTCATCCCTTCCATGCTGCCCCTCGCTTTCAGATCCCTTTACTGCAGGGTGGTCTTCCCGGTCAGGATTATAGACTAGCAGCCGGTGGTGCAGAAGATGGTCTATGTGGACAGCTTTACCCCGGATGCCTGCATACTTAGATGTGCCTGTTTTATTCATTAACCATGTGAGTTGCTAAATGTTGTACCTTCATTAAATGGAACCATATTGCTACACTTAGAGGCGCCTCTCTTCTCTTTGATACTCTGTAGCTCCTACTGGATTTTGCTTCTAATCCCCTTGTGGAAGGGGCTATTTGTGGATGGACATTTTATGGTTATATAACCTATCGCAATGCTATAATCTTTTTATATGGACTATAAACTGAAGGACTTATGAATAAATGGTTGTGGAACGAATCATCTGAGTTTCCATTATTTCTTATGGGGAAATTTGCTTTGATATAAGAGTGCTTTGGATTACAAGCATGCTTCCGGAACGAATTATGCTCGCAATCCAAGGTTTTACTGTATATATATATATATATATACAAAAGTGATTATAGTAAAGATAGCCAGTTAAAAGATCTGGCCAGTGAGCCCTTAAATATCCGAATGGAAAAATGGCTTGGTCTTTCAACTGAAATAAATTGCTGTGTTACTATATATTTATATTTTATATTATATTATATTTATATATTATATTTATATTTTTAATATTGACTTCACAGTCTATATTTCAGGGGTAGGCAGCAGCCATTTTATTATATATATAATTTTTTTCTCCATAGCGCGGATATTATTGTTTATCACGGTCGCGCTTTAAAATTGCTTGGCTGTCCGGCCAGGGTCGCTCGGGTCTGCCGGTGGGACGGGAGAGACGCGGAAGGCCGGAGGAGAGCAAGAAGTCTACTCCTGCTGCTTGTAATAGCAATCAAGTGACTGGTGAGCCGCTGATTGCTGTTTCAAGAGAGTTCTAAAAA
Source organism: Pelophylax lessonae (assembly GCF_965119305.1). Taxonomy (NCBI): domain Eukaryota; kingdom Metazoa; phylum Chordata; class Amphibia; order Anura; family Ranidae; genus Pelophylax; species Pelophylax lessonae. Next base: position 37,843,932 of record NC_138771.1, on the reverse strand, counting down.
ACGATACTGGGGTGGTGTCTGCAGCTGCAGGCATCATCCCAACATAACCAGTTATGTATGGGTTTGTCACTGGATGGGAAGTGGTTGAATTCCAATGTAAAATTTCCCAGCCCACTTACCAGTTTACCAGTTTAATAAGGTTACTCAATGTTTTATCTACTTTTTCAAACCAAAAAAGAAAAAAATTTGCCTTCACTTGGGTATTATTTCTCTTTCGTTCATTGACGGACACAGCTCCTGATCCTCATAACCATTGGGTTATACTGCCCCCTACAGTAGTAGGACACTAGGCAGAAAAAGAATCTGGCTACGCCTATGGGCAGTCCCAGGGGGTATACTCTCAATCTCTCTGCTATAGGTACTCCTTCCTCTGGACAAACTCCAGAAATTGCAGGCTGCAATTCGTCTCCTGCTGTCCAGCAGATGGTCATCCCTCCAGACTTGCATGCGGGTGCTGGGGCCTGATGGTGTCTACCTTCGAGGTGGTTCCATTTGCACAGTTCCATACGAGGTCCCTGGGCATATGGGACAAGACTCCGCAGTCTCTGGACATTCAGATCCAGCTGAGCTGGGAATGAAGGAGTCCCTGATATGGTGGCTTCGTTCTCTGTCACTTTGGCTAGGCAAATCCTTCCTCCCCGTGTATTGAACTGTGATCACCACAGATGCCAGCCTGTCCAGCTGGGGAGGCCTCTTCAGCAAAAATCCTGCTCAGGGGATCTGGACACTGGAAAAGTCCAGACTACTGATCAATGTCTTGGAACTTGGCTGTGGCTTATGTAAATCACTAAGGGGGCACAAAAAGTGTCCTGGTGGTTCTGGAGGTAGCCGGCATTCTAAGGTGGGCAGAACAGTTTGTTCAAGCCCTCTCCGGAGTACACATTCCTGGGGTGGAAAACTGGCAGGTGGATTACCTCAGTTGGCAGGCGCTGGACTAAGGGGAATGGTCCCTTCATCCAGAGGTGTTTCATCAGTTGTGTCTCTGGTGGGGCATCCCCAAGGTGGATCTGTTGGCGCTTTGGCTCAACAGAAAGGTGCAGAGGTTTGTGGCTCGGTCACGGGATCTTCTGGCAGACACCACAGACTGGCCTCGCCAGGCTTGGTACGCCGATCTAGTGCGACTGGTAGCCAACATTCCTTGGAAGCTTCCTCTCAGGGAGGATCTTGTTAGCGAAAAGGCACGCAATGTTGAATCGTTATACACAACGGCGCATTGGCGTATGCAGATAATTGCCAGTGTTCTCTGGCCTATAAAAAGACATCCGTGGCTATTATAAATTTCTGGATTATCTTCAGCTTGTATCCTGTGTTCCTCTGCCTTGTGCTTCTGTTTGATTACCAGTTACCGACCTGGCTTATCCCTGACCTGCTCTGGCTTTTCTCCTGGCTCTGAACCTGTCTTGCTTCACGGACCTGCTCCTGTCTATTCCAGATTGTTATCCTATGTTTGACCCTGGCTTGACCTCTACTACTCTACCTGCCTCTGTTCCTGATTGACATCCAGTGTTTGACCCTCGGCCTGGCTTCTGACCTTGCTCTTGCTTATCCTACTGTCAAGACCCGCCAGCACCTCCAGAGAACCATTGGCTGTGACCACCTTCTCTACCGTGGGTGTCCTCGCATCTGGCTTCATCTGGCAGCTTCACCTGCAGGCAACCTGTGCATCTTTGGGCATAGCACCCTCTGTCACCACCTTCAGGGGTTCTTTGAACTCAGCCGCAAGGGGAGCTTTCTAGTCACCTCAGCCTCCAGCCATGTAATTGACAGATCTGCTGTCCCAAGAACCAATCTTCCATCCTGCTTTACACTCGCTGGCTTTGACGGCTTGGCTATTAAACACCAGGTGCTGATGGATAAAGGTTTATTTGAGTCTGTGATTTCAACTCTGTTAAAAGCTAGGAAATCTACTTCTAGGAAGATTTACCATCGTACGTGGAAGATGTACATTGCGTGGTGTGAGTCTCTTGAGGTTCATCCTCACTCGTTGGTTCGGATTTTGACCTTCCTTCAACGGGTTGAACAGAAATTTGCCTTGAGTACCACCAAGGGCCAGGCGTCAGCTTTGGCGGTCTTCTTCCAACGTCCCTTGGCCACTCACTCCCTGGTGCTTACCTCCCTGGTGCTTACCTTTCTTCAGGGTGTCTGACATTTGGTTCCTCCAATGCGGTCTCCATTGCCACTTTGGGACCTCAATTTTGTGCTATCGGTCCTCCAGAAGCCTCCCTTTGAGAACCTTCGGGAGATTCCCTTGCTTACACTGTCTCAGTAGGTGGCTTTTTTGGTGGCTATCACCTCTGCATGCAGGGTGTCGGACCTGGCGGCGTTATCCTGTCTTTCTTGGTGATTCACAGAGATAAGGTGGTTCTTCACCCCTGTCTGTCGTTCCTCCCAAAGGTTGTCTCTGATTTTCATTTAAATGAAGACATTGTGTTGCCTTCCCTGTGTCCCAGGCCAAAACATCCCAAGGAAATTGCCTTGCATGCCTTGGATGTGGTTTGGGTAATTAGGGTGTACCTGGCAGCTAGGAGTCTTTTAGGAATACTCACTATTTGTGCTCATGGATGGGCCTCGGAAAGGGTTGTCTGCTTCCTCTTCGAGCATTTCCAGATGGATCAGACAGACGGTTGATCAGGCCTATTCCATCAGGGGTCAGGTTCCTCCTTTCCCTGTCAAGGCTCACTCTACTCTGGCACTTAGTGCCTCATGGGCCTTCCGTCATCAGGCATCAGTGATGCAGGTTTGCAAGGCGGCCACCTGGTCGTTGGTGCACACTTTCACTAAGTTCTATAAAGTGGATGTGTTGGCATCTGTGGATGCTTCTTTTGGCTGCAAGGTTTTGCAGGCTGTTGTTTAGAGGACCTGATCCTCTTTGAGGGTGTATTGGTTTTTTTTTAAGGTGGGCTCCAGTTGGATTGGCAACGTTTTCGACCGACCAACACTGTTTCGATGGTCGGCGGTCAACGGTCGGGCGATATTCGGACCTTGTATGTTGGCAACGTTTTCGACCGACAAATAATTTTTCAAAAGTCGGTGGTCGAATGATCGGGCAATATTCTAATTGTGTATTCACACCATAAGGGTCCATTCACACTAGCGCGACTTGTCAGCCGACTTGGTCGAATAGTACAGGACCCGTTCTAATAGGAGCGACACAAGTCGCTCCGACTTAGAAAAAGGGTCCTGTACTACTTTGGGGCGACCTGGAGGCGACTTGCATTGACTTCAATTATATGAAGTCCGTGCAAGTCGCACCGAGGTCGCGGTGCACAGGTTCGCCCCAAAAAGTCGTGTCGCGCCAGTCTGAGAGCCGGTTCACATACAGGCGACCCGACTTGCCGGGGTGACCTGTGAAGTCGCGGTGCACAGTGCGCACCGCGACCTCGGATCGACATGCACAGACTTCATATCATTGAAGTCAATGCAGGTCGCTCCAGGTCGCCCCAAAGTAGTACAGGACCCTTTTTCTAAGACGGAGCGACTTGTGTCGCTCCTATTAGAACGGGTCCTGTGCTAATCTATGGCAGGCGACCCTTGGCGACTTGTCAGGCGACCAAGTCGCCTGACAAGTCGCCCCAGTGTGAACCGGCTCTGAATGGGCGCTTAAAGCTTTATTTACTCTTGCAAACCAAAAAAAAAAAATAACAAAACAAAAAAAAAATCAGCTTCAGTTGGGCATTATATTCAAACATAAAATTTTCCCAGCACATTTACCAGCTCAAAAAGGATTCTAAACGTTTTATCTATTCTTCCAAATTCCAAAAAATTGGCTTCAGTTGGGCATTATATTCAAATACAAAAATTTCCCAGCACACTTACAAGCTCAATAATGATTCTAAAGGCTTCATTTACTCTTCCAAACCTGAAAAAAAAAGAAATAACGGCTTCAGTTGGGCATTCATAGGTGTGCGCACAGGGTGTGCCAGGTGTGCCTGGGCACACCCTAATCACCCCTTGTGGTGCAGATTCCCTGTATTTAGAGCCCTGATATTTCACCAAAGCTCCCTAACTGGGCTAACAAAAAAAATGTAATTGTAAAAAAGAGTAAAAAATAACAATAAAGCTACAAACAGCGATCTCTACCCTACTGACACCATCAGTATATACACAGGGATACGTGTTTGGGCTTTGGGGTGCACACCCTAATGCAATAGGCTGCGCACACCTATGTGGGCATTATATTATTTTCCATTCTTATCATCCACTCACCAGACTATTGAATATACGGGATTTGTATTGTAAGAGGAAGACTAAGCTCAGGGCTGGGGGCTGTCAGCCGGTGGCCTAGGCTTCATTTTTTTCTGGCAGGGAAGATTCTTTTCACTTGTTGTGACCTGTCCCATTCTACCCAAAACTGGAAGCCCTCATTGACCTCCCGCTGTGTTTTAGGTGGCTAAAGAACACATCAGGGCATTCGACTTTGATGTGCTTTATGAGGCTGCTGATGAGTGGCGATTGTAAACAATTCTTCCTGCCAGCATCACTGTCTTTGCACCTCCCTGAAAGCTAATTGCTGAAACCTGCTTCCTCCCATTCGGCTGGGTGTTTGGTATCAGCATTGTCCAGCTGTGTTTGAGAATTCCTTGACAGCATTTCCATGCAGCTGTGATTGTCAGTTTTCTAGTTCCACCAGTTAAACTCTGTTATTAAGCCTTTGCAACCCATTTTTCAGATAACAGCAGGCAGCGAGCGCGGTTTCCCTTTTCTGCTCCTCCGACGTTCTCATCCAACAATGTTATCCTGTTTGAACAGGTGTGATAATCAATCATTTTTTTACAAATAAAGTTTTCCAATGTGTGGAGGTTACAAAAATTTGCTCATAACCAATTATTATGTTTCATGTTTTGCTGTAGGATTTTCTTTTTAGCTAAACATTTCAGAAGTTGATCCAGAACAGACTTTTTTTTTTCGTTCCTAGGAGCCAAAAGGACAGTGTGCCATTTTTCTAAGACCCAAAAAGTCCAGATTCCTAACACAATCAAAGAAATAGAAGTATATACCAGTTTTTTTACAACAAGGGAGCATCTGGGTCCCCCCAGGTTGCTGCATATATGGGACCTAGTTCGTCCTGGAGCAGAATCATGGGTTGCCAGCACCATAGCAGCCAATGATGTTCTAGGGCCAAGGGGCATGGCGTCATTCGCTACTATGATGACAGTGGCTGGCTCACCAGCACCATGGCAATGTATGACTCTGATCCAGGGCAGGTGACATGCGGAGAAACCCCTAGCATTAAGGAGAAGACAGAAGTCTGCCTGCTTTAGACTTTCTCCACCTCCCGTCCTCTGCCAAAGTCAAAAGGTAGTGCTCCCATGTGAAGAGGTGACTGTGAAATTGGGGGCTCTGTGATGGATGTGATGGACTCAGGTATAAGGGGCCTCTGATGTATAGGGGAATAGGGGGACCTCTCGCAAGATGGGGGACTTCTGGTGTGAAGAGGGGTCTCTGATATGATGTGGGACCTATGATATGGTATTAAGAGGTATTAACCACTTTACCACCAGAGGATTTTGCTGTCTTACGTCTGGGCCAATTTTTGCGATTCGGCACTGTGCGACTTTAACTGACAATTGCGCGGTCATGCAATGCCATACCCAAGCAAAATTTACGTCCTCTTTTTTTTTTTTTTTTGGTGGTATTTGATCATCTCTGCGATTTTCATCTTTTGCGATATTAATAAAAAAAGCGACAATTTTGAAAAAATAACAATATTTTTCTACTTTGACAGTTAATAAATATTCAATTTTTGTCATATATTTAGGCCAATATGTATTTAGCTACATGCTTTGACAAAAAAATTCTCAATGAGCGTATTTTTAACCGCTTTAAGACCGGAAGATTTTACCCCATCCCTGACCAGGCCATATTTTGCGCTTAGGCACTGCGTTACTTTAACGGACAATTGCGTGGTCGTGCGACACTGTACAAAAATTAAATTGACGTCTTTTTTTCCCCCACAAATAGAGCTTTCTTTTGGTGAGATTTGATCACCTGTGTGATTTTTACTTTTTGCGCTATAAACAAAAAAAGAGCGACAATTTTGAAAAAATAACAATATTTTTCAAATTGTTTTATATGAAATACCCCCCCAAAAAAATGTAAAAATCAAAATTTTTTAACATTTTAGGCCAATTTGTTTTCTGCTACATATTTTTGGTAAAAAAAAATCGCAATAAGCATATTTTGATTGGTTTGCGCAAAAGTTAACGCAGCTACTAACTACGGGAAATTTATGTAATTTTTATTGTTTTTTTTTTAACTAGTAATGGCGGCAATCTGGCGGCAATCTGGCGGCGATCTGCGTTTTTTTTTGCGGGACTGCGACCTTGCGGCGGACAGATCGGACCCTTGACTGACATTTTTGACACTTTTGGGGGTACCAGTGACATTACTACAGTAATCAGTACTATGCATATGCACTGTTACTGTAAAAATGACACTGGCAGGGAAGGGGTTAACTTTTATTGGTGCTCAAGGGGTTAATGTATGCCTGGAGCTTACTAACGTGTGTGGGGGAGGGGACTATGTGACACAGGGACAGATCGCAAGTTCAGCTATGCTGAATCCTGCAATCTGACACTGCCTGTCACTTAGGAGATCCGCCCGCTTGTCTCCACACTTGATCCCCGACGATCAGGGAAGAGTGGCAGTGATCACCGCCGCTCCTCCCCTGGCCCGACTCCCGCTGTGACTAAAAACAGCGGGAGCGAGCCTCCGGCGGCACGCGTGCGCCGCCGAGAGAGGGGAATATCTGGTGACGTAGGTCTACGTCGCCAGACGATAATGAACCACTGTGCCGCAGTAGCAGCACAGTGAGCAGTGGGCAAGTAGTTAAAGTGTGCTTTAGTATTAAGTTAGTATTAGTATTATTTTACTTTAGTTACAGATAAAGCCCCAAACTGATAATTACTAATGTATCGAAATAATAGGGTAATGGGACCCTGATATAAGGGGGACTCTGACCAGGGACTCTCTGATTAGAAAGTAGAACTATGGGCAAAAAATTATTATTTATTTTTTCCATTTTGGATAGAGCAAGGGAGGGTTATAACCCATATTAGATTTTTTCCACAATCTGTGTCCCATTGTGGAGATTTCCCTTCACTTCCTGTCCCAAGCCAAAACCAGAAGTGAAAGAAAATCTCTGCAAATTAATGGAAATTCCTTGGGGACCCCAAGGGCACCAGAACTAGTGTCCCTTTTGGAGGATTTCCCCTCTATTACTTTTCTGGGGACAACACAAAATTTGGGATTTTCTTTTACTTTCACTTTCAATGATAACGGTAAACAGGACAAATAGAGAGGCTGAATCTCCTTAACGGGGGCACAGCAATAAAAACTGACAGGTGTTCTAATCTTTTTCCACGATATTCAAAACAAAATAAATACCGTATTCCGGGGTATAAGACGACTGGGCGTATAAGACGACCCCCCTAATTTTCAAATTAAAACATAGGTTTTGGGCTATACTCGCCATATAAGACTACCCACCCTTCCGAAGCAAGGCAACACCATGGAAAAACATCAGATTTCTCATAGATCTCCAAGGTACCCCAAGTACTGTAATACATGTAATCTCTCCAAGGTACCCTAAGTATAAGTATTACCGGTAGATGTAATCTCAAGACGCTGGCTGTGTGGGAATCCTGTACCGGTATACCGTATGTACCGTAGCTTCGGCTACATACAGTATACCGCGCTGAGCCAATCACAGTGAGCAATGTATTCTATTATTGAATGCAAAGCCTGCTCAGATTGGCAGAGTCAGAGAGGCGGGCTGATGTTACTCCACCAATACGAGCAGGCTTTGCATTCAATAATATAATACATCGCTCTCCCTGATTGGCTCAGCGCGGTACACTGTATGTAACCGAAGCTACGGTACATACGGTATACCGGTACAGGATTTCCACACAGTCAGTGTCTTGAGAGATTACATCTACCGGTAATACTTCTACTTAGGTTACCTTGGAGATATTATACTCGGCGTATAAGACGACCCCCCATTTTTGGGAGATTTTTTTGAGGTACAGTACATTTTATCTTTAGTTAAATTTTAAGGGGGAACTCTTATGGAGATTCTCATGTCTGATCAGGACCCTGATGTAAGGGGGGAACTCTGATGAAGACTGTCATGTAAAGTAGACTCTGATCTGGACCCCGATGTAAGGCAAGAACTCCAATGGGGACTTTCATGTCAGGGAGACCTCTGATGGGAATTCTCATGTAAGATTGGACACTGATGGAGGCTCTCATGTGAGGGGGACTGGTGGTCTTACCAACCAATGACAGTACAATGACAGCGCTACCAGGGGATGTTGGGGAGAAAAAGAGATCACAGGCTATCCTGAGGACCTACATGAGTGGTCACTAACCCTAGCTGCAGGCCAGATAACATCTTTCAGCCTGCTGGATTTGGCCCTGAAGCCTTAGCTTGGAGACCCCTGACCAGGGCCAGATTAACGTAGGGGCTATTGGAGCTGCAGCTCCAGGCCCCTACCTTAATATAGACCCCCGGGTTGGCCATATTCACTGTTACCGCTCTTCTGTCACTTGTAAACACAGAAGTCTGGCTTCTATGCTCGCTTCCCCAGGCAGCTCCCTCAGAACCTCCCCACACAGCACGAAGGCCGGACAAGGAGGGACAGTTGCCGATGCATGGATGTGTTTATGGGCTTCAGAGACAGCATCCCATGTTGAATTAGGCATGCATGGCTGCACCCTTCCTCCTCTGGGTGCATGCCAAGGCACGGCCCTTAAGGCCCTTCAAAATCCTCAGCACCAAGACCATGATGCTCTTAATCCGGCCATGCCCCTGACCTCAGCAGTTCTCGAGCTTTAATCCATGCTGGAAGCAGCAGTTCTGACCTCAGAAGTCCCAGGATTTTTAACAAATTTCCAAGACTGAGTAGCTCCAAACATGGTGCAGTAGAACTATGAACTATAACAACAAGATGTTCCCAACGATCTCCTCAAACCTCATCCCTCAAGTGTCACATTGTTTGACATGGAATCCACCAACACTTCGCAAGTAGCATCTTCGTATAATATCTCTCCCTACAAAACATCTAAACAGAATTGCCCCGTCACATGGAGTAAGTGATACACTGGAAAATACAAAGTGACAGGGCCAGGAAAGTTTTCAACGGCCTTTATCTAAACTGTCAGATGTGGAGCTAAAGCACACCTCGTTCCACTAAGTTATACTAGTTCTACAAATACAGCGAATGCAGACTTCAACTCATAGCTTCAGCATGTTATACCACTAAGTGATGAATTTTTACTGATCGTTTCTCTCATTCCAGATCCGGTGACAAGAAACAAACATTTCAGATGGCTGACACCTATGCAAATTGTCCTTGTTTGTATTATAAATAGGCTAATTGCATGGAAATTAAATGCATAAATCTGCATGGCAGAAATCCTGACACCTGGCTGCCTGACAGTCTGTCTTTTTTGCTCAATCCATCTGTAAGAAAGGTTAATTATAGTGCGTTTTGTTAAAAATGTGAACAATTTCAGCACCAGAGATAAGAGCGATTGAGCTATCTATCTATCTATCTATCTATCTATCTATCTATCTATCTATCTATCTATCTATCTATCTATCTATCTATCTATCTATCTATCTATCTATCTATCTATCTATCTATCTATCTATCTATCTATCTGTTTTTTTACTTCACTTGCCACCATATACAGTATCTCACAAAAGTGAGTACACCCCTCACTTTTTTGTAAATATTTTATTATATCTTTTCATGTGACAACACCGGAGAAATTACACTTTGCTACAATGTAAAGTAGTGAGTGTACAGCTTGTATAACAGTGTAAGTTTTCTGTCCCCTCAAAATAACTCAACACACAGCCATTAATGTCTAAACCGCTGGCAACAAAAGTGAGTACACCCCTAAGTGAAAATGTCCAAATTGAGCCCATAGTGTCAATATTTTGTGTGGCCACCATTATTTTCCAGCACCGTCTTAACCCCCTTGGGCATGGAGTTCACCAGAGCTTCACAGGTTGCCACTGGAGTCCTCTTCCACTCCTCCATGATGACATCACGGAGCTGGTGGAAGTTATGCCTCGTACACACGCAACGATTATCGGCCGACTTTTGTCCAGAGTTGTGTTTTGTTGGTTGGAATGTGCCTAGACTGCACACAAATTTTCTCGGCCAACAAAAATCAACTTCAGAAGTGATGTCATGTGCTGGTTTACTTTCTGTGTGTTTTTTCTTCTCTGAGCATGCCCAGTCTTGCTCAGCAGATTTTTGTCTGCCGAAATCTGTACTGACTGACCGAAAATCGGCCGTTGTGTTGACGGCCAACAAAAATTTTATAGCCTGCACACCAGATTTTATTCGGCTGAAAAGTCAGAGTCGGTTGTCGAAAGCATCATACTAACAAGCCAAAAATCGGCTGATCGAACGTTGGCCGAAAATTCACGCGTGTGTACGGGGCATTAGAGATCATGGGCTCCTCCACCTTCCGTTTGAGGATGCCCCACAGATGCTCAATAGGGTTTAGGTCTGGAGACATGCTTGGCAAGTCCAGTGGTAATCTTGGAGGTGTGTTTGAGGTCAGTATCATGTTGGAATACTGCCCTGCGGCCCAGTCTCCCAAGGGAGGGGATCATGGTCTGCTTCAGTATGTCACAGTACATGTTGGCATTCATGGTTCCCTCAATGACCTGTAGCTCCCCAGTGCCGGCAGCACTCATGCAGCCCCAGACCATGACACTCCCACCACCATGCTTGACTGTAGGCAAATCACACTTGTCTTTGTACTCCTCACCTGGTTGCCCCCACACACGCTTGACACCATCTGAACTAAATAAGTTTATCTTTGGTCTCATCAGACCACAGGACATGGTTCAAGTAATCCATGTCCTTAGTCTGCTTGTCTTCAGCAAACTGTTTGCTGGCTTTCTTGTGCATCATCTTTAGAAGAGGCTTCCTTCTGGGATGACAGCCATGCAGACCAATTTGATGCAGTGTGCGGCGTATGGTCTGAGCACTGACAGACTAACCCCCCACCCCTTCATCCTCTGCAGCAATGCTGGCAGCACTCATACGTCTATTTTCCAAAGACAACTCTGGGTATGACGCTGAGCATGTGCACTCAACTTCTTTGGTCAACCATGGCGAGGCCTATCTGAGTGGAAACTGTCCTGTTAAACCACTGTATGGTCTTGGCCACTGTGCTGCAGTTCAGTTTCAGGCAATTTTCATATAGCCTAGGCCATCTTTATGTAGAGCAACAATTCTTTTTTCAGATCCTCAGAAAGTTCTTTGCCATGAGGGGCCATGTTGAACTTCCAGTGACCAGTATGAGAGCGTCAGAGCGATAACACCAAATCTAACACACCTGCTCCCCATTCACACCTGAGACCTTGTAACACTAACGAGTCACATTACACCGGGAAGGGAAAATGGCAAATTGGGCCCAATTTATACATTTTCACTTAGGGGTGTACTCACTTCTGTTGCCAGCGGTTTAGACATTAATGGCTGTGTGTTGAGTTATTTTGAGGGGACAGCAAATTTACACTGTTATACAAGCTTTACACTCACTACTTTATATTGTAGCAAAGTGTAATTTCTTCAGTGTTGTCACATAAAAAGATATAATAAAATATTTACAAAAATGTGAAGGGTGTACTCACTTTTGTTAGATACTGTAGATATGCCATCATGTATGGCAGGGGTCTCTGAGCTTCCTAAACAAAGGTCCAGTTTACTGTCCTTCAGACTTAAGGGGGGCTGGACTGTGTCCATTGGGAGTAAAAAAGGTCCCAACATCAGTGGGAATAAACAATGCCAGGTCTTTGGTGTCAGTGGGAGCAATAGCGCCCCATTGTTGGTGTCAGTGGGAGGAATTGTGCTCCATCACATTGGTGTCATTGGGAGGAATTGTGCTCTATCATTGGCGTCAGTGGGAGGAATTGTGCTCCATCGTTGGTGTGGGAGGAATTGTGCTCCATAGTTGGTGTCATTGGGAGGAATTGTGCCCCATTGTTGGTGTCATTGGGATGAATTGTGTTCATGGTGTTATTAGGAGAAATTCTGCCCCTTCATGGGTGTCAGTAGTCGGGGAATATGCCCTATTGTTGGTATCAGTGGATGAAAATAGTGCCCCAAGGGCCAGATAAAAGCAAGCAAAGGGCTGCATCTGGCCCCCGGGCCGCAGTTTGGAGACCACTGATGAATGGTAACAAATTTGCTAAAATTGCATTAAAATCTGGATATGTCCCCAGCCATAGCTTTATATGTGGTTAATATTTTAGTAATTTGCCTTTTTGAACAATTAAAGAAGAATTCCAGGTGTGGATATTTTAAAGGTAGTTACATTGGTTCAGCTTGGACCAACGTAACTAAGCACATACTATACCTAGCTGATGGGGAAAAGAGCTGGGTGCACTCCGCTCCAGGTGTACTTTAATCACCACAATACCTTACTTCTGGGTGCCAGCTCGGCCCACAGTGGCAAACATCACAGGAATAGAGGAAGCGGCACACCAGTTGACCGATAAAAATCTTGTACAGAGCTCCATCAGGGAAACGTATGACGTGTTTCACATTTAGTGCTTAGTCAGAACTATACCTGGTTGATGCCCTGGAAGAGTCAATCGCTAACGTAGACACCCCTATTCCAGTGTTCTCCATTAGCTTGTAGGCAGGTAGTGATCTTTGCTGCCCCAGTGGGAAGTTAGGGGTTAACTGCACTCCTAGGTTTTTCTTGGGACCGACCCTCCAGTCTTGTGTGCTATAAAAAGTTGGAAGTCTAAGATCCTAGAAAGAGAGGGGAGACTTATGCCTCGTACACACGCAACGATTATCGGCCGACCGATCGTCCGACTTTTGTCCAGAGTGGTGTTTTGTTGGTTGGAATGTGCCTAGACTGCACACAAATTTTCTCGGCCAACAAAAATCTACTTCAGAAGTGATGCCATGTGCTGGTTTACTTTCCGTGTGTTTTTTCTTCTCTGAGCATGCCCAGTCTTGCTCATCAGATTTTTGTCTGCCGAAATCTGTACTGACTGACGGAAAATCGGCCGTTGTGTTGACGGCCAACAAAAATTTTATAGCCTGCACACCAGATTTTTTTCAGCCGAAAAGTCGGAGTCGGTTGTCGGAAGCATCATACTAACAAGCCGAAAAACGGCCAATCGGACGTTGGCCGAAAATTCCCGGCCAATAATCGATGCCTGTGTACGGGGCATTACTCACACACAGTCTGTATGCTTGGGCAGCCACAAGCCTGATTTAGAGACTATTGCCCGTACACACGCATCAACAATGTATGACCAGTTTAAAGCCTCGTACACACGCATCGATAGTTGGCTGTGAATATTCGGCCAACGTCCGATCGGCCGATTTTCGGCTTGTTCGTATGATGCTTTCGACAACCGACTCCGACTTTTCGGCCAAACAAAATCTGGTGTGCACGCTATAAAATTTTTGTTGGCCGTCAACAGAACGGCCGATTTTCCGTCAGTCAGTACAGATTTCGGCAGACAAAAATCTGATGAGCAAGACTGGGCATGCTCAGAGAAGAAAAAACACACGGAAAGTAAACCAGCACATGACATCACTTCTGAAGTAGATTTTTGTTGGCCGAGAAAATTCGTGTGCAGTCTAGGCACATTCCAACCAACAAAACACCACTCTGGACAAAAGTCGGACGATCGGTCGGCCGATAATCGTTGCGTGTGTACGAGGCATAAGTCTCCCCTCTCTTTCTAGGATCTTAGACTTCCTACTTTTTATAGCACACAAGACTTGAGGGTCGGTCCCAAGAAAAACCTAGGAGTGCAGTTAACCCCTAACTTCCCACTGGGGCAGCAAAGATCACTACCTGCCTACAAGCTAATGGAGAACACTGGAATAGGGGTGTCTACGTTAGCGATTGACTCTTCCAGGGCATCAACTCGGGTCATTAAGCACATTGGGGTATGAAGACATCAGTACAAGAGTTCATATAGTATGAAGATACAGTACTTGCTAAGGATACCAAGGGTTTCTCTAGCAGCCTGTCGGTAAGCATGTACATGTGGCAGTTGAGACAGCCTCTTGCCGTGAGGGAGATGTTTTCGGCACTCTTCGGCAGCAATCTGTCTCCCATAGCAATGGGAGCAGATCTGCTACCCTGCCGGGACCCTAATCCTGTACACAGGTATGGAAAAGAAAGCGTTAAGTGAAGTGCACACATGTAGTCCGCTCTAGGTGCGAAGCGGAACCCCATGCCCCATACTATTATTGGGCATTAGGTAGCAGGTGATACCCTGGACAGGTGGAAAGGGCAAGTTTCTGCGTGCCCCTCCTAAATGCACAAGTAACCGTGGGGAGTTTACTAGAGTTTATTCATGTTTGTCATCTATCGGGGTCGTGAGTGTTGCGAATTTTCATTCGCTATTGTCACACAACTGGCTGGGCTCGGGCGCACTGCTCTGCGCCCCAAGCCCAGCCTTTTTTTTTAGCCTGTGAGAGCCTCTGGCTCTAATTAGGTGGCTAAAAAAAAAAAAAAAAAAAAGCCCCATTGAATTCCATGCATGGATGGGGGGGGGGGGGCGGCGCCCCTGCGCCCCGTATGACCAGCCGCCACTGCTGGGAAGGTCACTAACTGACACTGACATTGCTAGTGACACTAAGACAGTAATCAATGATTTGTACACTGATATTTTACTGATGACACTGGCTGAGAAGGGGTTCACATCTAGGAGCAATCAAAGAGTTAACTGTGTGCCTAACAAGTGTAATGTGTGCTGCTTTTACTTACAGGTCTGTAGTTTTTTTCTCCCTGCTTTGCAGGAAGAAGAAACAGCCAGATAGCTGTGCACAGTACACAGAGTTCTGTGTTTTTGTAAACACAGAACTCTGTGTGTGATTGGCCACAGCCGATCAGCTGACTTCAGCCAAATTCTTTGGCTAAATTCAGCTGACAAACTTGTGCTGTGTCCAATCTTCTGAACCTGGAAGAATGGCTACAGGTACATCACCCAGGCCTGCAGCTGTCACTTCATCCCCCCCCCCCCCCGCACTACAACTCTACAACTGATGTGGACAGTCGGGAAAAAGTTAAAAAAGTGTTAGCTGGAGTCCAGTTTTAACTTGTTAGTCAAGTTCATCTAAATTTGGTAGTCCATCTAACATTCCCCTCTCCCAAGTTAGACTATGTTGCTGTCTATGGGTGTCTCTGTTGCTCTCCCATCCAGACTGGAGACACCCTAAAACAGGAAGTGTGTTACAGGCCCAAATCACCAGGTGAAAATAAAGGATTAAAAAAAAAAAAAAAGAGGGGGCAGAGACCGAAAAAGCCCGTGGTGTACGTGCCCCTGGGGTGGCTGCCCAGGGGTGCCTTAATTCTCACTGGTGAGGGGCTGCTCACCTTGAGTTTTTTGGCACCTTGGTCACTGCACCATACACACCTTTTTCGCACCTGCCTCTTGGGACAGGCCTTTTGGCTCGGACCAGAGGAATTCTTATTCCGGCCGGAAGGCCTGCCTTGGTACCTCACATGGCACCATAGCACTTACCCCACTTCCACTTCCCCCACCTTTTTGTTTGTGTGTTTTTATTTCTTTGTCGTTTTGTCACTGCACTATCACTCTTTTTCCTGCACGACTTGGAGGGTGTGGGTCCTCGGGCCCAGCCTTGAGTCTTGGGAGGGGGCGGATATGGCCTTCTGGCTTTGTTTGCCCTCTCTCATGGGGTCTCCCTTCGGGGGAGCCCCACCTAGTACTTGGGGTGGGCTGTTCCGGCAGTCCCCCTGGAGAACGGGGTTTGTCTGGTCTCGGCCAGACAGACCATAGGAAGTACCTTAAGTCCCTGTCAGGAGTCTTGCGCCCCGGGGGACCGAGGTTAGGGTCCTACCTCTTCGGAGGGAAGACCATTTTGCACACCCTGTGCACTTTTTGTGTTTCTCACGTTTGCGTGTGTGCACTTTTTTATGCACCGGGTGTAAGTCTTCTGTTTCACACGCCACGGGCAAAAAAAAAAAAAAAAGAAAAGAAAGTCAATGCAGCCACCACGTCTAAGGATTGGTAAATTGCAATATATTCCATTTTGTTTTTGGGTTTAACATTGCTGAAACAGAAAGTCTAATGGAGAAAAGAGTGAGGCATGTGTTGCAACTAACACAATAATGGGAGGTACTCAGTATAGAGGGACTTTTTGTACTAATTTACTAACAATTTGTAAAGGAATCTCAGCTTTTCAATAGAGCAAATAAAACTGAAGGTAAGATGAATGGTCACCTCTGACCACTACTGGTCACATATGCTTCAGTGACCAGCCATTGATATTGTAATGATGAGAACACAGGTCTACTCAAAGGAAGCAGAAAAAGGAAGACGACCGTACAATCTTGTTAGGATTTCACATGCTGGGGGAGATATGTGGCCTTTTATTCACTTCTTTCTGATAAAGCACTAGGAATAGGCTAAAAACGCTGCAGCTTTTATGTGCAGTCTACAATGTGGCAAGCAAAGCCCCCTTTGTTTCTGCTTCGAGTTATATGCTACAAGAAGTCCCTGTATTGGAATGAAGATATATACCACTAAGATATATATACGGTATATACAGTATATATATATATATATATATATATATATATATATATATATATATATATATATACGTACTGTATATATATATATATATATATATATATATATATATATATATATATACATATATATATACACAGGTGCCTTTCATAAAATTAGAATATCATAAAAAGTTTATTTATTTCAGTAATTCTATTCAAAAAGTGGAGGTTGGATTTGTGGTTTATGCTATAATGACTATGGCCAGGGGCACGAGGATGACCTTGACGTGTATTGTTTGATGTAAGCTATTGCACTGTTTGTTCATTGGAAAGTGTGTTTGTTTCTTTCTGTTCAAAAAAAAAAAATTCTGATTAAAAAAATTCTATTCAAAAAGTGAAACTCATATATTTTATATAGATGCATTACACAGAGCTAGTGAAAACCCCAACTTCAGTATCTCAGAAAATTTGAATATATAAGAATAAGACCAATAAAAAAAAAAGCAGTTTTAATACCGAAATGTAGGGGAGTGATCGTGGGTGTCAGGCGGCAATCGGAAACGCCTAACCCATGCATCGGCTTCCCCGTTGCCAAGTGGGGGCGGGAGCGTGCCGCTGGCGGCGCGCCCCCTAGCTTCCTGTGCGCGACCGATGTAGGTCTACGTTGGTTTGCGCAGGAGAGCCACTCTGCCACCCTGGTTAATTTTGCCATCAGTTACTCTTTAAAACATCTGTCCAAATAACAAAAACCTTCACGATTCCTTGTTTTTGGCTTTAAAAAAGTTTCATCATTCCATGTTTTATAGGAAGGGCAGGCAAACATATCTTTGTCAGGTTAACAAGTGGTTTGGGTGCCATGTTTTCCTGTCTTGGAATCAATTTCTTTCAAAGTAGTCAATCTTTTTAATGTCAGGCAACTCTCTTTCACGGCTGCCCCATTCATATATGTAACAACAGTACTTGGTATCTACTTCTAGATCTCAGGCATTCCAGTTGTACTTGGCGTACTGGATGTGCTTTAACAACATTTCCATGTTTTCGTATGTTTCTTTCATGGGTTCAGCATAGACAACAGGTATTGAAAATTGCAAAAACAGTACATGATACCCTTTATGCTTTTAATCCACAAATTGAGGTCTGTTGGCATTGTGGATAGTGTATGTACCTGAATAGAAAACTGAGGTGTATGTTTATGAAACTGAGAACTTTTTTCTCAGTTCACTTTGCAGCAGTTCTCAGAGGAAAATTATCTCTTCTGGCACCCTGTTTATGAAGCGGAGAACTTCAGTTCTCACACGGAGAAAAGAAGATAAGTTTTTCCTCTGAAAACGACTGAGATCCGTGTACAAGTGAATGGGCAGCCTGTAATGAGACAAAGTGAGATTACAGTACAAGAAAATCACTGGTGCCTGTTTATTAAGCAGTGGTAGATTATCACTGCTGAGTACACGTGCATTCGACCCCCACCTAATGTTAATAAAATAATTCGTTGTCCTAGAATTATATATATATATATATATATATATATATATATATATATATATATATATATATAGTATATACACACACATACATTTTATATATATATATATACAGTATATATACATACAATAAATATACATATATACATAAATATGGCAGGGGGACATGTTTACTGTATTGGGGGGTCTGATCGAGGAAGAAGGAAGTCAATAAATATATATATATATATATATATATATATATATATATGTATATGATTCTAGGACAATATCCCACCGGACAATATCCCCCCCAGACAATATCCCCCGGACAATATCCCCCCGGACAATATCCCCCGGACAATATCCCCCCGGGACAACATCCCCCCGGACAATATCCTCCCTGGACAACATCCCCCCGGACAATATCCTCCCTGGACAATCTCCCCCCTAGACAATATCCCCCCTCTAACCCTAACCCTCTAAACCTATGTCCTGGGGGATATTGCCCGGGGGATGTTGTCCCGGGGGGATATTATCCGGGGGGGGATGTTGTCCCGGGGGGATTATGTCCAGGGGGATGTTTTCCGGGGGGATATTGTCTGGGGGGATATTGTCCAGGGGATATTGTCCGGGGGGATATTGTCCAGGGGGATATTGTCCTGATACCAATAATCTTCCTTCTTCCCCCTCAGTTCTCCCCCGATTCTGTCTTCTCTCCCCGATTCACCACCTCCAGGCTGGTGATTTTGGGAGTGCGAATTCTGGCACAGATCGCCAGGGAAGTGCCGAGATCGCAGCTTCATAAACTGGCCATTTCTGTGTCAGTCAATGACAGATTCTCCGTGTGCGGAGATGATCAGCGAAGAACATGTTCTCCCCCGATCATCTCTGTTTCATAAACCGATAATGATCTGAGATGAGCTGCGATCAGCAGTATCACTGCTCATCTCAGTTTCATAAACATCCAGAGGGTGGTGACACACTGCGTATCTTCTGGATGGTCAGCAGTTACAAGTGGGGTACCCCAGGGCTCTGTCCTGGGACCAAACCTGTTTAACTTATTCATAAATGATATAGAGGTGGGGATAAATAATGTTTGCTGATGATACAAAGCTTAGCAGGGCAATACCTTCACAACAGGATATAGCAACTCTATGGGAATACCTCGGTAAAATAGAGGGGTGGGCAAACACATGGCAAATGCGGTTCAATGTAGGGAAATGTAAAGAAATGCACTTGGGAGATGAAAATATGAATGCAAATTACACACTAGGGGGAGAACCTCTGAGGGAAGCCAGGATGCAAAAAGATCTGGAAGTCCTTGTTGATGACAGACTCAGCAATAGCATGCAATGCCAGGTCGCAGCAAGAAAGGCTCATAGAATGATAGCATGTATTAAAAAGGGTAATAATTACTCAAGAGATAAAACTATAATTCTACCAGTTTACAAAACTCTGGTTTGGCTACGTCTTGAGTATGCCGCCCAGTTCTGGTCTCCAGTCCTCAAACTGGAACTGGAGAGAGTCCAGAGAAGAGCAACAAAATTAATAAGAGGGCTGAAGAATCTCAGTTATGAGGAGTGACGACAAACATTAAACTTATTCTCCCTGGAGAAGAGAAGGTTAAGAGGGGATACAATAGCCATATACAAATATCTTAATGATGATTCCATCATTGGAAGGAAACTATTCAGTCTCAGGTCACTTAAAGTGGATGTAAACCCTCAGAGATTAAACAAATCTCCCTACATAAGTTTTACTTGTATACTGTATGTGCTGTATTCAGCTTTCTATACTGTTTAGAAAGTGCACGTCCTGTTAGAATTTTCTCTTCCTAATTCACCTGTGGGTGTGGATTCTTGCCATACACTGTGAGGCAGCTGATTGGAGGAAAGGCACACACCCCCTCTTCAATTGGCAGAAACATGAAGAGCTGTGCTGTGAATAGAGCACTCTGAAATTCAGCCTGGCTTTATCTCAGTTGATGGAGAACTTGTCAGAAGTTATCATGCTGATAATAGAAGAAGGAAGCAGGAGAAAACCATGGGACTTAGGGCTTTGAAAAGAGATAAGTAAACACTACAGATAGATGTGCCCAGGTTAAATTTCATGATTGGGTTTTACATCCACTTTAAGAAGTGTGGCCACTCAATGAAGTTAGACGAGAAGTGGTTCAACCTTAAACTGCGTAAGGGCTTTTTATTGTTAGAGCGATAAGGATGTGGAACTCCCTTCCACAATCAGTGGTGTCACTGGGAAATATCGCTAATTTAAAAATATTCTTAGTTTAGTATTAAACACAATATACAGGGATATGGGAAGTGGTAGAGACCTAATACATACAAACACCCAAACAGGTTGAACAGGATGGACTGGTGTATTTATTCAACCTTACCAACTTTGTAACTATGTAATTATGATAGATTACAATTTCATGATTACCAGACAAAAATCTATAAGGGATACAGGTGGTGGTGGTCCTCAAAGGTCCAAGGGGTCAGACTGAAAAGCAGATTGGAGACCCATAAAAAGGCCTGAGATATACACCGGAAAAAAAGAGGATGGAGACAGGAGACCCTTTATAGCGTAGTAAATTACCTAACAAATTTATTACTGCAAAATGTTTTTTTTAATTAGAGAGAAAAGAAAAAAGGACTTACATCTGGTGAGGTTGCAGTGAAGCAGACAGGTAAAACCATGCAACCTTTGATAGACACAGGTGAAGAAAAGGCACCATTTTCCACGTGTGGTGAGATCAGTCTGCATCAATGTCTCCAAATCCTGCATTCTCTATGGGTTCTCAGGTGGATATTGTACTGGTGGGATGAGAGGAGGTAAAAAAAATCCATTGGTGAACCGAATGGTAGGAGCACCTGGTGTGGTGTGTCTAAGGATGGGTCTAAGTCATCAAGTCTGATAAACATCAAAAAGCTTTATTTCACCAGAGGACACGCTTCGCGGCTATAACTCATCACCTCCACAGTTTACGGTGATACACATATGTTTGACATTTCTCAGTTTACTGTTCCAGCTCAGTGTGTCCTCACACGGACACACTTGGATGGAACAGTAAGCCAAGAAATCTATGACACCAAAAAGTGTTAAGGAAACAAAATCTTTGATGTCCAATGTTACCTAATTATGGGCAACTAATAACATTTCTGAGTCTGTAGGACGGGCCGGGGGCTAAGGTACCCAACCTTGGAGAGATCACACACGCAGGGTTTTTGTATTTTATCTTTTATATTGTAAAAGGTTAACAGAGATGTTGGCAGATAGTTGCTCTAGGCCAGGCATGTCCAACCTGCGGCCCGGGGGCCACATGCGGCCCAGAACCACAGACAATGCGGCCCACTGCCCCCTGACAATTTTTTTTGTTGTTGGGGAGGAAGGAAGTTGGGTCGGGGGCACGGCCACAGCAGCTTCCAACTAACAGTAGGCAAAGGCTGCCTCAGAGGGGGGAAGGTGAGCATGTGCAGTGTTTCTGACTCCTACCACCATTACCACTTCGAATCATTGAAGTGGTCATGGTGGTTAGAGTGTTCCTTTATTATCTCTCAGAAGAAGTAAACCTCTGTATACTGATTCCATTTCATTTGATCATCCTCTAGTTGTGCTAAATTTGTGCGGGGGGGTGAAGCGGCGCGGGAAGGGCGCGGCAGCATTTTATTACTTATATACCTTAACTATAGTATATATTTTATATGCGGCCCGAGAAAATTTCTCTACACTCAATGTGGCCCAGAGAAGCCAAAAAGTTGGACACCCATGCTCTAGGCACTGGTTTTCCAGTAATATACCACTGGATGTTCATATGGTTGCAAAATATCACTCAGTAATGACACAGTGTTGCAGCGATGATACACTCAGTAATGGCACAGTATTGCAGACTGGCAGTGTATTAGGCATAGAGTGTTTTACTAGAAGACGGCTCCTGCTTAAGTGGTGAAGAACTTCAGTATAAGGTTGCAAAACTCTATGCTGTTGAAGAGATCCCCAATTGCTGGTCCAGGTACCAGAATGCCTGTGGAGAACAAGATGTGTCCCTGCACTGACCCTATTCGTTCAGAAACCTCTCCCTGCACTGATAACTCTCCCTGACAATTGGGGTCTCTGTCTCTCACCTATCCACACACCCTCCAGGCAAGCTCAAATGGTTCTGATACCGTATTGTCAGGAAGGATTCGGAGAAGACCTGGCAAATATGCCAATGCCCAGTATGGCCGCACTAATTCGCTCATGCGTTTAGGCGCCGGACATGCAAAGCACGCTAAGTGCCAGCATGCAATGGCCTATATAAGGACGGTAGGTCTCCTTATCCATTGCTGGATTATCGTCAGCATTTGTATCCCGTGTTCCTGTGCCTTGTTCTTCTGCTTGATTACCCATTACCAACCCGGCTTACCCCTGACTTGTTTCTGGCTTCTTTCCTGTGTTTGATCCCTGCTTACTCCACAGACCTGCTCCTGCCTCTGTTCCTGATTGATACACTGTGTTTGACCTTGGCTTAATCTTGACCACGCTTCTGCCTCTGCTCCTGATTGACATTCCGTGTTTGACCCCCGGCTCTGGCTTCTGACTTTGCTTCCTGCTCTACCAGCTGTCAAGATCCGCCAGTTCTTCCAGAGATTTACCTGCTGTGTCAACTTCTCTGTTCTTGGGTGTCCCCTCATCCGAAACCATCAGGAAGCTTCTTTATCAGCAACCCATGCTTCTTTGGACATAGCAACCTCTGTCACCACCTTTAGGGGTACTCAGCCACAAGGGGAGCCCTCTCGTCACCTCAGCCTTCAGTCAGGCACGTGACACATATTTTATACCATCTCACACCAAGATGACTGGCAGAGGTCATCAGAAGTTGCAGCGTCCAATCAGACAACTATGGGATCTCTCAAGGAACAATTCTCCTCCAAAGATTGACATTGCTTCTGCCTCTGCTCCTGATTGACATTCTTTGTTTGACCCCCAGCTCTGGCTCCTGACTTTGCTTCCTGCTCTACCAACTGTCAGGATCCACCAGTTCCTCCAGAAGATAACATGCTGTGTCAACTTCTCTGCTCTTGGGTGTCCTCTCATCTGGAATCATCAGGCAGCTTCATCATCAGCAACCCATGCTTCTTTGGACATAGCACCCTCTGTCACCACCTTTAGGGGTACTTTACACTCAGCAAAAAGGGGAGCCCTCTCGTCACCTCAGCCTTCAGTCAGGCACGTGACACATATTTTATAACAATTCTCCTCCAAAGATTGACAACGCTTCTGCCTCTGCTCCTGATTGACATTCTTTGTTTGACCCCTGGCTCTGGCTTCTGAGCACAGCACAGTGCCACCTACTGATTGGAGGCTAAGTTGCATCTGCTCACCATCAGTAACTCCAACTACCACTGGGACTAACCTCTTCCAATAAAATTCTTTGGGATATGGCTCGGCTGGCTGCTTATTCTTTTGTGGCAAAGGGAAAAAAAACCTCTCTATACTTAAGCCGGTGACAAAGACATGACACATTTTCCATTAGACATTTGTTAAACTATTGTGACCCGATAGAACGGGGCTTCATGATGCCTCATGGTTTAATTATGCAGTGCCCATCTTGTCAGTGAAATCAGCAAACATTACATCTGCTTTCTGCTAAATAGGGGATCTGGCTGCAACAGCACGCACCCTCTGTTTGGATATTTATTTCATTTGGTGCTAAATGGCCTGGTAAAAATAGCAGATGCTTATTTAATGCAGCATTTGGATCCAGAAAGCAAAAGTTGTACGGCTCAGCTGTGGGCTCACAACAATATACACTTTGTTCAAGCAAGTGCTTATTTCTATGAGACTACTGCTTAATTCACAGTCTGCTGTAACAGGCCGGGTCTGGGAATGTATTTTTTCAGGCTCATGCAGACAGGGCATGCAAGGAGAATAATAAAACTAGTGTCTAGTACACTATGTGAAAATCTTGCACCATGTCCACTATGTCACTCACATTAACAGTTTGTCCTTACATCTACAAGCTTAAAATTGTACGGATTACAAGTTATTGATAGATTTATCCACTGAGAAATATATAATTATTTAAATGTGTTACAGTTAAAAATACCTGCAAAGGTACCCATATAGCCCCTAATCTAGGGTGACCAGACGTCCCCGGTTTCCGAGGACAGTCCCCGGACTGAGGACATTGTCCCCAGACCAAGTCTGTCCCCGGTTTCATCCACGGATTGGATTTGAACAGGGACCTGGGCAATTTCAAAGACAGTCAGTGCAGAATGAAAAAAAAATAATTCTGAATTACACTCCCCCCCCCTCCCCCATGTATTTTTTCCATTATCTGTACCCTTTTCTGATGATCATGTGCTGGTCGGAGTGAAAGGACTATTTCTTCAGTTTCGGGGGCATGCCCACTCTGTCCCCGCTCGCATGTTCTTCTGCCTTGGCTCAAGTCCTGGCCAGCCGCCTGTCTGCCTATCCCCTTGCGGAGTGATCTTCCTCCGCTCAGCTTCGCTCCCCACCCAGTAGTAGCCGGGGCCCGGAGAGTGAGACTTGAGAGGCTGTGAGGCGGGCCGCGGCGGCGACAGGAAGAGAGAGGCAGTTGAGCTCCGCTGACAGTGTCCAACCGCAGGAACAGAGGTCAAGCGGATCCCATTGTGTGGCTGCCGGTGCCTTATTGGTCATAAGTTAACAAAATAGGCACCCAGCAGCCATGTCATGTGACACAGAGCCAGAGCCATGATAGAGTGCCCCCTGCCTGTGAGTTATTATAATGCTGATCATCTTACCAGTTGCAAACTGCCCCATAGCAAAGTTACTGCTACAGGGCGGTTGCGCTTCTCAGGATCATGTATATATATTTGATACTGCATTTATGGGTATCGGAATCGATCAGCGGGTCCGGGGAACTCGATGTCTGCCCAAACCCGCTGACCGTTCTGTACACAGGCAGAACGACGGTCTGCCTATGTTTACAAGGTGGATCGCTGTTCTGTCAGTATGGAAGGCATTGATCCTGTGTTTGTGCAAAGCAGGGACAGGGATCAATGACTTCCCTAAGTAAAAGCACCTCCCCCACAGTGGGAAAACACTTGTTAGGCACACATTTAACCCTTTGGTTGCCCTAGATCACAGGTGTCAAACTGCCGGCCCTCCAGCTGTTGCAGAACTACAAGTCCCATGTCCCAAGGCTGACATTTACAAGCATGACTCCCACAGGCAGAGCCCGAGGCATGATGGGACTTGTAGTTCTGCAACAGCTAGAGGGCCACCAGTTTGACACCCCTGCGCTAGATGATAGCCCCTTCCCAGCCAGTATCATTAGTACAGTGACAGTGCATAATTTTAGCTCCTATCATTGTATTAGTGTCACTGGTTCCCACAAAGTGTCAAAAGTGTCATGTGTGTCCAATTTTGTCGCAATATCGCAGTCCCGCTATAAGTCGCTGATTGCCCCCATTACTAGTAAAAAAAAAAAGTCCTTAGATTTAATTTTAAAAATCTGGTCATCTTACCCTAATGTGCTGAAAAACCGTCCAGATTGTGATTACCGTAAGAAAAACCTAAAGTGATTCTACAGGCAATTTTTTTTATTTACTTGAGGATTTTACCCCCAGGACCAGGCCATTTTTGCTATTTATCACTGGTATATGCGCGATCATGCAATGCTGTACCCAAATGAAATGTATATATTTTTTCACACAAATAGAGCTTTCTTTTGGTGTTATTTGATCATTACTGGGTTTTTTACGTTTTGTCATATAAACAAAAGAGACCTAAAATTTTAAAAAAGAACAATATTATCTACTTTCTGCTATGAAACATTGCCAATACAAAAATTAAAAAAATGAATTTTTTCATAAATTTTGGCCAAAATGTTTTCTGCTACATTGCATCCAGAAAGTATTCTCAGCGCTTCACTTTTTCCACATTTTGTTGTGTTACAACCTTATTCCAAAAAGGATTAAATTCGTTAAAAATACCCCATAATGACAACATGAAAGAAGTTTGTTTAAAATCTTTGAAAATGTATTAAAAATAAAAAACAAAATAAAACATATGTACATAAGTATTCACAGCCTTTGCCATGACACTCAAAATTGAGCTCAGGTGCATTCTGTTTCCCCTGATCATCCTTGAGATGTTTCGACAACTTGATTGGAGTCCACTTGTGGTAAATTAAGTTGATTGGACATAATTTGGAAAGGCACACCACTGTCTATATAAGGCTCCACAGTTAACAGTGCATGTCAGAGCATAAACCAAGCCATGAAGTCCAAGGAATTGTCTGTAGACCTCTGAGACAGGATTGTATGGAGGCACAGATCTGGGGAAGGGTACACAAAAATGTCTGCAGCATTGAAGGTCCCAATGAGCACAGTGGCCTCTATCATTCGTAAATGGAAGAAGGGAGCTGACCAAGAACCCGATGGTCACTCTGACAGAGCTTTAGCATTTCTCTGTGGAGAGAGGAGAACCTTCCAGAAGAACAACCATCTCTGCAGCACTCCACCAATCAGGCCTGTATGGTACAGTGGCCAGACAGAAGCCACTCCTCAGTAAAAGGCACATGACAGTCAGCCTGGAGTTTGCCAAAAGGCACCTGAAGGACTCTCAGATCATGAGAAACAAAATGCTTTGGTCTGATGAAACAAAGATTGAACCCTTTGGCCTGAATGGCAAGCGTCATGTCTGGAGGAAACCAGGCACTGCTCATCACCTGACCAATACCATCCCTACAGTGAAGCATGGTGGTGGCAGCATCATGCTGTGGGGATGTTTTTCAGACTAGTCAGGATCGAGGCAACTGGGAGACTAGTCAGAATCGAGGGAAAGATGAATGCAGCAATGTACAGAGAGAGACATCCTTGATGAAAACCTGCTCCACAGCGCTCTGGACCTCAGACTGGAGTGAAGGTTTGTATTCCATCAGGACAATGACCCTAAGCACACAGCCAAGATAACAAAGGATTGGCTATGGGACAGCTCTGTGAATGTCCTTGAGTGGCCCAGCCAGAGCCCAGACTTGAACCCCATTTAACATCTCTAGAGAGATCTGAAAATGGCTGTGCACTGACGACACCATCCAACCTGATGGAGCTTGAGAAGTCCTGCAAAGATGAATGCGGGAAACTGCCCAAAAATAGTTGTACCAAGCTTGTAGCATCATACTCAAAAAGACTTGAGGCTGTAATTGGTGCCAAAGGTGCTTCAACAAAGTATTGCACACAGCCTGTGATTACTTACACATGGGATTTTTTTCCTTTTTTATTTTTAATATATTTGCAAAGATTTCAAACAAACTTCTTTCACAATGTCATTATGGGGTATTGTTTGTAGAATTTTGAGGAAAATAATAAATTTAATCCATGTTGGAATAAGGCTACAACATAGCAAAATGTGGAAATAGTGAAGCGCTGTGAATACTTTCTGGATGCACTGTACATGTCTTTGGTAAAAAAAAAAAAATCCCAATAAGCGTACCCATATAGCCCCAAATCTGCTGCAAAATCATCCAGATTGTGATTACCGTAAGAAAAACCTAAAGTGATTCTATAGGCAATTTGTCTTTCCACTTGAAGATTATATCCTCTTCATGACCAGGCCTGAAGTCCACTCATGTTAGAAAACTAAACAACTCCTATGCAATCTCATCGAGACACCCCAAGTGAAACCAAATTCATCAGACGACCTTTACAGTCAATCTACACAGTGGTGGGATTCAAAAATTTTAGTAACCAGTTTAGACTTTCAAGCATGGTGTAATATTTTTTCACAGCGGAGGAGGAGGGAGGGGAGGACTCTTGAGTTTTGGTGCCTCTCCTCTGCCTCAGCTCACAGTGCCTGAGTGCGGTGCACTCCATGCACCTACCCAGGATCGGCCCTGGTTCGAGATATATTTTTTTTATCTATGTAACTACCTGTAATGTTATTTTTAAAAATCCAATAAATAAATATTTGAAATAAAAAAGTTTGAAATTTGACCCATAACCATTTCTGGATCGGAAGGATTTGCCCCCTTAATGACCAGGCCATTTTTTGAGATCCGGCACTGCCTTACTTTAATCACATTTCACAAGTCCCTCCCCCATACAATTAGGAAACACTCCCCTAGGCTCACACCTCACACCTAACCCTTTGATCCCACCTAGGTTAACCCCTTCCCTGTTTAAACAAAAATTAATAAAAATGACATTAAATGTTCCCCTAGTTTGTAGATGTGAGATTTTTTTGTGCAAACCAATCAAAATACGCTTATTGCAATTTTTTTTTACCAAAAATATGTAGCAGAATACAAATTGGCCTAAAAAGATGAAAACATTTTTTATAAGGAATGTTATATAGCAGAAAGTGGAATTTTTTTTTTTTTTTTTCAGAATTGCAATAAATTCGCAGAGGTGATCAAATACAACCAAAAGAAAGCTTTGTTTGTGGGGAAAAAAGGACATCAATTTTATTTAGGTACAGCGTCGCACGACTGCACAATTGTCAGGTAAAATAACGCAGTTTCGAATCACAAAAAAATGGCCTGGTCATTAAGGGGGAAAATCTTCCGGGCCAGAAGTGGTTAAGTACAGTCACTTCTTAATGGTCAAGGGGGCCTAGGTATTTAAAAACGATGCCGCTTTGTAAAACATTTACCATGACTCCTATACCCTCTGTGTTACACTTCCCAGGTGTCAGGAACAAATCCTCCTGAAGAGTGAACACATTAACAGCGCTATTAAAGTGTTCGCTTTTCAGGAGGATTTGTTCCTGACACTTGGGGAGTGTGTAACACACATGGTATAGGAGTCTTTGTTGCCTATCTATCTTATTTCACTCCTTTTGAATAAAAACATTTACCATATTGTCAGACAGTCAGTGAATCATACCTGAAGGCTGAAGACCATTTATTTTGGCCCCTCCAGAATCTTAGTGTTTCTGGCCACCATGCTGCTACCTCACATGCTGCACCTGCAGGCAGCCTGCAGACAGTGCTGAAGAAGTGGGGGGAGGCGGAGCCAAATTGGAGTAGGCGGGCAGCGGCGGCGTGGAGGAGGAAGAAGTGACGTCACTGGTTGCTAGACCCCAATCGGCTCTAGCAACCAGTGCTGTGTGTGTGGGCTCCCGCCCGCCTCCCACAGCAGAGAGAGAGAGCGACCACAGCCAGAGCCAGCAGAGTTGGATTGGATCCATTCCGGATGGTGCAATAACGGGTCACTGAACAGTAAGTCTGACTACACAGACTAAAGAAAACCAGTGAAAAAAGAAAAAATACTGCGCTAACCATAAAATAATCTGCTTGCACAAACAACTGACAAAAAAGTTGAACAAAAGACTATATAAAAAAGTGCAGCGCTGTTGAAACAATCAGTGTGTATATTAATACATAAAACCGTGCATAATGTTTTGAATCAAACACAGTCCCAAATTAAATTAAGCTGAAATGAACATATAACAACAGTCCCAAGTGGTAATGGTGACAAAAAAGTGTCCAGTTTAGCAGTGAGTGATCACACTAACAGGGAATAGAGATTATATGCACTCACCAGAAGGATAGGACCCAAGGTACCATATAGCACCTGGGTCAAACCGGCTTGTATGATGTAGGTGGGTTATCCAAATCAGTGTGATGTCCTTGGATGTTCCAGTGTAATCTTGTAGCAGGTATGTCATCACCAGAAAGACTCCAATTCGGCCAGGATGTTGAAAATGAACGTTACTACATTATAAATACAAGGTATTAGACTGGCAATATCTGATGAGGAAGGCATATTTGCTGAAACGCGTCAAGGCCACGCCACTGACAGCCTATCTATGTATTACTGATGTGTGTATATCCATGGGGTGTCTGTAAGTGTATTTGGTTTATTTTTATCAATATATTTTAGTGGTATTACACTATTTTTTGCTCCTTTTTGGTTAATTTTCAACATCCTGGCGGAATTGGAGTCTTTCTGGTGATGACATACCTGCTACAAGATTACACTGGAACATCCGAGGACTTCACACTGATTTGGATAACCCACCTACATCATACAAGCCGGTTTGACCCAGGTGCTATATGGTATCTTGGGTCATATCCTTCTGGTGAGCGCATATAATCTCTAATCCCTGTTGGTGTTGGGATCTGCCGAGCACTGTGATCACTCACTGCTAAACTGGACATTTTTTTTGTCACCATTACCACTTGGGACTGTTGTTATATGTTCATTTCAGCTCAATTTCATTTGGGACTGTGTTTGATTAAATACATTATGCACGCTTTTATGTATTAATATACACTTTCTAGTTAACATTACTGGTTCAGTGGTTGGTTTTACCTAATGCCTTGAGTTATTTAAAGAGAAATATTACCCCCCTGCCACCCACACACCCACACACACACACACACACAAACACACACACTACCACCACCTTTTCACTCCCCCTCTCCTGTTCCCCTTACCTCTTATGTTAGGATCCCTTCAAGATAAATAGTCGCTTGCCCAGTAGATCCAGCATTGTCCTGTAGTGATCCACTGTTCAGATTTCATAGCCACCATCTTGGTCCTCCTCAGCTGGACTCAAATTAAGGCAAACGTAGATTGAGGCAATCTTGGTGCACTTTCTAGGCTGCCCTACTGGTTCCGTGGTTTCTTTCACTTAATGCCCAGGGTGCTGGAAAAAGGAACTTTTCTCACCACCCCCCACTCCCCCCTTACCGATTATGCTGGGTTCCCTTCAAAATACTTACTCACCTGCCTAGCTGATCCAGCATTGCTCTACAGTGATTCATTGTTTGGGTGTCACAGCCAGTGGCCCAGGCCACCATCTTAGGCCTCCTCAGCCAATTGCCTTTTCCACATTTAGGCAACCTAGCCTCTGAAGATGCAGTCAAGCTCTGGCAGAGGCCTCTATGTGAATGGCTCACATACCTACTGGGGTAAGTGATAAGGATATCCCAGGGGGCTGCAGGAGCAGGACATGTCATTCTCACCTTGGCAGCAGGGGACAGGGCACAGAGAAAAACCAAAAAGATACAGAAATAAGCCCCCCCCCCCCACACACACACACACACACACTCACACACCAAAAAAAAATAGGATATTTTTGGAGTGCAAGCAGGGCCCTGATTCACTGCCAGCAATGGTCATGCTGGCTGAGGGCCCTTCCCACCATCTTCCTGCAACAGGAAAAAGATAGGGCACCATACACCTGAAACGTCAAGGAACTCAACTATCTCGACCACTCCCATTCTCCTGGCCCAAGGCCCACCTTCCGAAATTAAGGAATGCCCACACTTTCAGGATTTTTAACTTTTAACTGTAGCAGTGTCCATAACACAGATTATCCTTTTCCTCTTTATACCAAACATCAGTAACATTGCACAGTTCAAATTCAGCCTTGAAACAGGGATGCCGAACAGCACATTCAGTACCCTCAGTGTAGGTCCCCTTTGGTGGGTTCTTCCATTAGGGGTACCCTTCGGGGTACCAGGCTTATCCCGAAGGGTTCACTCCTGTGGCTACAAGCTTACATGGAAGCAGGCTGAAGGTAATCTCTTCCCATCAACCTCTGCCACAAGCTCTTCTAGGTCTAGATTATAAGGGACGAAGCTAGTCCCATCCATAGTATCCACCCAGGGGAAGGGTTTCCCTAAAAGGGGTACTAACCCCTGCTTACACTTGGATAGATCCATGAACCAAAATTTGTTTTGTGGACTGAAATTCCACTTTATGTAACATTGGTGCTTCAGTTTACTAAAAAAAGGACTGGAAAGGAAGTTGCATGTTGGTGGAAATATTTTAGAACTGAGAACTGAAAGAACTACATATTCTGAAGACACCCCATTCCGTGTTTAATCTATTGTAATGAACTAAAGCTTTAATTAACAAATATATAATATAAATTTTACTTTACTCTCCACATGCAAAGCAAAGATGCACCCAGCTTTCTTTGACATGTAATTATATTAATTGCAACCCCAAAGGCTAAAGAGTCATCTGCTGCAAGAAAACAAAAATCTGTGTTAACTCATGCCAAGGATCTGTTAAAAACCTGTGGATTTTAATGAATCCTAGTAAATAATAAAGGCCACTATTGTTCTCTTACATCAACTTTGAAACCGGAGTAATCGTTATGCCATTGTAATTAGTAACACCTAATTAAGAATTGTGGTAACATAATGAGGCATGCTGAGAGGAGAAGATGATGGACAGCGCACATTTGTAAAAGTGCAAAAAAGAACAGACAGTTCTGCCAGCTGTGGCTGAAGAGGAACATCTAAGACTCTGCCTAATAAACTGCAATTAACTCTACAAATTGTTTCTGGGCAAGAAAAAAAAAGACAATTAGGTGTACATTACCTTCATTCTCTGAGTGTCTTTCATTAACACTTATTACAAATTTAACTCATGTTTAAAAAGTACAGCCTACAGTGTCGGGACAAGGCCTCTTAAAGTTGAACTCCAGGTACGACCTTTATTGCATACTTTCACTGCCGGAGTCGTTTATGCGGGTTTTTTTGCACTTTCAAAAATTATTTTAAGCCTGAGGATTACCTAACCACTTTCAGTCCGGTTCAATTCTTACATTCCCCTCCTACTTGTAAAAAACATCATTATTTTTTTTTTTGTTGCTAGAAAACTGCATATAACCCCCAAACATTATATATATATGTATATATATATATAAATATATATATATATACCCCCAAACAATATATATAATGATAGCTAGATAGATAGATAGATAGATAGATAGATAGATAGATAGATAGATAGATAGATAGATAGATAGATAGATAGATAGATAGATAGATTTTATATATATATATATATATATATATATATATTAACCACTTGCCGACTGCCGCACGACTATATACGGCGGCAGTCAGCCCCTCACAGGCAAAGTGACGTATGGGTACGTCACTAGCCTGTGAGGTTCTAGGGAGCGATGACGTTATTTTCCGGCAATTCTCGGCAAGGAACTCTGAAGGTCCGCCGGACCTTCCGAGCGCATGCGCCGCACGCGTCAGCGGCTGCATGCAAAGCAAATATCTCCTAAACCGTGTAGGTTTAGGAGATATTAATTGCACCTACAGGTAAGCCTTATTATAGGCTTACCTGTAGTTAAAAGTAAAAAAAAGCGGTATACTACCGCTTTAACACTGGGTCACATTAGCTGCGTGATGGAGAGGAACTGAGGGAGAGGAGAAACACTGGCATAATAGTCGGTACCGGTGTGCAAAAGTGTTTTTGCTTTGGAAGAATAAACCACCTCTAATGTTGGGTATCCTATGCGTGTCCATTACGGAAAACTATTAGAATATCTTTTGTTTTTTTACATTTTAGAATGGGGTGCCTGAGACTGTCCATCATTTAAAAGGGTGCCTTGACTGTTGAGAAATACTGTGTTATACTTATATAAATATATTATATTATATTATATTATATTAACCACTTTACCACTGAGTACCGTAGTACTACTGCGGCAAAGTGGCTCGTTATCGTCTGACGACGTAGCACTCCCCTTTCTCGGCGGCGCGCGCGCGCCGCCGGAGGCTCGCTCCCGCTGTATTCAGTCACAGCGGGAGTCGGGCCAGGGGAGGAGCGGTGGTGATCACCGCTGCTCTTCCCCGATCGTCGGGGATCTAGTGTGGAGATCCGCCTGCTTGTGTAAACACAAGCGGGCGGATCTCCCAAGTGACAGGCAGGGTCAGATTGCAGGGTTCAGCATCTGTCCTTGTGTCACACAGTCACCCCCCCCCCCACACGTCAGTAAGCACCAGGCATACATTAACCCCTCCCTCTCCAATAAAATTAACCCCTTCCCTGCCAGTGTAATTTTTACAGTAACAGTGCATATATATATCACTGATTACTGCAGTAATGTCACTGGTACCCCCAAAAGTGTCAAAAATGTCAGTCAAGGGTCCGATCTGTCTGCCGCAATGTCGCAGTCCCGCAAAAAAAATCGCAGATCGCCGCCATTACGCGGTAAAAAAAAAAAACACCAAAAATGACATAAATCTTTCCCTTTGTTAGTAAACGCAGTAACTTTTGCGCAAACCAATCAAAATACGCTTATTGTGAATTTTTTTACCAAACATAGGTAGCAGAAAACAAATTGGCCAAAAATGTAAAAAAATTTTGATTTTTACATTTTTTTAGGGGGGAATTTCATATAAAAAAATGTGAAAAATATTGTTGTTTTTTCAAAATTTATGCTCTTTTTTTGTTTATAGCGCAAAAAGTAAAAATCGCACAGGTGATCAAATACCACCAAAAGAAAGCTCTGTTTGTGGGAAAAAAAGGACGTAAATTTTGTTTGGGTACGGCGTCGCACGACCGCGCAATTGTCAGTTAAAGTTGCACAGCGCCGAATCGCAAAAAGTGGCCCAGACGTAAGACAGCAAAATCCTCTAGTGGTAAAGTGGTTAATAATTATAGTGATCATTTCAGATATTCTTACCTTCTAAATGACCTGGTTAAAATGACAAAGCAGACTCCCACATTTCTTTCTCCCAGACCTCTTGGCTTGTGGCATCTTGGCAATTTCGAAGTCCGAGAATATCTGTTATGTGGTATAAGCTGATGTGTGCTGGTATCAAGCAACCCTATTTTAATGGTGCAGCAAAGTTCAGTCAATTTGGATTCTGTACGTGACCCCATAATGATCCTAAAACAAGCCTTGGGGATGTTAGCTCACATGTTAAAAAAGTGGGGTAGCAAACCTGATTATGGAATTTCACATCAGTGCCCGGCTCCACAAAGCTACAACCCTGCGTAGAAGAGTGCTTAGGCATCTGTAAATCATCCATCCAATTTAGGAAAGAACCTGGACATATTGAAGCTTTTCACAAGAAAGAAAAATGAAATCTTCCTCATGCTATAGAACGCTGACCT
This sequence comes from Pelophylax lessonae, assembly GCF_965119305.1. Classification (NCBI taxonomy): domain Eukaryota; kingdom Metazoa; phylum Chordata; class Amphibia; order Anura; family Ranidae; genus Pelophylax; species Pelophylax lessonae. Next base: position 37,809,068 of record NC_138771.1, on the reverse strand, counting down.
TCCATGTGACGTGATGACCTTGTCCTTGACGGTGTGTAATTTCTCTACGGTGCAATTCATAACCCAGTGACACCTTATGACATCTAGAAGCTGAACAAAAGGCATAGAGTCGCGTAGAAAAAATGATTGCATCCATGCACAAGGGTCGCAGGTTTATTACCTTACAAATATTTAAACAAGGCTAAATCCCAACCTGGACATTATTATGGAAGAAAGTCTTTCCTTGTTATATTGTCATTCCTCTACATTTGTAATATTAGACATGGAACATTGCTAAGAGCAATTTACTACGCTGCTTAGCATTTTAAAGTCAAGAAAATTTGTGTTTTACGACATCAGCATTTCTCAGTCTTTTTTAGTTGTGGTACCCATTGAAAGTATGCAAAATTTCAAGGCACTCCAGTCTAAAATGTTAAAGACGTAAATGTTAGTTATCAATGGGAAATCTGATCCTGGGACAATGCCTACAACCACCTTGAGGAAATAACCTTTATATCAGAAGATCCCCTTCACATCAGAGGTCCCCCTATCACATAAGAACTCACCCCCTTCACCTCAGAATCCCCTTATCACATCAAAGGCCCAACATACATCATACTTGTAGGCAGGTGCGGTCTACTTTCTCCACTGCAGGTGATGCTCATCCACAGTGGCACTGCAGTTGGAGAGGAAATCAAAGAGGAACCTGGCTCCTCTATGGTTTCCAGGGGAAGCTATCCTATTGGATGCTGCCACCCCATGTGACTCTTGCAGCCATCTTGGGTCAGGCAGAGCCTTTTTAAGACCCAGGCTCCCAGGTTTGGTGCCCATTTTGCAAGTTGGTAGAATAGGGACAGGTATCCCGCCTGGTAGGGACAGAACTACAGTCAGGGAAAGATTCCAGACATAGAGAAAACATAGGTTTTGCTTCTTCTCTGAACCTCTGCCTGCTGGGGCGCAAGACAGTCAGGCCACATTCTGCCCCTCTCTACTATCTGTTTGTTTGGCTGAAACCTGCTCTCTACACACTGTTGGACCTGTAAGTGTTCCCGGTTGGGCTGCCTTCCCACCAGGTTATTTGTGAACTTGCATTGTTTTAATACAAGTTCTTTCACTGCACTGGGACTTTGTGTGTTATTGCCACTGCACTCCACTTACATTCCTTTTGTCAAGAACTCAATGACTGCACATTGCTCCTGCTTGCAATCCATTATTTACCATCAATGAAAAAGAAGAAGAAGAGTTGCTAAAGAGAAAGGGTTACTCTACCAACATGTGAAATTGGAACGAACTATGTAAGTTATTAAGACTACAATTCGTACTTATATGTCTATAGCAATAAAAGTGATTAAAAAAATGTAAAGATACAGTGTAAGAATAAAACAATTCAAATAAAATAAACTAAAATGTTAAAAAGCCCCCGTCCCACCATGCTCGGGAGCAAAGGCGAACGCACACATACGTAAATGGTGATCGCTCCACACATATGAGGTTTTGCCACAAAGGTCAAAGCGAGAGCAAAAATTCTAGCACTGGACCTCCTTTGTAACTCTAAAGCCAGTTAAAAGTAGTTTGGGGATGGCCCCCTCCTGTTCCAACATGACAGGCCAGTCAAGTTTCTCCACCCCAAACTCACTCATCCATGTCTTTATGGACCTGGTTTGTGCTCTGGTGTGCAGTCATGTTGGAACAGGAAGGGGCCATCCCCAAACTGTTCACACAAAGTTGGGAGCATGAAATTTTCCAAAATGTCTTGGTATGCTGACGCCTTAAGAGTTCTCTTTACTGGAACTAAGGGGACAAGCCCAACCACTAAAAAACAACCCCACACTCTAATCAATCAAACCCTAATCCACCAAATGATCTAGACCAGTTCACAAAGCAAGGTTCATAAAGACATGGATGAGTGAGTTTGAGGTGGAGGATCTTGACTGGCCTGAACATCCTGACCTCAACCTGATAGAACACCTTTGGGATAAATTAGAGTGACTGCAAGCCAGGCCTTCTCGTTCACATAAGTGCCTGACTTCACAAATGTGCTACTGGAAGAATGGTCAAACATTCCCAAAAAAACACACTCTTAAACTTTGTGGACAGCCTTTCCAGAAGCATTGAAGCTGTTATTGATGCAAAGGGTGGGCCAACTCAACATTGAACCCTACGGACTAAGACTGGGATGCCATTAAAGTTAATGTGCATATAAAGGCAGTCCCCATACTTTTGGTAATATAGTGCATGCTTAGTATAAGCCATAGTTAAATTCATGTGAGTGAGGTGGATGTATGCTTTTAGGTGTGTATGTAGATGAGTGTCATAGTGCCTTTTTTAAAGTTTAATAGTTTATATTTGGCATATGCAATAAAATGAGTATTCTAATTACCAGTGAATTGATGACAGTATTTTCCTTTCCCTATTATACATTGATTTATCTATCATTCTTAAGGCGGTTAAGTTTTTATCTAATTTCATTTTTCAACAATAGACCCCCTCCAGCGAAAAGGGATCCCTCAGCAGCCAGCATCATTAGATTCTTCAGTACAACCCAGCACCCTTTGCCTGTGCATACATTTGTACATACATTCAGTGCTGGAGGTGCCATGAACTGCCCCAAAATTCCTGCTGGAAAAATCCCTGGTTGGACATCTTCCCTGTTTCCAAAATCTAGGGATAAGACATAATAAGTGTGGAGTGGTACTATTAGTGTAATATTTAATGGAGGAGTGAGTATCATGAAACTGGTGCTGGAAAGGATCACACTTTATAGTCTTCTCTATCCAAGGTGATATGGACTCTCAACCTTTTTGGAACTAAGGACGTGACCATCAAATATGAAGAAAAATACCATCTTTTGGGCATCCTCTCCAGCATCTGGGAGATGTTCCCAGGAACATAATGACTAGTTGGGAGGAAGTCTTATTTCACCTACATATAAATATGTAGCAGGACTCCTACATTTTAGTACTAAAGAAGAGTTGTGTTTGCCTGAGGATCTTTGGGATGGAGTGAACTCACAACCTAGACCAGTCATTTTGAATGGGCTTCCAACTCACCACACAGAACACAATATCTGCACCTTTCTCTCTATTGCAACACAATGTGTGCTTTGGAGGTGAAAGTTGAAATTGAGTACAACTTTCCTGCAAGGTGTGTAACCCAAGGTGGATCCTGGGAGGGGTGTCTATTGCATTGTGATTCTAAGGAGTATTGGACGAACAGCAAAAAAAAAAAAAGAGGGACCCCCCCTGGGTGGCAATCAGAAGATAACCTGGAGTATGACGCATATAGAAAGCCTAGAATGTTGGGAAAAGGGGAATGGGTTTCAAGGACCCCCCTTTTCCTCATGGGATTACCGCAGCGGGAGGTTTCTAGGTTCCCCCTGCAGGTGAGGGCGTGGTTACATAAAGGTGGTACCTGATAGGTGTAAACTTTGGAGGCTACTAGAAGCTTCTGGAAGCCCACTGGGGTCTATAAATATTAGGTGCTGACTGAAAACTGGCGCCAGACGCCGCAGGATATGAGAAGCTGCAGAGCTCAGACAAGAGTTATTTTCTGTGGCGGTCGGCGGTTTACCTCAGGATGAAGACTCTGCTCAGACAGCTGATAGAAAGGGCTGAAGCTGAAGGTGGAGAGGCGTGGATTCGGCATTGTTTGAGCCTGCCTGCGCGGCATGAAGAGACTGGTGAGATCAGGGCCAGATTAACGTAGGGGCTATTGGAGCTGCAGCTCCAGGCCCCTACCTTTTATATAGGCCCCGGGTTGGCCATATTCACTGTTACCGCTCTTCTGTCACTTGTAAACACAGAAGTCTGGCTTCTATGCTCGCTTCCCCAGGCAGCTCCCTCAGAACCTCCCCACAGAGCACGAAGGCCGGACAAGGAGGGACAGTTGCCGATGCATGGATGTGTTTATGGGCTTCAGAGACAGCATCCCATGTTGAATTAGGCATGCATGGCTGCACCCTTCCTCCTCTGGGTGCATGCCAAGGCACGGCCCTTAAGGCCCTTCAAAATCCTCAGCACCAAGCCCATGATGCTCTTAATCCGGCCCTGGGTGAGATAGCTGGAGTGAGCGGTATGTCACCTCAAGCGGTGGAAGTCTGTATTGAAGAAGCAGGCAGCGGTGCGGAGTCTGTGAGGGAAGATATTGAGGCGGTGACTAAGGAGCAGCAAGGTGGAGGGAGGAGTGGAGCTGGGCGAGGCAGAAGGACGGAGCGCAGAGGAAGAGGAATGAAGAAGCCATATAGCCCACGGCCAGTGCACAGCAAAGCGGAAGAAAGGAGGGAGGAGTTGGAAGACAAGAAGAAAAGAGGCTGTGAGAAGAGTAAAGGGGCAGAGCAGAAGGTCCCGCTGGGAGGCGGGGACAGAAGTAAACCTGCCACCAATGGAGAAGAGAAGACCTAGATTATGCAAGGCGGGACGTTGTGGGTGTTAACACAGATCCTGGCAGAAGAGGTGTGGCTTCAGTTAACGAGGCTGAAGTAATTGAAGACCAAGAAAGGCTAAATAGTGGTGAGTGTGGGCAGCTAGGTGTGTTGTCCTCATTGTCAGCAACTTTGTTGCAGCTTGTGAATAAATTGTCAGCAGCCCCCACAACTGATAGGAATGATGATTTTGCATCAGTATGGGGGTGAGAATAGGGCAACACATATGAATGGTAATGAATTAAAGCTGCCAATGGAAGCACCAGCGAATTGGTGTGTGAGTAAAGAGGCGGGTAGAGACCCTTCACCAGAGATTGAAAAATCATATAGAGAGGTGATGCCTTGTATACTGTCGCCGCTTGGTTTTCATGTGCCCATGGGCACAAGGGAAAAGATCTGGCGGAGAGAGTATATAGAATTATTTTCCTTACTTCCTAGTCAAAAGGAATATTATTTAAAAGAAAAAAATGAGGAGGATAAAAAGAAGCCGGTACCTAGGTCCTTCAATAATTGGCTTCAAGCCTTTGTAACATTGTCCAGCATTCTATGTGAAAAGTTTCCTGAGCTTAGTACAGGTTTATTCCAGCACATAGAGATAATACTGGAAGCCTATAGAAATTTTGGAGGACTAGGTTGGTTTTTCTTTGATGAGGCGTTCAGGCAAAAAATGGCAGTACATGCAAGTATGGCTTGGGGTAGTAAGGATGTTGGGCTCTGGCTGAACCTATTTGTTCCCCAGAGACCTAATTTGCCCCGCTTGAACAGTACAGTGGTGAGTAACCAGGCCGGGGGCTACAAGAAAGGTATTTGCTTTGCATTTAATGACGCGCAATGCAGGTGGCCGAATTCTTGTAAATTTCGGCATGAGTGTGCTTTTTGCACTGGACCTCACCCAATAAGCAAATGCTTCAAAAAATTGTCTCAGCAATCTGGAAGGGATAGTTTTCAAAAAAGCCAGTGAAATTGGAAAACATGGAGCCATGGCTGTGCAGTTACCCAGACCAAGTGACAGCACAGCTAATTACATAAGGCTTTATGTCTGGTTTTAAAGCGGAGTTCCACCCGAAATTTATACTTACCTCCATCTTCTCGCTCCCGGTCACCTGAAAAACAAATGGATAATCGCAATTTTTTTTTTTTTTTCACTTACCTTTTAGAGAAAATATACTCACCTTACTTCCTTCTTCCTCCCCTCGGCGGCCACGGCGATTCGTCACTTCCTGGCTTTTGCAATGATTCCTGGGAGCTGAACGTCATCGCTCCCAGGAATCATTGCGCCTGCACCGGCCCCGACGTCAGTTCCGGGGCGCGCGCGTCATTCCCTTCTAAACAGCTTCTGGGCATGCCCAGAAGCTGTGGAGGGATGACGCGCGCGACCCGGAAGTGACGTCGGGGCCGGTGCAGTGCATCGTGGGACCGAAGAAGGAGGAAGAGGACCGAAGAGGACGCGGAAGAGGATCGTGCTGGCTTCAAGCTGCCCACACCTGAGATGGCAGCGCTGGAGAAGACAATTTCAAGGTAAGTATTTCTCCTGAAAGGTAAGTGCAACCCGGGACAGATCAGAGGCTAGCCATTGTGGAATGTGCTAGCCCTGACTGTCCCGGGGGTATTTTTGTAAAAAAATGTATAACCAGGGTGGAACTCCGCTTTAACTTGCCAGTTTTTGAAGGTTTAGGCTGTAGTTGGGTGCAGAATTTAAAATCGGTAAATGAATTTTCGGATATTGTTAGAAACAAATTAATTAAAGAGTTACAAGAAGGAAGAATAGCAGGTCCATTCAGTTTTCCTCCTTTTCCAAATTTTCGCTTGTCACCACTTGGAATCATACCTAAGAAGGAGTTAGGAAGTTATAGATTAATACATCATCTATCCTACCCAAAAAAATGTTCCCTGAATGATCAATTTAGTGAAGACCTGTGTTCTGTTGCATATACTTCTTTTGAGGAAGCGATTAGTAAATTGCAAAAAATAGGTCAGGCGGCTTTGATGGCAAAGGCTGACATAAAATCAGCATTTAGATTGCTGCCAATTAATCCAGAGAGTTTTAACTCATTGGGTTTCCAATTTGAAGGTATGTACTTTTTTTGACAAATGTTTACCAATGGAATGCTCTATTTCATGCGCATACTTTGAGAGTTTTTCGTCATTTGTGGAGTGAGTAGTGGCAAAGGAGGCAAGATTGAGTAATCTAGTGCATTATTTAGACGATTACCTATTTATAGGAAGTCCAGACTCTCAAGAGTGTGTAGTTTTGCTTGAAAAGTTCTTTGAAGTGTGCAGGAAATTTGGCATCCCATTGGCAGAAGATAAAACAGTATATCCTACCACCTGCATTGAATTCCTAGGGATAACAATAGATTCAGTAAATATGGAATATAGATTACCTCAAGAAAAAATTGAAAGCATTTGCAGTACAATTGCAAAGGTAATTGGGCTTAAAAAGGTTACTGTAAAGAACATGCAGCAGCTGTTAGGTTTGTTGGCATTTGCAACGAGGGTACTCCCAATAGGGCGTATTTTCTCTCGCAGGATGTACTTAGCGATTGCAGGTCTTACAAACCCATACGCGCATATTAGGGTTACAGCAGAATTGAAAGAGGACCTCTTAGTTTGGCAAAAATTTTTGAGAGAATTCAATGGAAGATCAGCGTGGCAGGATGAATTTATCATCGATCAGGATTTTAGTTTATATTCTGATGCTGCAGGATCTGTTGGTTTTGGTACAATATGGAGAACGCATTGGTGTGCAGCTAGATGGCCATTAGAATGGTTTAAGAACGGTTTAGTTAAAAATATAGTTTTATTGGAACTATTTCCGATAATTGTTGCTATAGAGCTGTGGGGTCCTTATTTTAGGAATAAAAGGATTCTATGCTCTACTGACAACCAGGGAGTGGTATATGCAGTGAATTGTCTAACATCCAGGTCCAAACCGGTGATTCGTCTGTTAAGATATTTGGTTTATAAATGCTTGTGCCTTAATTTGTGGGTGAAAGCGAAGTATGTAAGAGGAAAAAGTAATGTGGTAGCTGATGCTTTATCGAGATTTCACAGGAATCATTTCTTCCAGCTTTTTCCAGAAGCAGACGCGGAAGGATCTACTTGCCCCCCGCAACTATGGGATATAGTGTGATCGCGGAAACCATTATAAAGTCGCTGGCTCCTTCGACCTGGTCGGGTTACAGGGCAGCGTGGTTATTATGGCTGTCTTTTTTTAATTCGATTGGCATAAGAAAGTTTGAAGTGTCCGAAAGTTTAGCTTTGTTATTTGTGAACAATTTAATGGAAAGGAGGTACTCCTGGTCCCATATTAATAGGGTTGTATCAGGAGTATCTTTTTTCTTGCAGTTGCACTCATTTCCTTCATTAGCGAAGGTTTTCTCTATAAGACAAGCGTTGAAAGGGTATAAAAAGAATAACCTAGCAGTAGATAAAAGAAAGCCTATTACAGTTCAGATGCTAAGCGAGTTATGTGTAGGCTTGGACAAAATTTGTTATTCACCGTTTGAGGCTGATATGTTTAGGGCAGCATTTTCAATTTGTTTTTTCACAGCCCTGAGGATATCAGAATTAGTTCCAAAAAATAGAAAAGGTAAGGATGGTTTAAGGATTGATAATGTTCGGGCTGCTTCGGAGGGCATTAAGTTATTCTTGCAGCGGTCAAAGACGGATCAAGAAGGTAAGGGTTGTTGGATTACTTTAGCAAGGTGTGGTAAAAGGTTGGTATGCCCAGTGAGTTTGCTAAACAAATATTTACTTGATAGACCAAAGCAGGAAGGTTTTTTATTTATCCATCAGGATGGTTCGCCCATGACTAGATTTCAATTCCAGTCAGTATTAAAAAAAGTGGTAAGATATTGTAAGTTAAATGATGTAGTAATATTGTCACATTCATTCCGAATAGGAGCGGCCACTGAGGCTGCAAGGTTAGGTTTAAAAACTGAGAAAATTAAGCAAATTGGAAGATGGAAGTCAAATGCATTTAAGTTGTATGTGAGACCTAACTATATTTTTTGAATTACCTAGGTATTCACCGGATAGTGTGGATAGTCGGACATTCATATATCTTTTGGGCGAAAAGAAGAGCAGCTACTAGAAGCTATACTGAATCCCTTGGTTTGGATACAAGTTTATATACCGTTTGTTGGCATGGAATTAGGGGTATGGTGTGGGCGGATCTTCTGACAGAATTAGGAATTATGGCAGGTATGTGTTCCCACCCCAATGTATTGATAATACATTTGAGTGGAAATGACATAGGGAACGTTGGATCTGGTTTTTCAGATGAAACACTATGTCCGAACGATAAAAGCTATATACCCTAATTTGGTGGTGGTTTTTTCCGAAATCATTCCCAGGTTGCAGTGGACAAGTTTAAGTGTTGGCCGGTATGGGGATAAGATTCGTAAAAAAGAATCAATAGAATAATGGAGAAGTTCATGTCTTTGGGTTATGGGTTTTCCTTTCGCCATTTAGAATTAGAAGGCAACATTAAAGGGTTGTATAGGGGCGATGGGATTCATTTGTCCAAAATAGGGATGGATATATTCAATAACAATCTCCAGGCATGCATTGAGAAGGCCGCGGTTTGGGGGTAGACAGAGGAGGTGCTAGGTGCACGTCCTCTGTCTGTTTGGGGACAGTGTAAGAATATGGTGATATGGTTATTCAGCTCGAGCTTTAATAGCTGAGTTGAAATTTGGTTTGGAAGTTAAAAGCTATAAGTGATGTCGTTATTCATGTGAAGTTGAAGTTTAATAAAAGTGTAATATTTTGAAAACCAATTAATAAAGGCCGTGGCCAAAAGTTTTGCCATTAAGAAGTCTAATTGTGTTAATCGCATGTCTGGAGATTGTTGGAGAATAAATAATGCTGCATGTTATCCCATGTTGGGAAAAGGGGAATGGGTTTCAAGGATCCCCCTTTTCCTCATGGGATTACCGCAGCGGGAGGTTTCTAGGTTCCCCCTGCAGGTGAGGGCGTGGTTACATAAAGGTGGTACCTGATAGGTGTGAACTTTGGAGGCTACTAGAAGCTTCTGGAAGCCCACTGGGGTCTATAAATATTAGGTGCTGACTGAAAACTGGCGCCAGACGCGGGATATGAGAAGCTGCAGAGCTCACCCACTCCCCCTTCCCCTTGTCGCGGCCTTGTTAATGTGGTGGGTCACCTTTTCGGAAGAAAAGGGGGACAGTGTAAGAATATGGTGATATGGTTATTCAGCTCGAGCTTTAATAGCTGAGTTGAAATTTGGTTTGGAAGTTTAAAATTTATAAGTGATGTCGTTATTCGTGTGAAGTTGAAGTTTAATAAAAGTGTAATATTTTGAAAACCAATTAATAAAGGCCGTGGCCAAAAGTTTTGCCAGTAAGAAGTCTAATTGTGTTATTTACATGTCTGGAGATTGTTGGAGAATAAATAATGCTGCGTGTTATCCCATGGTATACATCAAATTCACTAGGATATTGGAGAAGGCTAACAGAAAAATAACAGCTTTGGATAACTAGAATAAAGTCACCCTGTCACAGCCAACAGGGGATCTGCCCCTCTGAGGCAGTTTGCTGAAGTTTTCTGATGTTCATTGAGGTCCCACCTGTGGCAGAGCTGGGGGGGGGGGGGGGATTCTTAATCATCTTTAGAGCTAACTAAGCAATGGAACTTAAAGTGGAGTTCTGGCCTATTTTGCAACTTTAGCGATTCCTGGAGTGCTCGCTATGCTAATCAACAACTGGGCATTTTCAATTTTTTTCGGGGGTCCCTTACCTTATTTTCAGGGCATTTTTGATTGTACTTCCTCCTCCTCTGTGGCCACGGCCACCGACATCACTTCCGCCTTTTCATTGCATCCTGGGAGCTGTTTGTCATCACTCCCAGGAGGCTGGAATCAGGAAGAACTCCCAGAACACTCCCTGGAATCAGGAAGAAGGACACAGCAGATTACACTGCGGCTTCAGATGCCCACATCCAAGATGGCCACGCCCAGATAGCATTTTTAAAAGTAAGATTTTGACTAAAATCCAATACTGTACACCTTGTAAGTATGAGAATAGCGGTTCTGTAAAGGGCGATGGATTAGTATTATAGGGGTATTTTTAGTTAAAAAAGGTATTTGAGGCCGGAACTGCGCTTTAAGGATCTGGTCTGGTGGATTCACTGGAAGGTGTCTGATGGAAGCTGGAAGGTGTGTAGCTGTCATGTGGCACTGTATTACCCCTCCATCACTGAGGAATGTTCTGTGGAAGCTAGGAACTGAGCAGATGTCCTGAGTAGAGATGGGAAGGCCCAGAAAACAAAACAAAAAAATTGGGGGAAAAAAACATTTTTTTGCATGTTTTTTTGCTTTTTGCAAAGCAATTTGCAGATATTGTGAGAAACAATATTATTTTCCAAATGCTACAAAAAACACATCCTGGCATGCCAGAGGTGCCAAAAAGACATTAAAAATGCTTATCAAATGAAATGATGAGGGCCAGAATGAAAGTGCGAGGAGCTTTTTCCTCCAAAGCTCTCATTCCAGAAACACTCTTTCTGCTGCTTCTGGATCATCACAAAGTGTTTCTGCACCAGCAGCATCTTCAAGTAAGGAAGTGTTACAAACCATGGCCTCCCAAAAATACACAATTCCTTCACTTATAGAGAAAATGACACCTGAAAATCAGGAGAACATTCATCATGCTCGCTATATTTCCTTCTGGATCAGCATTGACATTAACTGAAAATGCATATTGGCAGGAAGCTTATAAATTATTATGAACATATACAGTCTTTGGTATTCCATGTGTAATAAATAATAAAATGTTAAAAAGCAAGTTTTGTTTATTTACTGAATAAGCTGCACTTTTGTTTCAAGCATAATTGTTGGAAGAATTTCAAGCTGAATACCGGTGATTTGTAGGAAAACAAGTATGTTCGTTTTATTTCAAGTGCACATGGAGGAAATACACAAATAGCCTGTATGCGGTTCCTCTCCATCCCACACAGAGCTTAAGCTTTTATAGTAATGAATATGCATGAGACATAGATGTATCCTGGGCTGTAACCTAGGTGTGACCATGTAACTGGTCCAATCAGAGGAATAGTTTAATATACACTGCATTTCACCTTTCCAGTGTAACAAAATTACTTTTTAATTTGTCAATTTACTTCACATTGAATTTTTCTTTTTTTTCCAGAAAAAAAAAAAAAAAAAAACAGGGCAAAAAAATGTTTTTTTTCCCATAGCTTCAAAATTTCAGGAAATTTTACATCAAATTTTTACGTCCTTGAGTTCGGCTGTCCTGGAGAGACGTTGTGGGAATAGCCCTGAGCTCAGTATTCAGTGACTGTGTGCTGCTTTGAAGGTTTAGAGTCGATTCACACTAGCGCGACTTGTCAGCCTGACAAGTCGCGCTCCCTCACGGTCCATTGACTGCTACAGGACCCGTTCTAATAGGAGCGACACAAGTCGCTCCGACTTAGAAAAAGGGTCCTGTACTACTTCGGGGCGACCTCGGACGGACTTGCATAGACTTCCATTATGTGAAGTCCATGCAAGTCGCTCCGAAGTCGTGGTGCATGGGAATGCACAAGTCGCCCCCAAAGTAGTACAGAGTCGTGCCGCCTCAGTGTGAACCGAGTCTAAGTGTCAGCAGTAGTTCTTTCTAAGACAGCACTTGCAGGGTCTCAGTTCTGGTCATTCCTATTACCCTTGGTAGTAAGACAGTCCTGAGAAGCCTAACCTAATCGAGAGTGTCCTCCTGTTACAAGTAAGCATTTTTGAAGTACCCCATACCACCCCAACCCCACTCCTGTTACAAGTTCTACAAGCAATAAGTTATAAAAATTCATTCCTTAGGCATCACTGCTAAATGGTTTGCCCTGGTGGAAGACTAAAGTAATTAGTGATGTATTCAGGGACACCGGTCTGATACGTGACAGATGAAAAACGGACAGCAATGTATTCCTATTGGCAAACGGACGATCATCCATTTACATATGTGTCCATTCAGGTCCGTTTTTTAAAATGAAACAAGGGGAGGAGGTCACTATCACAGATGGTCCCACCCCCTTATTATGTTATTGGTCATATGCAACGTCATAGGGGGGTGTGGTCACTCAGTGAAGTCACTAGATGGCCCTGCCCCTTTGTTTACTTTAGTGGCAGGATGAACAGGCAATGTCATTCGGTGCCAGCAAGTGTCGGAAGTGGTCGGGTTCAGTGGGCAGCATTTTTTTTTTTTTACATGCAGGTTGGCTGCCGTGGTTTATCGTCATTGACGTGGACCTACATCACTTGGCATTGTGATGGATCTACATTGGGGGACTTTTTTTTTTTATTTAATAAAGAACTTGTCAAAACTGTGTTGTGTGTTTATTTACACTAGTCAGTTTTGTGAATAAGTAGGGGTACTATGTACATACTTATTCACTTGGGGGGATCAGGATCTTCCCGATTTTGATAAGTCACCCCCAAAACCACCGGGCCAAGATCGTGGGGAAGAGGTCCTTGTCCTTATCAACAATATTGAGGGTATGTAGCCAGATATGGTGTGGGGGGGAGGGGGAGTTGGCGCATACTCATCCCTTGCTTTCCCTGCCTGCCGGGCTGCATGCTCAGATAAATGTATAGATTTTAGGGAGGACCCAACACCATTTCTTTTAATTTTTTTTTTTACATGAGGGCCCCACCCCAAAATCAGACCCAAAGAGCCTGGTGTGGATTGGGGGATAACCTCACACATTTTTTTTTTTTTGATTTTCAGTTATTTTGTTTCCATTCTGCTGTCAGCGTGGAATATCCCCCGATGGAAGGGATGACTCATTGTTGTTAGGAAGCCGGCAGGTGCCGGCTGCTTAACAACCATTAACTTATCACTGCTGCTACTTGGTAGAAACAGATGTGATTGAAGACTCGCAATCCTAAATTACTATCAAATCTTGACTATCGATCGAGTCACTGGTTGTTAGGACGCCGGAGGTGCCGTTCGTCCGTTTACATCCATTTAGATCTGCATCCTGAACAGACATAGATGTAAACGAATTATTATCCATTTACACCCATTTGTACCTTTTTTCTATTTTTTTTTTTTATTTAATTTGTCCCTTTTTCATCTGGTAATGAATGGCTGAAAAACGGACAGACTGAACGCCCGGGTTAAAGGACCCTTAGATTTGTGGGGGGCATATATTGATGTAGGTATGACTTAACAAGGTTCCATTACCCTCATTGTACCTGCCACTTCTAGCAAAGAAATATCCCCAGACAAGCTGTAAGGCTCATTCCTGCGCGTGTATATGTGGAAAAAGTGCAAAAGAAGTCCCTTGCGCTTTTGCAAAATCATGCCGCACTGGAACGTATACTGCTGCGGCACCATGCATTTTGGTGCACCTAAAAATGCACGTGTAAGCAAATGTGTGGGGTTGCTATTAATAATTAAAATTAATTGGCTGCCCTATGCGCAAGAAATGCGCAAAAGAAGTTCCTGACCCTTTTGCAAATCATACTGCACTGAGCCACATGTTGGCGTACGCATTAGCAGATGCGTGGGATGCCATTGAGAATCATTGGTACCACCATGCATCTTCTAAAGGGCATCCCCTTTCAGTATGTGTCGAGAAAGAATACAATTTTGCACATATTCCCAACAAGCACAGAGTGTGAATGTAGTCTTAACCCTGAAAAGCCAATTTCATGCATTGCAAATATGAGCAAACCTGGACTGGAAGGGAAGTGTTTAGTGGCCATGTGACCAAAACAATCGAATCTGCAAACAACTGATTCGCTATAACTTTCCTTCCAATCAATTAGCCTTAATTTCAATTAAATCAAACTGCGCCGACTGGCCAGGACAAAAAATTATCAATTATTTTCCATTGATTGGCAGCACCAAGATACTTTGTTCATGAATATGACTGTATTTTGATCAGATTAAAAATTTACTTTGTAGAAACTGATGTGATTGAAGACTCGCTATCTTAAGTTACGATCAAATCTTGACTATCGATCGAAAGTCAATTCCCTACATGTGGCATATGAGTTGTTGACTAATCCTATCGGTTAATATTGAACAGAAAATAAATTGATCATTTATTGAACTGTGTATGACCACCATGTGCCTATTCAGTTTTTTGCAGATTCAATCATTTTAATTAAATCACACATCGATCAAATGATAAAACCGAGTTGTGTGTGGCCACCATAATAAACATAAGCAGAGGACGGCTGATCCTAAAACAAGGTCTGATTATGGGGAGATCAACAAGAGTTACTTCTTCAGAAATATACATTGTACCATATGCAGTGCTGTATTTTAGCCTAGGCCAACAAGGCCCAGGCCTAGGGTGGCATTTTACAGGGGGGGGCGACAAAATAGCTACCCCCACCTCCACCTGAGACTGTTTGCTAGAGCCGGCTGGCGTCTAGCAACCAGTGAAGTCACTGCTGTAACTCCCTGGCCCTGCCCATAATTCAAAGTGGAGGAGGATTTAAATTCCTCCTCCTCCACACCTAGTGCTCGTGGGTCCCAAAGAGTCCCACCAGTCAGAGCAAAATCTGCCAATCTACCGCCAATAGCAGCTGATGCTGCTGAGCTGTTGCATCTGCACACAGCGAGCGGGTAGCCGGTCGGCCCTGGAGGATGGCTAGAACTGAGAGCCCCGGGAGGGAGAAGACCTCCACTGCCACTGCGCCACCCTGTCCTAAGCAGCAGTGGGTGCAGCATCCCTGGCCCCTCCCAGAGCCTGCACTCCTTCTTAAACCTCCTCTCCGCTCCCAGCTGGGACATCAACAGGAAGACAGGCTGACCGAGGGCCCAGAAGATGAGGATGGGCGGGAGATAATGGCATCACACACACTTACCCATTGACAGGGGGGCACAGGAGGGACTGCAGGCAGGGCTAAGGGATCTCCCACACCCCTCTCTCTCTCCCCCTCTCTCTCTCCCCCCTCCCCCTCCCCCCTCTCTCTCCCCTCTCTCCCCTCCTCTCTCTCTCTTCCACCCCCTCTCTCTCACTCACCCTCTCTTTCATTCCCCCATCTCTCTCTCTCACCCACCCCTCTCTCTCTCTCACCCTCTTCCTCTCTCTCTCTCTCTCTCATCCCCCCTGTCTCTCTCACCCCCTCTCTCTCTATCTCATCCCCCTCTCTCTTACCCCCCTCTCTCTCTCTCTTACCCTCTCTCTCTCACCCCCTCTCTCTCTTTCTCTCATCCCCTCCCCCCTCTCTCTCTCCCCCCACCATTCCCCCTCTCTCTCCCACCACCCCCCATCTCTCTCCCCCCAATCCCCCCTTTTCTCTCTCTCTTATCCCTCCCTCTCACACCCTCCCTCACCCCCCCCCTCTCTCTCTCCCTCCAATCCCCCCTCTCTATCTTTCTCTCTCTCTCTCATCCCCCCTCACCCTCCCTTACCCACCCCCTCTCTCTCTTTCCCACCACCCCCTCTCTCACACCCAACCTCACCCATCCCCCCCCTCTCTCTCCCAACCCCTTTCACCCACCTCCTTCTCTCTCTCCCTCTCTCTCACCTCCTCTTACCCCCCCCCCCCCCCCCATGAGATCTCAGGGGTTCTTGCTGAGACTTGTAGTCCTTCAATTCGGAGGGTGTCGCATCTGTTAAACAGGAAGGGGTGAGCAAATTTACATAGGAGGGGGAGGGGGGGGCACCCAATTTTCTTACCTAGGGCAGCACAGAATCAAAATACACCACTGACCATATGTTGACATGACACCTGATTGGTCTGTCCTGTCTGTGTCTGTCTGTCTCTCTTAATATGTGTCTATCTGTCTGTCTGTCTATAGTTCTCCCTGTCAGTATGTCTATATACAATATCTGTCTGTCTCTCTGTGTGTATGCCTGTCTTTATGTCTATGTGTCTGTCTGTCTGTCTGTCAGTCTATCTGTATGTCTATGTATCTGTCTGTAAGGCAACCCCTACATTGATCTTTTTGTTTTGTTCAACCATAAGGTTGAACGAAAAGAAAAAATCCAGCTTCCCTGTCCACACATTGGAGGTGGATGGGAGAATCCTTCCCGCTGTGGTATTGTATTCTGGCATCAGGGAATGTTCCCCACCTCCAGAATACAATGATCAGTATTGCAGACTACAGCCAGCAGTGCTGATCTTTCATGAAAAACCACACAGGCTGGATGTACACAAGTCAATGTATGGATCAACTTGTGTACAACCAGCTTGCCCATACATGGATTGAAATTCATCAACTTTTTAACAATGTATGGTTGGCTTAACTCTCTCTACCCTTTTTTATGTGTATTTCTGTCTTTCTGTATATCTACAGTATCTAACAAAAGTGAGTACACCCCTCCTTTTTTTGTAAATATTTTATTCTATCTTTTCATGTGACAACACTGAAGAAATGACACTCTGCCACAATGTAAAGTAGTGAGTGTACAGTTTGTATAACAGTGTAAATTTGCTGTCCCCTCAAAATAACTCAACATACAGCCGTTAATGTCTAAACTGCTGGCAACAAAAGTGAGTACACCCCTAAGTGAAAATGTCCAAATTGGGCCCAAAGTCTCAATATTTTGTGCCTGAGCACTGACAGGCTGTGGCCCTGTCTGTCTATATATCTCTGTGTCTGTGGCTCTGTCTATATATCTCTGTGTCTGTGGATCTGTCTGTCCTATGTGTCTCTGTGTCTGTGAGTCTGTCTGTCCTATATATCTCTGTGTCTGTCTGTCCTATATATCTCTGTGTCTGTAGTCTGTCTATATATCTCTGTGTCTGTGGGTCTGTCTATATATCTCTGTGTCTGTGGCTCTGTCTGTCCTATGTGTCTCTGTGTCTGTAGATCTGTCTGTCTATATATCTCTGTGTCTGTGAGTCTGTCTGTCTGTCCTATATGTGTCTGTGAGTCTGTCTGTCCTATATATCTCTGTGTCTGTGAGTCTGTCTATCCTATATATCTCTGTGTCTGTGAGTCTGTCTGTCCTATATATCTCTGTGTCTGTGAATCTCTTTGTCCTATATATCTCTGTGGCTCTGTCTGTCTATATATCTCTGTGTCTGTGGATCTGCCATATATATATATATCTGTGTCTGTCTGTCCTATATGTCTCTGTGTCTGTGGATCTGTCTGTCTATATATCTCTGTGTCTGTGGATCTGCCATATATATATATATCTGTGTCTGTCTGTCCTATATGTCTCTGTGTCTGTGGATCTGTCTGTCTATATATCTCTGTGTCTGTGGATCTGTCTGTCCTATATAACTAAGTGTGTGTGGATCTGCCTGTCCTATTTAACTCTGTGTCTGTGTCTCTGTCTGTCTATATGTCTGTGGGTCTATATATCTATACATCTCTGTGTCTGTGGATCTGTCTGTCTATATATCTCTGTGTCTTTGGATCTGTCTGTCCTATATATCTCTGTGGCTCTGTCTGTCCTATATATATCTCTGTGTCTGTGGCTCTGTCTGTCATATGAGTCTCTGTGTCTGTCTGTTTGTCCTATATCTCTGTGTCTGTGGATCTGTCTGTCTATATATCTCTGTGTCTGTGAGTCTGTCTGTCCTATATGTCTCTGTGTCTGTCCTATATATCTCTGTGTCTGTGAGTCTGTCTGTCCTATATATCTCTGTGGCTCTGTCTGTCCTATATATCTCTGTGTCTGTGGCTCTGTCTGTCATATATATATCTGTGTCTGTCTGTCCTATATGTCTCTGTGTCTGTGGATCTGTCTATATATATTTCTGTGTCTGTGGATCTGTCTGTCTATATATCTCTGTGTCTGTGGCTCTGTCTGTCTATACATCTCTGTGTCTGTGGCTGTCTGTCTATATATCTTTGTGTCTGTAGCTCTGTCTGTCTATATGTCGCTGTTTGTGGCTCTGTCTGTCTATATATCTCTGTGTCTGTGAGTCTGTCTGTCTATATGTCTCTATGTCTGTCTGTCTATATATCTCTGTGTCTGTCTGTCTATATGTCTCTATGTCTGTCTGTCCTATATATCTCTGTGTCTGTCTGTCTGTCTATATATCTCTGTGTCTGTGGCTCTGTCCGTCTATACATCTCTGTGTCTGTGGCTGTCTGTCTATATATCTTTGTGTCTGTAGCTCTGTCTGTCTATATGTCGCTGTTTGTGGCTCTGTCTGTCTATATATCTCTGTGTCTGTGAGTCTGTCTGTCTATATGTCTCTATGTCTGTCTGTCTATATATCTCTGTGTCTGTCTGTCTATATGTCTCTATGTCTGTCTGTCCTATATATCTCTGTGTCTGTCTGTCTGTCTATACATCTCTGTGTCTGTCTGTCTATATATCTCTATGTCTGTCTGTCTATATATCTCTGTGTCTGTGGATCTGTCTATATATATCTCTGTGTCTGTGGCTCTGTCTGTCTATATTTCTATGGGTCTGTCTGTCTATACATCTCTGTGTCTGTGGCTGTCTGTCTATATATCTTTGTGTCTGTGAGTCTGTCTGTCTATATATCTCTGTGTCTGTCTGTCTATATATATATATATATATATATATATATATATGTGTGTCTGTCTGTCTGTCCTATATATCTCTGTGTCTGTGGGTCTGTCTGTCTACTATATATCTCTGTGTCTGTCTGTCCTGTAGTTCTCTGTGTCTGTGGATCTGTCTGTCTATATATCTCTGTGTCTGTGGATCTGTCTGTCTATATATCTCTGTGTCTGTCTGTCCTGTAGTTCTCTGTGTCTGTGGATATGTCTGTCTATATATCTCTGTGTCTGTCTGTCCTGTAGTTCTCTGTGTCTGTGGATATGTCTGTCTATATATCTCTGTGTCTGTGGCTGGCTGTCTATATATCTCTGTGTCTGTGAATCTATCTGTCCTATATATCTCTGTGTCTGTCTGTCCTTTATACCTCTGTGTCTCTATCTATATATCTGTGTCTGTAGTCTGTCTATATATATCTGTGTCTGTCTGTCCTTAATACCTCTGTGTCTCTATCTATATATCTGTGTCTGTCTATATATCTATGTGTCTGTGGATCTGTCTGTCTATATATCTCTGTGTCTGTGAGTCTGTCTATATATCTCTGTGTCTGTGAGTCTGTCTATATATCTCTGTGTCTGTAGTCTGTCTATATATGTGGATGTCCGGGGACTCTGCAGGTTGTAGTGAGTGCATCGATCAGTGTGTAGGTGGGCGGGGCGGTGGGCGGATCCTCCCTCGGCTCTGTGCTCTCCGCTCAGTCTCCGTGTCCGCCGGGTTGCTGCAGCATGCGGGGGAGAGGAGGGAGAGAGCCCCCCGTATGAGCACCGCATGTCCTATGGGAGGAGGTGACCCCCCGGGTCGGGCAGGCTCATGAAGCCGACAAGGTGAGTTAGATCTTCCCTTCCAGTGACTTATCATTACCGCCCCCCCTTCCCCATACATCTCCGGATCTCATCAAATTCTACACGCCGGGGACTGTCACCTCTGTTCGGGGACCCCTTCCATTATACCCCGGACTGAGCACCGTACAGGGGGCACCCTCACCTGGGAGAACCACCCTTCTACTCATCGCTGCTGAATTCACTTAACTGGAATGCCCCCTGTGCTGTGTAATGAGGGTTCTTTTCTTCCCAACTCTTATTAGGTTTATATAATATACTAGATTTACTTTGGATACATATCATGATTTAAAATAACTTTGATTTGGAATGTGTTCAGGTGATCCGGGATCTCCAATAATAGTTCACCAGGAACTCTGCTGGTAACATCTGTTCTCAGAATTCATCATCATAATAATAATCATCAATATAATGTATCTATATCTCTTCAGAAGATTGATTACTGATAATAATGATGATAGCAGCTATAGTGTATTGATATCTGTTCTCAGATGTCATAATAATAATAATAATAATAATAATCATCAATAAAATGTATCTACATCTCTTCAGAAGATTGATTACTGATAATAATGATGATAGCAGCTATAGTGTATTGATATCTGTTCTTAGAATTCATAATAATATAGTAATAATAATCATCACTATAATGTATCTATTTATATCCCTTCAGAAGATTGATTACTGATAATGATGATGATAGCAGCTATAATGTATTGATATATGTTCAGAGGATTAATAATAATAATAGTAGTAGCTCTCCTGTATGTATTTATATCTGTTCAGAAGATTGATTACTGATGATGATGATTGCTGCAGCTATAATGTATTGATATCTGTTCTACTTTAAATAGTAGTAGCTAAAATGTACTTTAGCAGTATCTGTTCAGAAGATTAATTATTATTAATAGTAATAATGATGATTATATTTGCAGCAGATGCCTTAATGCATTTACTTCTGATATCTGTTAAGTTTTACTATAATTTTTATAATAGCAGCAGCTACAACGTATCTAAACCAAAGTACTGCATTTTCTTGAAATCACATCTTATCAGCTATATTATGATGTCCCCATCTATTCCCCATGTTATTGGAAGTTAAAGCATGTCTAAACCCTGGACCAAAAACTGATAGTAATGCAGCTTACCGATAGTAGTGGTGTCTGCATTTGTTTTCTTTTATTTGAGTCTGTCATTAACTTTCTGCTCTAAGGTGACAACCATACTGAGCAGCGTTGAAACCTAATGTGTGTTAGGACTACATAATGCTGTGCTGAGACTAAAACGCCTCTTTTTTTCCATAATGGGGGAGGTGTTTTGTAGTCCATGGAGGTACCATGGAACAATGATAACTGATAACAGTCCAGAGGCAGGGAGCTCACAAAGTTACCAGCCCTAGATCAGCGACTTTTTTTTGCACTTGTGGAGCCGATTTAACAAAACCCTTACAATTGTATATATAACGTGCCAAAACAGGGCAAATCAGAGAAGTTTGTTGTTAGAGTCCATACAGTTCACCTGAGGTTTACCCATTTTATATGTTATCTTTCTAGTATATTTGGTAACAAGACAATGAATGATGTTCTGCATGGAAGGCTTCCTATACGTTATTCATTGGTCTTGCTTGGCTCACAGCTGGCTGTTGGGCATTTTACTGTGTTAAACAATATAATGTGTGTATGTTCACCATTTAATCCCAGTATATCTTATACATTAATGACAACCTCTCAGCCTTTAAAATCCAATTTTTATAAGGTGGTAGGTGAGCCAACTCTCCTGCCCATTGTTGGACTGGAGAACTGTTGACACCTTCCCCCCTCCCCCCCTTTTTTTTTTCTTATATCTTCTACATATGGACTTGGTAGTACAATGCATGTGATCCAGCTTTTTTAATTTTAATATATATATATATATATATATATATATATATATATATCTTTTTACTCTTTTTATGTCAACGCAGGCGCCAGCACACAGGTGTCATGGTTTGGAATGGTCTTTGTAGGGTGCTGCTTTGTATTCCTCCCAGCTTCCACATCGACCTCGGCTGTAGGTTGCCAGTGTCTTATCTCTGTGTAATTTTCCTGTCTTTTCTCCGGTATAGTTAACCACCTCCTTATGTTAACATATGCTTTATATGTCAAAAAAACACATGATATGGTGTACTGAGTATACAGTGACTTGGAATAGAGGTGTACTGTACAGAATTATCTAGGACTGACTTTAATAAGAGCAACACTAGTCAAGCCTACCTCCTTTATAGCAAAATCAATTGAGAAACCATGCATTTTATCACTTATGTGTTTTCTATATGCTGCGGTTTGTTGTGTACATCTCACATTTTTCCAGTTCCACTCAACTGCTTCTTACTGTTACCTCTATTGTGCTTTCTCTTGTTGTTATTTTTCTCTTTTATTATTCTTTTTCCTCTAACTTTTATCTCTTCTTCCATTATTCTTTACCCCTTTACTGATTCTCCTTTAGACTTTATTAACTCCTTTTTCTCTCCTATTTCTGTATGCCTGTTTCTGTTTTTTTTCTGTCTTATTCCTTCTTTACAATCTTTCTCCATCCTGTTCTTTGGCTATCTGCCCCTTTCTCACCCATTCTTTTATCATTTTTCTGCCTGTCTTTCTCCTTTCCTCTCCCTTTATCCATTCTTTTATCTTATTTCTTTCTCTTTTTCTCTCCCTTATCCATTCTTTTATCCTTTTTTCTCTTCCATTTCCTCTACCTTAACCCTTCTACACCCCCCCATCTTCTCTCCTTCATATATGCATCCCTTGACCCCCCCCCTTTTGTTCTTCTATCTCTCCTTTTCTGCTCTCCCTATCCCTCTTTCTCTCTCCTATATGCTTTATTTTTCTCTCCCTTATCCATTCCCTCTCTTTCTTTTTCCTTAGCCCTTATCCACTCCCTCTGTCATCTCTCCTTCCTATATGCACCACCTGATTTCCCCCCCCCCCCCCCCCCCCGTCTTCCTAGCTTGCCTTTTTTTTTCTTTTCTCGTTCTTTCTCTCTCTCTCTTTTATACTTTTTTTTTCTCTCCCTTTATCCATTCCTTTTTTCTCTTCCCTTTCCTCTCCCTTATCCCTTATACACCCCCGTCTTCTCTCCTTCACATATGCACCTCTCAACCCCCCCCCCCCTTTTTTGTTCTTCTATCTCTTCTTTTCTGCTCTCCCTATCCCTCTTTCTCTATCCTATACGCTTTCTTTTTCCTTAGCCCTTATCCACTCCCTCTGTCATCTCTTCCTTCCTGACCCCCCCCCCCACTTTTGTCTTTCTAGCTTGCCTTTTTTTCTTTTTTGTTTTCTCTTTCTCTCGTTCTTTCTTATTCTCTTTTTTTTCTTTCTTTCCATTATCGATTCCTTTTTTCTCTTCCCTTTCCTCTCTATCTCTTATACTTTTTTTTTCTATTCCCTTTCCTCTCTTTTATTCCTTATACACTCCCTCTGTCATCTCTCCTTCTTGTATGCACCTCTCAGCCCCCCCCCCCCCTTTTTTGTTCTTCTATCTCTTCTTTTCTGCTCTCCCTATCCCTCTTTCTCTATCCTATACGATTTCTTTTTCCTTAGCCCTCATCCACTCCCTCTGTCATCTCTCCTTCCTATATGCACCCCCTGATCCCCCCCCCCACTTTTGTCTTTCTAGCTTGCCTTTTTTTCTTTTTCATTTTCTCTTTCTCTCGTTCTTTCTTATTCTCTTTTTTTTCTTTCTTTCCATTATCGATTCCTTTTTTCTCTTCCCTTTCCTCTCTATCTCTTATACTTTTTTTTTTCTCTTCCCTTTCCTCTCTCTCTTATTCCTTGTACACTCCCTCTGTCATCTCTCCTTCTTGTATGCACCTCTCAGCCCCCCCCCCCCTTTTTGTCTATCTAGCTCTGCTTTTTTTCCTTTTCTGCTCCCTCTCTATTCACCTTTCTCTCCCCCCTTTACTCTTTCTACCAGAATCCACCCCACTCTGTCTGCCCCTCTCTCTTGATATTCCTTCTAACAGGTATGTTGTCCTTCTCTCTCACAATGTTCCTTTTGACATTTTAGTTATCACAAGTCCTTTGGTCCTTTGCTCTAAGGAAAGGAGACAGTTTAGAAGTTATGGGCAAGACGTGTAACGCTCCGTTTCATGATTAATTAGGCACAGCACATGCTGGGAGATAACCAATTTCATATACACTATAATAAAATGACTCGCTTTTGGCAGATCTCTCATAGCACAAGAAAATGATTGATGGTTGGCAAATCCTTTATTTTTTTATTTTTTTGGTGTTCGTTGATAATATATACAATGTGATGCATACTCACGAGGAGGAATATTATAAGTGATACTATATCACATTTTAACGAAAGGACTGTAAAATTGTTACAGTTGTATTTTTACGGTAGACTATGTAGCTCTGTTTGCTCCCCTAGGAAATGGGCACTAGCAGGTGGCGTCATTTAGATTAATTTGACTCTGGATAGTTAATTAATTTCACTGCCTCAAAATTGATTGTTTTCCCTATGCCAACGATTCAGGAAAAGTGTGCAAGCTGTGCGCATACCGTTGCAAAATTCTAGCTACACAACCATTTATATTTCTATGGGAAACAAGACAAGATAACTAGTCCTGGCTAGCTGTTCCTCAAGTCCCACTTCTCACAAGCCATGGTTTCTACATCTTGCACTGACGATATATAACAAGCCTGAAACAAGCTTGCGTAAATTGTAATTAATGGTTCTGCAATCTTTTTTTTATTAAAAGGGGAAAAAAAAAGTGATTTTATTATTTATTTACCTATTCTGCCTCGGTATTGATTGTTTTGTAAACATAGATTCAGAGAAAGCATTCAAGCGGGAACATGTACAAAATATTGTTTTTTATTTAAATAAATATTTTTTATTTCGAGAGACAATAGGAAATAACCATTCTCTTTTTTTTTTTTTTTTTTTTTTTCAAATCTTGCTTATTATAAGCAATTGTGTCCATATGTGGCACTAAGAAGCCTGAAACATCCATATGCACATTTAAATCAGTTGCCACATATGTCAGCTGTGTCTGTGTCATAAGGATTGCTATATATGTCGGCTGTGTCTGTGTCCTAAGGATTGCTATATATGTAGGCTGTATCCTAAGGATTGCTATATATGTAGGCCGTGTCTGTGTCCTAAGGATTGCTATATATGTTGGCTGTATCTGTGTCCTAAGGATTGCTATATATGTAGGCCGTGTCTGTGTCCTAAGGATTGCTATATATGTAGGCTGTATCTGTGTCCTAAGGATTGCTATATATGTAGGCTGTATCTGTGTCCTAAGGATTGCTATATATGTAGGCTGTATCTGTGTCATAAGGATTGCTATATATGTAGGCTGTATCTGTTTTTATAAAGCAGCAGGCACATAGTTGGCTACTGGGATCATTTTCATGGCTCTGCCCTTAGCCTTGAATTAGGAATAGATCCTTATATTTAGGATTTGTGATGGCATGCAGATAGTTTCTGTATGATTAAGGCAAAGCTGTACTTCATAGGTTAGGGTTAATATTGCCACCTACTGGAAGTAATCAGTATATATGATAAAGGATGCACATTCAGTATCTTTAACTCAGTGAGTTTTGTTAGGAACCAGGATATCTGTGACCTGTACGTTCTCCAAGAACAGTTGGCAGGCATATGTAAAGC